>NW_003852416.1:20334799-20341341 GCF_000181295.1 Otolemur garnettii
TTCTAGGACATATTAATAATAACCTGAGGGAAGAGCCAGCCAGCAGAGCCCCATTCTCTTAACCTGGGCTTTCATCCCTTCCTGACCCTTGCTGTGGTTGAGATTTTTCTGAGAATTTCTATGCTCCAGCTCTTATTTGAGTCTGCTTCCCATCAAAGTCCTGGCAGCTGAACTATCCCCAGTACCTGAGTTGTTATAATTGCCTGACCTTTGCCCCACAGGACACTCAGTGGGAAGGAGGATAGTCAAAGGACTTCCCTGCCTTTCCCCATTGCTCAGAGGACAAAGATGTTGATTGTCCTGTCAAGATTTCCCTCCACCCACAAAGAAAAAAACATGACCCCAAGTAAGTCACTGTTGCGGGATATGAGAGAGTGCTGTACCTCTGCAATAGTGTAGGTCCCCTTCAGAGTGGCATGTGCCCTCTCCCCTTATGCCAAGGAGGCTTCCACTTAACGGCCTCATGGCTTTGGTTTCTCAGTCTGAGCAGCTCAATGATAGTGCCTGAGAATTCCTTGGTATGCCATGAACCATGGCCTCCCCTGGAAGGGGAGTCCTCCAGGGTATGGAAGTGGAGAGGATGGCCCACTCCCAGAGCTTTTCAGAACTTCCAGGAAGTAGCAGACTTGCAGGGCATCATTCTTTCTCTTTGTCTCACTTCTGGTGACTATGAGTCACTCTTGGCCACAAAATCAGTTGCCACATCTGTCGAGACAATCCTTCTTGTTGACTGTGACATGGCCTGGTCAAGAGTTTTGAAATCTATGGGCACACTCTCTGTGGTAGCCTTCCTGATATTTTATTAGTGTCTCTCTGCTCCATGAACTGATGCTGAAGACTGCCAAGTCTGGGCATTATGACACTGACTCTGGACCACTTTTCGACTGACCCAAATCACATCCTTTGTATGTTTCATCTTCTTCCGTTATTTCACAGGGGAGAAAGTGGTGACACAGTAGCCAACAATGCTTGGGAAATGAGCTGACACTTGGGAGGACATAAAAGAACACGATTCTAGAGCTTGTTTCTTCTTTTTCCGACTCCAGTGTCAGCTTCATCTCTGACTTGCTCCTTCAATGCTTTGTTCATCCCTTTACTATTATTATTTTTCATTTTTACTTTCTGAGACAGAGTCTCCCTCTGTTGACCAGGCTAGAGTACCATGGCATCAGCCTACCTCACAGCAACCTCCAATTCCTGGGTTCAAGTCATCCTCCTGCCTCAGCCTCCTGAGACTGGGACTATAGGCACCCACCACCATGGCCAACTAATTTTTCTATTCTTAGTAGAGATGGGGTCTCACTCTTGCTCAGGCTCCTCTCGAACTCCTGAGCTCAAGCAATTCACCTGCCTCGGCCTCCCAGAGTACTAGAATTACAGGTGTGAGCCACTGTGCCCAGCCTGTTCTTCCCTTTACAGTGGGGGAAAGTAGACTCTTATCTTGGAGGTGGGAGTTGATACATCTGCCTCTGGTCTCTCAGAGCTTTGAGGAAAAGATGGGGCCCCAGAGATAGGCTTTCTGCACAGAGCCTCTTATGGCCTCTTATCCCAGGTACTCACGTGACTCCCATGAATGTTTGTTTGTAACATGGGCAGGCCCTGGGGCTATTTTGGCCTCCCCCTTTCTCTGCTCTCGACATGTTTAGGGAGAAGAAGTTGGGGGACACATATATAGATTTATGGCATGTAATTTTGTAGAAAAAAAGGAGATAAGAGCTGCTGCAAGGGTGGGGGCTGGGGAATCTGTGACTGTCCCCAGCCAGCTGGCAACCAGAGAGAGGGGGATATGTTCACAGGTCTTCACGCACCTGAACAAGTTCTTCCTTTTGTGCTTCTGAGTTCCTCGCCAGGAGAGGCTAGAAACGTCCATAAGGCTCTGAACTTGGGGAGGTAAGGCTTATACCAGACCTTAGGGCTATCCCCTGCTTCAGCTGCCTTCAGCCTTGCCCTTTCTTACTGTCTCCTTCGTCACCCTTTTAAATGTCTTAGCACAAATCTAAGCCAAATCTTGGGTGTACAGATCAATGATAATCCATTTCTTTAACCTGAGGGTATAGCCTATAAGTGACAGAAACTAGGCCCAATTTCCTTCCCCTTGAGTGGCAGGTGCTAGACCAAAGCCTTCTCTCAGTTACTGTCATTCTGACACCTCCAGATCCTGAGATCAAAGGGTCAGTTCACTCAAATAAACACACACACTGAGACACAGCTCTATGTATCTGCCTATCAACACTGCCCATGACGTAGGCCTCAGGCAAGAGGCCAGAGCTGGAGAAACTTCTGTCATAACCTTGGACCTGTCAGCCTTTCCTGTGACAGAGGGCAACATGGGGAAGCCAGCTCCTGTCCCAGAGTTTACCCTTGTCACCTCTCTGTGCCTAGGTAAAGGGGCAGAGCACTCCAGGACTATGGGCTTTTCCCTGTTCAGTGGTATAAGCTGAGTCACAGGCAGCAGATAGGCAGGGAGGAGAGTGCAAGTGGACTCCCCCACTCCTGCCCAGAGGAAGGGGCTGGACTGGTCTGCCCCCAGAACCTGCTTGGGCATTACTGGCTTCTGGAGGAAAGTGGACAAAACAGGAGGCGCCCCCCTCCCCGCCTCCATAATTATATTAATTCACTCATTCAGCAAATGTTTATGGAACACCCACATGGTCCCAAGCACAGTGGGAAGAGCTGAAGTCACAGGAGGTCCTGACCTTGGCCAGTTCTCCATAGCTGGGGAGATCTTTATGACTCTGGATGATTGAGCTGTAGGCTCCAGAGGAAAAGCACTCTCCAGACCAGCTTGGGAGAATTAAGGAAGACTCTTTGAACGAGCTGATGATGCTAAACCTGAGAGGCGGGTATGGAGAAGGGCAAGGGACAAGTTCAGAAGCCCAGAGGAGGAAACAACTCTAAACTGACATTCCACTGACTAGGATGCTCGAACATGGGCCTCAGGCTAAAGAGATGGTGCAGCAGGCCTTCCACTGAGTGGCCCTGGTCGAGAAGAGGCCAGCACACTAGCCCAGCACAGCCCCCTGTGTTACTGGACATCTATCTGACCACACTATCCACAGAGCCACAGCCTGTCTCTTATTCTAGTCCTTTTTCTCCAGGTTCTCCTCTGTCAAAGCACAGAACTGGAGAGTATGTACACGTGGGTGTGCACAAAGGCACATGCAGGCATGTTTGCACACAAGAGTATGGGCTCTAGGGGAAAGGTCTTTACTAGGTTATTACCACCTATCTCTGGGACCGAGCTGTAGGCCTGCACATCAGGTTGTGAGTGTGACTGGGAAGAGTCAGTTAATGTCTCAGAGTGTGTGGGCTGAGGACTGACAGTCTGGGCAGGTGAGTCCTGAGAACAAAGGTCTTACTTAGGACCAGAACCAGGCCAGAGATTTCTGCAGTGACCTGACCTTGCAAAGACGGCTCTGTCCAGGGCAGTGACCTCTCTCTCCCTCCTCGAGTCTTGAAGGGGATTTTTCCCAGCCTAGAATGCCAGCCCGTCCTGAGAAGTCCATTGATGATGGACTCACTAAGAGGAAAGGCAGATACAGGCCCAGGGTCTCTAAAAACAAATGCGTGAGCTGGAAGGAAAGTCATTCTTGTCCTGAGCCACAGTGGAGAGAGAAGAGGGGCTTGCCTCAGTTTTGCCTTTGTACCCCCATTTGCTTCTTGCAGTTGCTAAGAGGGAAGCCATGACTAATTTCCAGAATTCTGAACCAGTGTCTCCCTCCCTGCTGCAGGTGAGCGCCCTGACTCTTGTTTTTCTCCTCCCCACATTCCTTCCCTAGCTTCTGCTCCCCCACCCCCAATGCAACCTTTCCCCGAGTCCATCTAAACTTATGTACCAGGAGAACACAGCCAGTCAGCCCACTCTCTGCAGCCTTCCCTTTGCCTGATAGTAACCTCTCCTACAGCTGATGTCACCCTTGCTTTGCACTGACACAGCAGCTGAGTTGGCCACAGCAGGGCTGTGAGGTCCAGAGGGCATCTGGCTGTATCTGAAGCCAAGCTTCCCTTGGTGCTCCCCCAGAGCTCTTCCTCCACCAAAAGCGTGCTTCTCTCCCATTCCAGGCCTCTGAGCCAGTGTAGCCACCTTGGGATTGAGTGTTGACTGAGCCTCCCCTGTGCCCAGCAGAATGTCAATTCTCAATTCTCTGCTCTGCTGGGGTTGGGGGAGTAGAATGGAGCCAAAGTTCTGCTCCCACCCCAGGGGAGCTCATAGATTTCTAAGAGAAACAGGACAAAGCACAATAGCAAACTGGCAGGCTAGCATTTGATGAAGGCCAAGTGTAAACATATCATATTAAATCAGGGAAGAGAGCAAGGGTGCCTGTCCTAAGAAATGCCCCTAGAATCAAGTAGGGGAAGAGAAAGTGTTTGAGACAGAGTCATTTAGTGGTTTTCTAAAAAGTGTATTAATGTGCACTGTGCTAGGTGCATTGACAATCTATTCATATTTTTCCACATAACTACCCCTATTTTGTTACGTTCAGAAAAGTTGGGCTGGGCACAGTGGCTTACGCCTGTAATCCTAGCACTCTGAGAGGCTGAGGCGGGTGGATTGCCTGAACTCACAGGTTCAAGTCCAGCCTGAGCCAGAGTGAGACCCCCATCTCTAAAAATAGCTGGGTGTTGTGGTGGGAGTCTGTAGTCCCAGCTACTTGGGAGGCTGAGGCAAGAAAATCGCTTGAGCCCAAGACTTTGAGGTTGCTGTGAGCTATGATGCCATGGCTCTCTCCCGAGGGAGACAAAAATAAATAAAATAAAAAGAAAAGTTATACCAGCCTGGGGTTGTTTGAGACAGGAATGAAGTGACAGGAATCTATCAGTACTTAGCATCTGCTAGGTGCGTGCTAGGTATGTCATATATTTTGTTCACTAAGTAGTTTTTTCCAACCATAGAACAAACATGCTAAGCAGAGTCATAAGGACTCAGTCTGAGCCCTGCTTCTCCCTGGGCTACCATTCCCAGGCCTCATCTAGGCTGCATAAGCCCTGGAAGCTAGGTCATGGCTCCCGCCCAAGCCAGCCTGGAGGGCTCCCCAAGTCAACTAGGGTCTTCTTCCTTCAGCTCCACCTCTCCTTGCCCAGGAGGGAAAAGGGAAAATTCCATCCTAACCCCTAGCCCTCAGCTTTGCCTCTCAACATATAAATTATTATAATCAGGTGGATTTCCAAACTATTTCTCTGCTCTTTCCACATAAGAGTTTGGCTGGATTCCCTTAATTTTTTTTTTTTTTTTGAGACAGGTTCTCACTCTGTCACCCAGGCTAAAGTGCAGTAGTGTCATCATAGCTCATAGCAACCTTAAACTCCTGGGCTCAAGCCATCCTCCTGCCTCAGCTTCCCAAGTAGCTGGAACTATAGGCTCCCACCACCACTCTCTGCTAACTTAAATTTTTTTTTTTTTTTTGTGGAGACAGAGTCTAGCTATGTTGCTGGTCTCAAACTCCTAGACTCAAGTAATCCTCCCACCTTGGGCTCCCAAAATGCTAGGATTACAGGTATGAGCCTCTGTGCCTGGCCTGGGATTAAAGGCCAGAATTATTTCCTTTTCATTTCACAAGGGTCGCTGAATGCTCAACGTCATCTGAACCAGACATCCTCTTGCAGAATCCTTGGTTTCCCCATATCCTTCTTTCAAACAGCAGCCCAGAGAGCCAACTGCATCCATCCCATCCCTCCCAAAGCCTGCCCTTCAGCTGAGGATGAGCTAGGGAGGCAAAGGAGCCAAGTCCAGAGCACATACACAGAGACCCCACAGCCCTGCCTCAGTTCCTGCAGCCTCAACAGCACTCAGAGGGTGCAAATGGGGCTCTGAACCCTGCCAGTTGCCAGGACATGCCAAGTACCTAGCATTCTTTCCCTCTAGCAACGACTTTATCAAACCTCTGCTTTGTTCATACAAATGCCATCTTCTTCCTGATCACTCAAGGGCTAGCAGACTGGGCACTTGGTAGAGACACCTGAGGGCTGAGACTTTCTCTTCTTCAAAGGAAGGCATAGGGTCATGAGAAAGGGCCACTCTTCCCCAGGTCTGCTCCCTGTCCAGGAGCAGCCTAGCCAACATAAGGCAAGCCTAGCCCTGGGAGACACAGAACCCCCCCTGATGGCCTCCTTTGGCTTCCAGAAGGTCTTACCAAATCTTTCTTAGTCCATACCACAGTCAGCCACCCTGTTTTCCCATCTCAGGGTAGAATTTACATCACTGGATGACAGCTCTTCCAGCCTGACCCCGCTCTATTTGCTCTCACAGATGGCTCCCCACTAAAGCCCTTGCAGAGTTACCCAGTCTTTATGTCTGCTTCTCAGAGGACACAGATTCACACAGAAGGATATTGGGCCTTTAGAATGGATAAATCCCTGTGTGTTGGGACCTGTTAGCAGGGCCATACATGAATCTTTAGACTTACCCAGAGGAGAAAGATAAGTTGTATCAAGGAGCTGGTAAAAAAAATGGTCTTTAGGCTCGGCACCTATAGCTCAACCCGCTAAGGCGCCAGCCACGTACACCTAAGGTGGCGGGTTCAAATCCCCAGCCCGGACCCGCC
>NW_003852416.1:20341494-20349114 GCF_000181295.1 Otolemur garnettii
AAAAAAAAAAAAAAAAAAAAAAAAAGGTCTTTAGGGATGGCGCCCATAGCTCAGTGGGTAGGGTGCTGGCCACATAACACTGAGGCTGGCAGGTTTGAACACGGCCCGAGCCAGCTAAAACAACAACGACAACTGCAACAACAACAAAAAACAACAAAAAGTATAGATAGATAGATAGCCAGGCATTGTGGAGGGTGCTTATAGTCCCAGATACTTGGGAGGCTGAGGCAAGAGAATTGCTTAAGCCCAAGAGTTAGAGGTTGCTGTGAGCTGTGATGCCACAGCACTCTGCCCAGGTCCACAGCTTGAGACTCTGTCTCAAAAAAAAAGGTCTTTAGATTGGGACACAGCCCTCCAAACAAGATTATTTGCTCTTTTTTTTTTTTTTTTTGTTAAATGATAGCTGTATACATTAATGCAAACATGGGGTACAGTGTAGAGTTTTCATATACATTTTGAAATACTTTCATCAAGATGGTTCACATAAATTTCATGTCATTTGCATAGTCATTGTGTCAAAACATTTACATTCTACTTCTAGAAAAGTTCACTTATCACCTATATTTCTGTCTAACAAGGGTACAAGTGATTATTTGCTCTTTTAGTACTGTATTCAAAAACAGCTATCTCTTCCTATGGGCGGAGATGGGGCAAGGGTTCTGATGCCACCTGGTGGCACCTTTGTGGCCTTCTGCTGTGTTCTGAGATTCTGCGGAGAGTAGGAATGAGAATTTGTTCTGGTGGTTGGTGTCCTCTCTCTCCCTCGTTTACAGCACAAATTATAGAAATCCTGACTTCCAAACTTAATGCCCAAACTTTCCTCCTTTAATGTAGCACACATCGTTGCACACATCTGTGAATATACTAAAAAACATCGTATTTGTACATTTTAAGTGAGTGAGTCAAACAGCATGTGAATTATATCTCAATAAGGTTGTTTTTAAATCCAGCACTATAAGAAATGTTGGAATAAACTGAAGCTTTTAGTTCATGAAGATGAGGGCAGTTATTTCAGTTCTTTGGGAAATCCCCAAACAGAATGCAAGAAGGTCACAGAGTAGATGCCCCCCAAATATTTAGTCATTTACTCATGCATTTAAACGAAGCCCCTTTTTTTCATTGCTTCACCACCAACCCTTTAGCCACAGCCCCAGATCTGCATGCCTTCTTCTCACATTCCAAGTCACCTGAGCTTCTCTAGTCTAAACACCCAAAGGCTTTTCATTTATCAGAGCGCTTCTTGAACTTTGAGAAGCACTTGATAATGTCAAGCACACGACCCCCATGTTCAAGCTCTCATCTGACTGTTGGGCCTTGAGAATCCTTGGCTCTCCTTCTATCTCTTTGATGACTCTTTCTCTTCCTTTCTGGCTCCTCTTCCTTCCCCTAACTCCTTAAGCTCTTTTTTTCTCTTATCTCAGTTCTTTAGCAATCCAGTCTATTTCTGTGGCTCCAATAATCACTTCTAACTACGTGATCTCCACTTCACTATTACTCTCTCAAGCTCTAGCCCCAATTGTCCAATAGCCTCTCAAGTTTCATCGCCTGAGTGTCTCGTTAATACTTCAGACACAAATATACCTAAAGACGAATTCATCACCTTCCCACTGAAGCCTTGCTCCTTCTCACTCTTCCCTGTACCCCACCAATGGTGTCACTATCCATCCAGTTGCCCAGGTTAGAGTCCTTAGAGCCCTCTTTTCTTTTTAAATTAATTATTAATTTTTATTGTAAGAATGAGGTCTCTCTCTCTTGCTCAGGCGAGTCTTGAACTCTTGAGCTCAAGTGAAACCCCACCTCAGCCTCCCAGAATGCTAGGATTACAGGCAAAGCCAACACTCCCAGCCTAGAACCGTTTTTGGTTTCTCTATCCCTTTCACCTGACATCCAATTAGATGCTAATTCCATCAGAGTCTGACGTCAGATATCTCACTTATCTTTCCATTCCTTTCTATTCTTATTTTACTACCATAATTCTGGCTTTTATTATCTGTTCAGAAACCTTAACATTGATATCCTGGCTTCCAATTTCCCCCCAAACCAACCCATTGTACTGTTAGACTATTTCTCATAAAGTCTAACTTTGATTTCATGACTGTTTAGAAGACATATTTGTCTTTCTATTGTTTAACAAACTAAATACCTAGCAGAGGACACTTGGCATATCTATTTTCAATCCTCTTTCCAGGCTTACTTACTATTCTCCAGCCAAAGTGGAACTGTTTCTCCAAAAAAAGCGCTCAACGTCCCTAACCTGCTTGCCTTTGCTCAGGTTGCTTTCCTTGCATGGATGACACAGAGAAAGCCATTATCTTTAGAACCATGGACCTGATTCAGAAGCCTAATTCTACCATAAGTTCTCTCTCTGATCTTCAATTTCTTCATTTGTAAAAGGGAGATAATAAAAAGGTACCTTAAAAGACCGCATGAGAATTAACTAAGATAATGCACGTAAAATATCTGGCCTCTGCGGGTGGGGGTTAATGAATGGTAGCTGTACTTTATTTCTGTCTCTTAAAATATTATCCATCCTTCCAAGTCCATGCAGTATCATTCCCTTCAAAATGCCTTTCTTGACCTTCCCACTTCCTGACCCAATCATCCTCCTTTCTTTGAATTACTGTTTAATATTACACTTCTCATTGTAGGTGTTTTCATCCTTGTCACACATTCCACCCATGTTCTTCCTGGACTGTAATTGCCAAGTAAGTAGCAATTAATATAATAACTGGGTGCAAGGAAGTGATAAGCAAACCTACTGCATGGATGACTTCCATGTCAAGAAATGAACTGTAATGATTTCCTGCTGTTTTCTGTAAGTCTGAGATGAAAATCAAGCCTCCAGTCTCTTAACTACTGACTTCTAGCTTTTAAAAAATAATTCTTTTTCCAAATATGAAAATAATCTTTTTTTTTTTTTTTTTGAGACAGAGCCTCAAGCTATCCCCCTGGGTAGAGTGCTGTGACATCACAGCTCACAGCAACCTCCAACTCCTGGGCTCAAGCGAGTCTCCTGCCTCAGCCTCCCAAGTAGCTGGGACCACAGGCACCTGCCACAAAGCCAGGCTATTTTTTGGTTGCAGCCATCATTGTTGTTTGGCGGGTCCGGGCTGGATTCGAACCTGCCACCTTAGGTGTATGTGGCTGGCGCCTTAGCCACTTGAGCCACAGGTGCCGAGCCCAAATTTCATGTCTTAAGGGAAGACTGATGCAAGAGTTCAGGCTTAGCTCATTTCACATTCCAGTGACAATGAGGGGTAAGAGTACCATAAGTGTTAACATTTCTCACAATGTTGTAACTTTTTCTCTGGTCTTTCGCTTAGTCTGTTCCTCTGTGCATATTAGCAGAAAAATATATTTGAATTTCAGAAAATCTTGTGTGTTTCAAGGACAAGAAGGAGGAGGAGAAGTAGAATCATCATTCTATTTCTCATTAGCTTCAGAAAGTCCAGTCTCCTGCTGTATATCCTTGGAGCACACTGTACTTCCCCCTTGCAGCATTTTGTATGATTATAAATCATAAGTTATTTAAGTCTTTGTTTAATTCCTGTCTTCTCCACCAAAATATAAGTTCCATGAGGCAGAGGGCCATAATAGTCTCATTCATAGCTTCATCCCTAGAGCTAAGTATGGTTTGCATCCCATATTCGATAGTCAGTAAATACTTGTGGAATGAATGAACTGGAGAGAGAACTCTGGATGGAAGAATATATGTCTCTTGTAAAGGGACCCTCTGAGATGAGCAGGTGACTGCCCTGAGTCCCTGAAATGATGCTAGAGAATTGTCCCAGTGCTCTAATATCTCTGCTCCTCTCAGGCTCTGGGCATTCAGTAAGCTGCACCTCATATGAAACTTGGTGAGTGGTTCTGAGGGTAAGAGTTGTGTCCTCTTGGGTCTTACGTCACAAGCCCCTCTGTCTGACATTCCCTTTCTCTCTCTAGCCTTTCTTGATCCTCTTTTCCCCTTGTGGTGGCTAGACAGACTCTTTCTTTCTGTCTAGCCTGCTGTCTCAAAGTCACATGGAGCTCTCTCCTCCACCCCCACCAGCAGGTGGCCTGACTGACACTCAACGTCAGCTACAGAACCCTGCCCAACACAGCTGGGACTCATGATGTTCGCTTTTAGGATACACTCAACCATGAGGCATGACCACATCATCAGGGCCACATTTCCAAGGCCTTACAAAATGGAAGTCTCACTTCCTTATCTTTTCTGATGGCATCATCTGTCTCCCACCACGTGGGTTTGATTGGTTCCCTCCAGCTGCCTAATCTTCTGTATAAGTCCTGGACAAATGAACATGGGTTCATTTGGAGAATGGAAAGCCCTCCAGAGATGGAAGGAGAGCTAAGAATTTCATTCAAAACAGATGTTTTTGGAGACATGGAAGATGGAAAATGTATTCCAGCAGGACTTGTAAAATAGGGGAGGTGGTAGGAAGGGAGTAAAAGGATAAAATGGGTCATTTTGATGAGGAAGTGGGTCACCTCCAGCATCTCTGTGAGGTCCCAGATGAAATGGAACAAATGTTATTTACTTGGGTTTCTGGGCTGGGGAGAGCTGCAACAGGACTTCATATACCTGAACCTCCTGATGGATCTGGCTTGTCCATTCTGGTGTATTGAACAGCAGGCCTTTGTGGAAGGCCCTGGTACAGAGCTGTGGTGCCTGTTGCATAAAAATGGTTAAGGAAGGACTTCCTTGCACTTAGCCTATTCAGATCTGCTTGTTTGGTCTACCATGTTTATTGATGCAAACTTGACTACTCAAATTTTAGAATTTGTTCACAAAGATGACCAATGGTGTCTTGATGAAGCTTCCAGTCTTATGCCCAGGGTTCTTTTTGATAGATAAGTAATTTCCAGTGTCTTCCATTAAGAATAATTGTCAGGCTGGGTGGCTCATGCCTGTAATCCTAGTACTCTGGGAGATTTAGGTGGTAGGATTGCTTGAGATTAGGTGTTCAAGACCAGCCTGAACAAGGGTGAGACCTCAGTCTCTACCAAAATTAGAAAAAATTATCCAAGTGTGATTTCATGTTCCTGTAGTCCCAGCTACTCAGGAGGCTGAGGCAGGAGAATTGTTTGAGTCCAGGAGTTTAAGGTTGCAGTGAACTATGATGATGCCACAGCCCTCTAGCCAGGGTGATAGAGAGAGACCCTGTCAAAAAAAACAAAAAAGAAAGAAAGAAAGAAAGGAAAGAAGGAAGGGGAAAAGAAAAGAAAGGAAAGAAAAAAAGGAAAAATAAGAATCATTGTCATAGTAAGCCATGGTTACTTATGAAGTGTGTCTTATACTTTATGTTTATTGAGGTAAAAAATGTTAAGAACCAACATGTAGACTACAGAAGGTAGTTTAAAGTTGGCTTCTCCCTACAGAATCTGGAATGTGAATCACCCCAGGGTTCCTTTGTCTGGAATATAAAAAATGACTTATCCTAAAGGGCTCCTTCTGGAAAACTTACAACTGATGGGCCATCCCTTTGTCAGGGTCTAGTAGAACTAGATAGCATTGAAGAAGCTGGTTGGGCTGGGCATGGTGGGAAAAGGAAGTGCGCTGGTGGCAGAAATGGGGTAATCTTCCTCCCAGTGCCTACACTAGGAAAGCATGTTACCACATACCATAGCCCAGTGAAGTCATGGGACCAATTAACCACTGGGTCTAAGAGGCACCCAGATGAAATGGTGTTATGGTTTTGATGGGGCAAAAGGCTTGTCATGTGGTTATAAAACTCCTCTAAGAGATGCTTTTGTTCAAAGATTACCTTCATCATTTTTTCCAGCCCAGACTGCATCATTCCATTCTGCTAGTGTCAGCTGCTGGAAATGAACAGTACAGATACACAGAGTTCTGGGACCCATGTCCTTCAGAGATAGTGTCAGCAAAGTTCTAGCTGAAGGTACCTTAACCATGAGGTTAATTGCTTTGTAAGAGTGGAGTGCACAAGAATGGATGCCACAGTGAAATAATTAAATTTGTCTTATGCTTTAGAGTACACAGCTTATAAAGACTTCTATATTATACTTTTTAAATCCTAAAACAGACCTTAAGATCAGCAGGGCAGTCATTGTTATCAAGACTTTGATAGATAGGCAAACTAAATCTCAGCAGCAGCTGGTTTGAGAACAATACTGCAAGTTTGTTTTTGAGCCAACAGATAAACCCAGGAGTTTAATTCACATTTAAATTCAGAGTTCTGAGGTTTTGCTGAACTGGTGAAGAGGTAGCCTGAGCTCCAAGACTCCCCTGATACTAACTGTCCTTTTTAATAGGAAAAGTCAAGTGGCTGGTAGAAGCTTGGAGACATGGAGAAGTACTGGACACAAAATCATTAGGTGATGCCGTTTGATTGCCACATTTGCAACTTCTTGAGTAAGTCTGAGCATCATAGGCAGGCAGAGCATTTTTGAGAAAGTTTCTCAAGTTTTGTTTCATAACTGGAGCTCATGGGGGATCATGGGTTGATCCACACATGGAGTGAGTGCTTAACACCCAGGAAGGAAAAGCAGTAGGACTTGGCCCAGGTGGTGGTCGTGGCCTTGAGCTCCCAGAGATATGAGACTTGTCACATGATGAAACTCCTTGAGTACTTTCAAATCCCTGCTGATGACACATCTCCTCCAGAATTTGGTATTACCCAAAGGGAATCAGAAACCATCTCCTGCTTCTCTGGGCCGTACTGTTAGCTTCCTGCTCATCACCTCTGTCCTGAGGTCCAGTTTTGCAAGTCAGGGGTCCTTTTGCAATTATTCAAAAGGCCCATGGGTTAGAGCCAGCAGCTCTCCTTTTCCTTCACAATCAGCTTATTGAACACAAGATGGTTGATACTGGCACAGTTCCTCATTCTTTTTCTTTGTTTTTTTCTTTTTCTCTGAGACATTTCCAAATGTATCATTCATCAATTGAGTCATCTTAGAAATTGAGCTATAAAACATCAAGACAAAGGATCATCTTGGCTACCAAATCTGTTCCCCCACCAGGACAGTGTTGTACACTTCCCAAACTTCATAGGCCTCTTCCAAATGACTCAAGGGATGGGAATTTCAACACCTCTCATGGGAGATTATTTTATGGCCGCTTAAATCTTACCCATTATGAAAGTCTTCCTGATGAAACATTTCTTTTTTTCTTTTCTTCAGTTCATTCGTTACCCTTAGATAATCCCCTAAAGAGCACTTTCACAATCCCTCTCCTTTGGGGCTTATACCTTCAATTATCTGTACGTGCTGTCAGGCCCCCACCCCTGCACTCAGGCACCTACGGTCCTTAGCTCTTCAGCCACCTACACAAATGTAATTCTCTTTATCTTTCCTCATACATCAGAACCTCCAGCGAATTTGCAAGGGGATTATGGCTTCCTTCGCAAACTTTTTTCATTTTAGCTGTAACCCTTCTCCTTATGCCAGATTTCTGTAGCCTATAGCTATTCATCAATGGAAATGAGCTCTCTACAATGCTGCATTCTATAGTAAAAAAAAAAAAAAATCCCTCCTGCCCACAACTCATATCTAGGGTGAATCAATATTCATATAAACTAGAATAAGGAAGAAAAATATGAAAGAAATCTGGGACTACCCTGTATTTCCAACCCACTGAGAAAAAAAAATTTTTTTTTTTTT
>NW_003852416.1:20351071-20364886 GCF_000181295.1 Otolemur garnettii
CTCAAGCAAGTCTCCTGCCTCCGCCTCCCAAGTAGCTGGGACCACAGGCGCCTGCCACAACGCCCGGCTATTTTTTGGTTGCAGCCATAATTGTTGCTTGGTGGGCCCGGGCTGGATTCGAACTCACCACCTTAGGTGTATGTGGCTGGCGTCTTAGCCACTTGAGCCACAAGCGCCAAGCCCAGAGTTCCCTTTTCTTAATAGCCTCACAAGACTTGTTATCTTTCAGATTTTTAATAATAGCCAATCCAAAAAGTCAGAGGTAATATTTCATTGTGATTTTAACTTGCATTTTTCTTATGTTGAGCATTTTTTAAAATATATTTCTTGGTCATTTGTATCTCTTCTTTCAAGTAGTGTCTAAGTCCTAAGCCCATTTTTAAAATAGGGTTATTTGCTTTTTTATTATTGAGTAATTTGAGTTCCTCATATATTTTGGATATTAACCCCTTATCCGATGTATGATTTACAAATATTTTCTCCCAGTTTGTGGGTTATCTCTTCATTTGATTAGTTGTTTCCTTTGTTGTGCAGAAGATTTTTAGTTTTGATGCAATCCCGTTTGTCTACTTCTGCTTTTGTTGCCTGTTATCTTTGGGGTCATATCTAAGAAATCATTGCCCAGACTAATGTCATGGGGTTTTTCCCCCAAGTTTTCTTCTAGTAGTATTATAGTTCAAGGTCTTATTTATTCATGTATAATGAGTGAGATAAGGGTCCATTGTCATTTTTCTGTGTGTGGATATCTAATGTTCTCAACACCATTTATTGAAGAGACTGTCAGGGTCCATTGTCATTTTTCTGTGTGGATGTCTAATGTTCTCAACACCATTTATTGAAGAGACTGTGCTTTCCCAGTGGTACCTTTGTCAAAAATCAGTTGATCATAGATGTGTCTCACTCTTTTTCTTTCCGAAGAAAACAGGGACAGATTGGACTGTGTCTTACTGGCTAGTAAAATGGAGATATGGGCACTTTTCCATGTAGGAAGGCTCACTGACAGCTTCTCACCTCCAGTACAGGCAGGGAGTTATTTCCCTTAATAGTGTCTGAACCTGGGGCAGGAGTTTCATGAAGTAGAATCAGGGGCTACTTATTCAACTCTGTTTTAGAAGTCAGAGTACATTTATTTATCAAGGAGATAAGTCTATCCCTGGATTGTCTGGGACCAAGACTTCTTTATTGGGATACTAGAGACTAGCGACTTCCACCAGGCTGTTTTACTGTACATGAAGATGGGCTTGAGGCCACAGCAGCAAAAGAGTAACCCTAGGTGGAGAGCCAGGAGTTGGGAGAGGGAAGCCCCCTCTTCAGCCTTCAGGGAAGAGAAGCTTCAAGGTGACCACCAGCACTTGGAGGACCAGCCCCCTTCTTGGGCACAGCACATGCCTATCAGTGAACCAGGGAGAGGGCAGCAATGTACTTGAGGGCCCATGCCAAAGTTTTATTCAGAGACCTGAAGTTGGAAAGAAAGCAGATCAATCCTATTAACATGAATATTTTCTTTTTGTGTTCCAGTTTACAATTCTAGGCCTGGTACTAAGCAGAGCCATGGGAAGAGGTTGCCAGCTCATCTGGGTCCAGATATCTACTCCCTTAAGGAATCTCAGTAATATTGCCCTTTGCTTCCTGATCCAGCCTCCCAGTAACGACTTAGCCTTTTTCCTAAAGCGAGCTCCACGCCATTGCAGAATTTCCTTCTCTTGGTATGTCTCACCTATAAGCCATGGGAGGGCAAGCCTCAGGAAAAAGAATAAAATAACTTTGAACTCTAAAGTTCTCTCCCTTCCTCAGAGTCGGAGACCCTGTCCCTCAAGTATCTGAGTTGGGGATTCCTCATGCCACTTTCCTCTCCCCTCAGCCATGAGGGTGGAGTGAGGGAGGGGAACTTTCTTTTCCACTCCACTGGGGACAGCTCAAGGTGACACATTAAAGGAGCCTCAGGCATATTCCCTGAGTCTGGTAGGGACTGGCCTGGTTCAGTCTCTTAGCCTGGCCCTGGGCCCAACCCAATCCATGTCGGCCCTTTCAGGAGCTTTTAGTGGAAATTGACTCAGACCCACAATCAGGCCCAGCAGTCCCCTCTTTTTTCAGCTCCTCCCACTGCTCTTTCATCATCTCATCTGTCTGCTCTCTGCCCATCCCTCCACCAGCACCTTCATCCCCAGCACTCTCCCTGCACCCCCAGTCTCGACTGTCTTCCTTACTTTCCCTTCTCTGCCCTCTTCGAACCTCTAACTCTCAGTTCCTTCACATCCCCTTTCTTCTTGCAGCAAGCAGGCAGTGAGAGCCCCTGACAGGATTGATGGTCATTCTCCACCCCCATCCTCCTCATCTGCTCCCTCCCCTGGCAGGCACAGGTTTCCCCTACAAAGGCAGGAGGCAGAGGCTGTGTTGGAGCAGCTGCTGGAAGGCTCCCTTTCCCCTCCCTCTGTGAGCAAGGCTGGGCTGTGCCTTTGCTCTCTTTTTCTCCAGCTGAGTGTGGGCACCTGGGGTGCCAGCCCCCTTACTTCCTTCCCCATGAATGCTGTAGAGACTCCTGAGGGGCAGGAACTGCAAAATCTGGGGACTGGAGCCTGGGACAACCCTGCCTACAGTGGACCCCCCTCCCCGCACAGGGCACTGAGGATCTACACTGTCTCCAGTGCAGTGCCCCCTCAGCCCCAACCCAAGAAGCCTGAAGATGAACCCCACGAGAAGACACGTGGGACACCGGTGTCCAGCTGCTGCCTCCATATCTGCCATGGCATCAGAGGTACCCAGTGGAGGAGGGTTCTCCTGGGATATTGGAGTCAGGAGAAGGGATCATCAAAAGCATCTAGGGGGATGTGATCTGAAGAAGAGGTGACATCTCAGTGTCTCTTTGGGGTTCGTGCATTGCCTGTGTTGGAGCTGCATGCCCCAGAACACAGAGGCCAGACTAGAAGTCTACCAGAGAGGGATCCTGGGCATGGGCATCACTTGGGGGACCAGTGGGTTATGTGGGAGCTAATTTCAGGGAGGACGTGGATGTCATGATACCTTAGACTGTACCCCTACCTGGAATAAGTTCCTCCTTTTCATGCCTTTGTCCTCTGTGACCCAGTATCTTCACCCTGTCTACCTAGGGTAGGGCAGGATGGATATGAGTGGGCAGCCAGATTCAGTGATGGGATAAGGGGATAGGTAAGGAAGGGATAAGGTGGACGTAGGGGTGAAACCAGGGAGAGAAAGGCAGGGTTAACTGGGAGGAACACTGCTCTTAGGGGCCTCAGCATCTCTCCAATGCCCCTTAGGACTTTGGGGAACAACGCTGACTGAGAACACGGCTGAGAACCGGGAGCTTTATGTCAAGATCACCCTGCGGGAGCTTTTGGTATATGTCGTGTTCCTGGTGGACATCTGTCTATGTGAGTGGCCTCTGTCTTTGTGTACATCTGTCTGAGACAAGCATCCATGTGCGCAATATCTGTATACACATTTCTGCAGCTGCATCTGTGGGCCAGCATGCATCCGTGTAAGCAGGCTATGTTCTGGGAACTCTGTATATCCATATTCACATCCTATTTATTACCTTTTCAGCCTAAGGTATTTTGTTTAAAAAGAACTTGTTGGTGGAGGAAGGCAGATTGTTAGAAAGCAGTTAATAAAAGTTGTTTTGTCAGGAATTATAAGGGGAAGGCCAGGCATGGTGGCTCCTGCCTGTAATCCTAGCACTCTGGAAGGCTGAAGCAGGAGAAATGCTTGCAGTCAGGAATTGAACACCACCTTGAGCAAAGCAAGACCCTGTCTCTACTAAAAATACTAAAAATAGAAAAATTAGCTGGGTTTGGTGGTGTGTACCTATAGTCCTAGCTACTCGGGAGGCTGAGGCAGGGGGATTGCTTGAGCCCAGGAGTTTTAGGTTGCTGGGAGCTAGGCTAAGGCCATGGCACTCTAGCCTGAGCAATAGAGTGAGACTCTCTCCTAAAAAAGAAAAAAAAGAAAGAAAAGAAATATAAGAAGAACCTAGTTTTTTTTTGTTGTTGTTGTTTGTTTTTTGTTTGTTTTTTGAGATAGTCTTACTATGTTGCCCTGGGTAGAGTGCTATGGTGTCACAGCTCACAGCAACCTCAAACTCTTGGGCTTAAGCAGTTCTCTTCCCTCACCCTCCCAAGTAACTGGGACTACAGGCACCTGCCACAACGCCAGGCTGTTTTGTTGTTGTTGTCATAGTTGTCAGTGTTGTTTGGCAGGCCCAGGCTGGGTTCAAACCTGCCAGCTCCAGTGTATGTGGCTGGCACCCTAGCTGCTAAGCTATAGGCACAGAGCCAAGAATCTAGTTTTTAAGTTCAAGTTACTGCCACAGACTCAGCAACCCTTGTTTTCTATTGGCAGGTGGAAGTTTTAACCCTTCTATAAGGAGTAGAAGACCACTCCTTTCTGTTTGAAGAAATAGTTTGGTGGATGTCACATCGTCATTGTATTATATCTGATCTGTATTTTTAGAGGCAGGAAGGAAAGCATTCAGGAAGCCTTAGAGTTCAGATCCCTGATATGAGGGTTAGAGATGCAGATGGTGTGGTGAAATGGCATCAAGTGAGAGAACACCATGCCACAGGCTGCTGAGGGAAGCTTATCTGAAGCTCTGGCTATCAATAGAAACTGGGAAGTTTTGGTCTCTAAAAAGAGCGAAGCAAGTGAAAAGATAGAAGAGAATACTATGGGATGATAGAGTCAAAGAGCTTTAGACACTAACAAAGTTGGAAGTAAATAGATGCTGACTATAGACGAGGGTAAAAACTTCCTATGTAATTTATTACTTCTTTCAAAAGTTGCACAAGTGAGGTTTGCCTAGTTTAATGTAGTTGTATGTGTATGTGTGTGTGGATTAAAGCTATATATATGTTGGGCCATAAAACTAAGATGGCTTTGTTACTAGATGGCCTCATATCCTCCAGAATGGGCTATTCTTTTTAGGGTGCACAAGTCTTTTGAAAGTGGAAGCAGGATGTGTGATAACATAAGCATTGATGGAAAGTTTTGTCATCTGTTGAGCCACTCCCATGTGTGTGAGCCCTCTAGGAAAGCTGAGCAGATAGTACTTGCTACTGGCCAAGGAACTAACTCTGTACTGGATAGAGGGAACAGTTCTGAGTGTTTACTATTGGTCACTCAGCACGGAATGAAAGGAGACAGTGTGTGCGAGGAACAACAGCCGACCCAATGTACGTTTTGTGGGGTCCATTTGATTCTTTTCAGGAAATGACTGTCAGAAATTCATTTGTTGACTTTTTTTTTTTTTTTGTCTTAACCATCTGCTAGCAAGATCTCTTTCAGATCCTGTGACAGCAGCTGAAACCCACAGGCATATCCTTTCTCTACAAATGACTTAAATGTCTCTATTGCCAGATTAGCCTTTGGAAAAGGATTGGGAGGCTGCTAGCTCCCAAGAGTTAGAGTGAACCATTTCTGACTTCTCAGCATGGGGCTGAAGGGGTAAAAGCTTGGGTTCTGGAAGCCTAGAGTCTCATCCACTCACATTCTCTATTTTCTGAGAACTCAGTGCATTGTGGAATGCCAGATGGTCTGTGACTTGCTAAAGTTTGAATCATAGACTCAGTCCACTGATTGCAGAATCCTTGAGTGGTAGGGGCTTTAGAAGTCATCCAGTTCAAGGATGCAGAAAATGCAGAATGCCTTCTCTATGATCCCTCCCACAGGGCTCTGTCAGGTGGCCGACCAGCCCCATTCTGGGGAGTGGCACTGTTCAATGGGGCAACTCATTCTACTGTTGGGCAGCTCTATTTCCTTCTGTTTGTGGATCCCCCTCCTCTGTGGCAGACATCTGACCAGGGGACACATAGATAGCCAATTATATGAGCCTGTCCCCTCAGGGCTCACCTTTTCCTTTTCAGAACATTCTTTCTTCTATTGAGCCATCTACTTCCCTACGATTCTCTGAAGTTGACTTTTTGACTGTGTGACTGAAGGTAGTTTATTCTTGGTCATGTGTTCTCCAGACTACTTAACTTATATTTCTTTTTTTTTTTTTTGCAGTTTTTGGCCAGGGCTGGGTTTGAACCCGCCACCTCAGGTATATGGGGCCAGCGCCCTACTCCCTGAGCCACAGGCACCGCCCCATAACTTATATTTCATCACTTAACTAATCATTATCATATGGTTTCCAGAGGTAATATTATGCAGAGATTGAAGGCATGGGCTCTGAATTTACACAGATTTGGGCTCAAAAACCATGTTCTACCATTTACCATTTGAAGGAACTTGAACAATTTGCTTAATTTCTTTGAGTTTCAGTTTCCTCATTTATACCTAACCAACCCAAAAGGATTATGTGATATAATACCCATGAAGTTATTTACTCAGTATCTATTGTGTATGATAATAAAATCCATTTCAGAATGCTCACCATACTGGTTACCCATCTCTAGACCTGATCTATATGTTGTTCAGTACTGGACAAAAAGTGCTATGGGCAATCTGACCAGCACAGAGGACTGTGACACGTCTTACTTCTGTTTATCCATATTTGGGGGATCCATGAGGACATGCAGAAGAAGTGACATTTGAGCCGAAAACAGAGTGATGAGGAGTATTTAGCCCCTTGAAAGGGAAGTGAAGAGAACAGACGTTTCTGGGAAGAGGGGACAGCACATGTCAACACCCAGAGGGGAAAGAGGGCACAGTCTAGTGAAAGGGCATCAATCAATGCAAATGGAACAGAGAGTTTGAGAAGCAAAGTGGTAAAAGATGACAAAACTGGTCATACAAGCAGGTACATATCATGAAGGGCCTTGAAAGCTGTGATAAGGAATTTGAATTTTATCCTGAAGACTGCAAGGGGAGCCACTGAGGGCTACAAGCAGCAGAGTGGCATAATACGTTGTGCATTCTCCTGGGGAGAAGATGAAAGTCTAACCTTGGGCCGGGGTGGTATCTCAGGGAAAGCTGAATGGGGAGGATGATAATCTGTGCTAAGTATATTACCGGGGGTTTTAAAAAGCTACACAATAACCTCACCAGAACCACTGAATTGATCTAGTGGCAGCGTAGCATGGGGCTTAAACACTAAGGCTCTGAAGTCAGGCTGCTTGGGTTCAAGGCCTGGCATTTCCAGTTATCAGCTATGTGATTCTGAGCAACTGCTAACCTCTCTTAGCCTCAGAGAATGATCATATCCACCTGATAAGACTGCTGTGAAGGTAAACTAAAATGGCCCACTAATAAGCTTAGTGCTGGATCTGTCTGGCACATAGTTAAGCAATGTCTATTATCTTCAGCTCACAGCAGGCACTAAACTACAGCATCATGAACCTAACCAGCATTGGAGGGGCAGGAAGAGAGAATTAATGTCCAACTCCTATGGAGGTGGGCTCTTAGTAACAATCTTGAAATCATTAAACCACTTGAAGATGTGCCATTTAACTACCTTTGACCTTGAGAATTGAAGTCCACACACACAAAGTGTCAGCCACTATAAGAAATTTTTATGAAACAGAATTTTGAGGGCTTCATATTCTGATGTTTCCTATAATGTTTAGTAAAATAATACTGATATTAGTTTCCTAGCTCCTGTCCTCTTCATGCCTTGCCCTTCTTTCAGACATATGTTCAGGTAATATGGAGCCTTGGCTGGTCTCAGCAGGGCCACTTTGGTGCTCTCCAAGGTCCTGGCCTCACCTGGGCATCTCTGCTCCCTGTTAGCCTCCCTGAGCTCTGGTCATCTGCAACTAGACAAAGCATTCTTAGTGGGTGTGATGTAGCCCCCCACCCCCACAAGGGGCTAAAAAGTTTCTGGCAAGGCAAAAAAAAACCACCTCACCTTAGATATTACGATGGCTTTTGGCCCTCCAAAGACCCACAACAGTACATCAACAAATATAGAGTCTACCTATGGTATTGAAACTTAATTAGACTAGGGAGTGATCAGGAAGAACATGTCTAAAGAGGGTCTAGGGAGGGGGATGGACAGTGCTAAAAAGGTTAAGAAACATTCAACTAGAAACACTTAAATTTGCTCCTTAGTATGCTGATGGAGCACTTCTGTCTACGGATGGAGAATATGAGTCCTAAGCCCAGAATCTGGCATAGAGCAGAGTGGCTGTTGTGTTGTTCTGTCAGGACACTGTTTTCTAAGAACTGGAGAGACATGCAGCTGGTGATGCACTTTTGACCATGTGCTTTTCCCTGTCAGTTCCTATGACTGGGTTTAAATGCTCCAGGACCCATGTTTAGTATCACATAAATACTCACATAATGGAAACAAAAACACTGGAGCCTGACAAACTGGATTCACATACTTGCTCTGCTACTTACTGAACACTTTCTTGTTGGTAGAAAAAGAATAATCTTATTTATCTCATGAAAATGACATGTATAAAGAATCTAACAAAATTACCAGTAGTAATTTTATTGTCCAGTGGACTTTTAAAATACTCACTTGCTCCTCTAGCCTGGTTATATTAAAAAACAACAACAACAACAACAAACAGACTGGGCATGGTGGCTCATGCCTGTAATCCTAGCACTTCTGAGGCCAAGGTGGTAGATTGCTTGAGCTCAGGACTTCGAGACCAGCCTGAGCAAAAACAAGACCCCATCTCTACCAAAAATAGCTGTGTGTTGTGGCAGGTGCTTGTAGTCCCAGCTACCAGGGAGGCTGAGGCAGAGAATCTCTGAGCCCAAGAGTTTGAGGTTGCTGTGAGCTATGACAAAATGAGACTCTATCTCAAAAAACAAAACAAAACAAAACCATTCAAGAAAGAAGCCAAGGCTACATACTGTACAATTACCACTATATGCCATCTGGAAAAGGCAAAACTGTGAAGACGGCAAAATTTGCTAGTGGTTTCCTAGAGCTGGAGAGAGAGAAGAATGAGTAGGGAAAGCACAGAAGATTTTCAGGCTGTAGAACAGCTCTGTGTGATACTGTAACAGTGGATACATGGCATTATGCATACATTTGTCAAAACCCACAGAATGTATAACACCAACAATGAACCCTGATGTAAACCATGTACCTTGAGAGGTAATGATGTGTCTGCAGTGGGCAAGTTTGATAGTTGGGGAGGCTGTGCCTAGGTAGGGGCAGCCTTTCACTCAATTTTTCTGTGAGCCTAAAACTGCTCTTAAAAAAAGTCTATTTTTAAAGTGTGTTAAAAATGCCTTTCAGAACTTCAGCTAATAATGATGTATTGTAGCTTTTAAAATAGCCAAAAGAGAGGATTTTAAATGTTCTCACCATAAAGAAATAAGCTCACACCTGTCATCCTAGAATTTGGGGAGGCCAAAGCAGGAGGATTGCTTGAGCCCAGGAGTCTGAGACCAGCTTGGGCAACATGGTGAGACCCTGTCCCTACAAAATAAATAAATGAGTAAATAAAATTAAAAACTGAATGAGAAATGGTAACTATTTGAGGTAATGAATATGCTAATAATTAGCCAGATTTGATCATTCCACAATGTGTACATGCAGAAAATAATCATATTGCATCATCTAAATACATGCAAGCATTATCTGTCAATTAAAAATAAAATTAACAATAAGTAAATAAGATAAAAATGCCTTTTAAAGTTTGTAGCTCACTCCACATATAGGGATAGTATCACTTGAGCAGAATCCTTTAAGTGACATTAGACCTTTAAGTTAAGCATTTTCTCCAGAAGGCCTCAGTTTATCACCACCACCACCATCATCATTATTAACAGCACAAAAAACAAACACACTGAATAATTTTTCAATGAGCCCAGCACTATGCTATGTACTTTATCTCACTGACTACTCCCAGTACTTTATCTCATCCATTACTTCCAATAACTCAATGAAATTGCTAATGTTTAACTCTCATTTTATAAACTGGGAAAGGTTTAGGTAAGTCAAATAGCTTGCCAAAGGCCACACAGTAAGCAGGTGGAAAAAGAAGAAACCCAACTCAGCAACTGTTTGCTTGCCTTGAATTCAGAGGCTTTCAGTAGCTGGAGTCTACTGCGGCCTCTCTGCTTACAAATGTGTTGCACATTAATTTATTAACACCCATCAAACCTCAGCAAGGCAACTTCCT
Source organism: Otolemur garnettii (assembly GCF_000181295.1). Taxonomy (NCBI): domain Eukaryota; kingdom Metazoa; phylum Chordata; class Mammalia; order Primates; family Galagidae; genus Otolemur; species Otolemur garnettii. The sequence continues at coordinate 20,361,112 of NW_003852416.1, forward strand.
GCTCTACCCTGGTAGAAGCAGGATCTTCAGAAATTCTAAGAGTTGGCTAATTTTTCTTTTTGTTATTGTATTTAAAAGATGATATAAAAACATTAAAGAACATTTTGAAATTCACCACCACCACTATGCCAAAGAGATTTTCCATTTTTCTTTTTCTTTTTTTTTTTTTAGATAGAGTCTCACTCTTGCCCAAGCTAAAGTGTTCTGGCATCAGTCTAGCTCACAACATCCTCATACTCCTGGGTTCAAGTGATCCTCTTGCCTTAGCCCCCCCAGTAGGTGCAATTACAGGCACCTGCCACACACCAGGCTAGTTTTTTATTTTTAGCAGAGATAGGTCTCACTTTGCTCAGGCTGGAACTCCTGAGCTCCAGTCATTCTCCTGCCTCTGCTTCCCAGAGTGCTGAAATTACAGGTGTAATCACGGCTTTTCATTTTTTTCACATTACCCATCCTTATTCCTACCTACACATAGTGTATAGAGGGTGCCAAAAAAAGTATACACATTTTAAGAAAGGGAAAAAATGTATTACCATTGTAATACTCAAGTTACATTTGATTTCTGCAATTATAAGAGAAGATACAAGATATAGTATACAGGATAACAAATGTCATAGCTATATACTGAGTATTACAATATCAATACAGTTTTTTCCTTGCTTAAATACATTTTTGCACACTTTGTATTTTTACCTAGTTATATAATATTGTACCAATACTTTCATTTGTATTAGATCATAAACTTTTACTCATATTTTTAAGTAGCTTTTATATTTTTATTTATATGACTACAGTCACACCACCATTAACTAAAAAATTTCTTTTGTTACTATAATATTTACCTGTTATGGGTAACTATATGGATACCAGTTGCTTTTTCCCCGTTTTTATTATATTATTTGTTGGGGAATTTTCAAGGAGAGAGATTACTAGGCCAAAAGATAGGAATATCTCCTGCTTGCTATGTGTCATCATTCTGCCCCGGTAAAAGGATTTATATAAATTTATTATGCTACCAATGCTGTATCACACCAATTTTGTCACAACCTCAGCAAAATTGGATATTCTTATTCTTAGTTTTTCTTATTAAATAGGTATAAATGGTACAGTTTATCTTTGTTTACTTACTTTGATTTGTAGTGAGGATGGACAGTTTTCTCATTTTTTAACTTTTTTCTTTTGTATTTTTTCTTGCTTTCATTTATAATGTATATTTATTTTGTGTAAATTAAATAAGATGTGCTTTAGAAGGGATAAGGGAAGGGATGGGAGGCAGAGAACTTGGACCATTAAACCCTTGGGGAAGCAGGGATCTCATTTCCAGGATCTGGGGGCCTAGGAATGGAAAGAATAACAAAGTTAGGCCTCACCTGTACAGCAGTTGGCCTGGGATGGGCTTTAGTAAACAATCACTATCAGCCATATTGACCACATTTCTTCTCCTTTAAGCTTCATTCTAAGAACTTGGTCGGGGTGGGGGAGTGAGGGGCGTGGGAGGGGGTGGCAGTGCTAAAACCAGGACTATTTGGAATCTCATCTGGCTAAAATAGAGTTATCTCTTCTATGCAGACAATGTGGGTGGCCCATCAATCTTCTCATAATTACAATGTCAATCCTGCAGCCCTTTAAACCTTACAAAGGGCTTTCATACCTATTACGTCATTTGATCCTGACAGCAATCCTGTAAGGCATAGATATTATTATTTCTTTTTTGCAGATTAGAAACATTTTATTATTGTTAAATAAATAGTTCAGGAATGATTAGTCATTCAGAACTGTTCCTGATGGGTAGAGTCAGTTCTGTCCTAGCTATTCCTCAGCAGAGAAAGTGCTGGAGTTCTGCCTCTCTCTGCCTGCTGGCCCCACACCATCATCATATTTATGAAAGGGCTTCCAGCCCTTTGTCTTCTTGGAGGGATGGCTGTAGCCTTTTGTTGATAGAGGAAACATTGAAGGTCTTTGTGTAGGAACAATGACTGCTTGTTTTAGGAGACATTATTGTTATCTCAAAGGTGCACCTGGGACTGGCCCTGTTTAGGAGAGGCTCTAAGCCAGGATAAGACTGGCTGGGTCTGGTCACCATGGAACTGGGGAGGAGGGGAGAGACCCTCAGCCTTTGGTGATTCCTGTCTATACAGCACTTAATGTTGATTGGATGTTCTTGATCCAGCACTGGTTGTAAAGAAATGCATGCCCTGGCTCGGCGCCTGTGGCTCAAGCGGCTAAGGCGCCAGCCACATACACCTAAGGTGGCGGGTTCGAATCCCCAGCCTGGGCCCGCCAAACAACAATGATGGCTGCAACCAAAAAATGGCCAGGTGTTGTGGCGGGCGCCTGTAGTCTCAGCTACTTGGGAGGCTGAGGCAGGAGACTCGCTTGAGCCCAGGAGTTAGAGGTTGCTGTGAGCGTGATGCCATGGCACTCTACCCAGGGGGATAGCTTGAGGCTCCGTCTCAAAAAAAAAAAAAAAAAAAAAAAAAAAAAGAAATGCATGCCCTCTTCACTCTGTTTTCTTTTAGTGGATTTCATGGTTCTGTGAATAGAGGGGTGGAATTTCATTTACAAGAGAGGATGAAGTGAGCTTGAAGATCAGGAAGATATCTTTCTTGGCTGGGGATTTCTAGAATAAATAGGAGGGGAACAAAAACATATTGGAACTTCAGAAGTGTCTGTGGGAAGGCCCTACGTAGCTGTAATCATGTCAAAAAGATAATTGGTCACACAGAGCCATGATTTTAGTGAAGGCCCAGTCATATAATGGAAAGAACATGGAACCCAGAATAAGGTGCCCTAATACAAATGATGGTGCTACCAGTTGTTAGCCATGTGTGTTTGGCAAGATAGGTCAAGATACTTAAATCTCTCCAAGCCTGATTTTCTTATCAAGTGAGGATAATGTCTGCCTTTGTGAGACTTCTGGAAAACAAACAAGGCACTTAGTATGGTGCCTCAAATATAGTAGGCTTTCAATAAATAACATTTGCCATTCCCCACTAAGGTAGAAATTAGGAAAACATTGAAATACACCTCAATACTCTGGATTGTTATAGGTGAGATCAGGCTAGGGCACTGCTGGTGTAAGTGGCCCGAGAAAGAGCAAGGCATGAGTCTGAGTACTAGCTCTGCATTTTGCCAGCCAAATGACCCTGAACAAATCACATCAACTCTGAACTTCATGCTTCATAGGAAACTTTGCTCATGGGTAAGGTGGAAAAATCATCAGACATGACTGACAAGCAATGGGAAAGCTATTTAAAAATAATGAAACAAGAAACATGGGTAAGGGACCAAATAGCATTGATAAAATTTAATAATAATCTCTCTCTGTTGTTGGGCAGTGGTAGCAGGAAGGCTGGGGTTTTAAGTTCAAGCAGATTCTCAGGACTGGGCAGAAGTTTTAGTAACAGAAACAAGGCATAGGGCAATAGTTTTCAAACCTGTGTCTGAGGACCCCTGGGACTTCCTGAGACTCTTTCAGGGGGTTTGTGAGGTTTCTCTCTCTTACAACAAAACATATTTGTATAAGGTCATATTTTCTTCTTCTTCTTCTTTTTGATTGTATTTTCCATACACTTCAACCAAAACAACATGTGGCAACAGACTGAATGCAGAAGCAGAGGCAAGAATCCAGCTGTCTTCTATTAAGCTAGACATCAAGGAAACTTGCAGGCATGTAAAACAATGCACTTTTCTTGTTAAAAGTGTTTTGCTTGAAAAAATATACTTTTAAAAATAAAATATATGGGCTCGGCGCCTATAGCTCAACCGGCTAAGG
>NW_003852416.1:20364906-20381754 GCF_000181295.1 Otolemur garnettii
TGAACATGTGGGGGCAAGAATACTTCAGAAGTGATTTTGTATAATTCATTTTGCCTACAAAAGGCATCAAAGTACAAAATTCCTGGTTATTCCATTATTAGTAATGCTAAATTTGATTATTTGATTAAGATAATGACCACAGAGTTCTTCTTTTTAAAAATAAAATTTCCTGGCTCGGCGCCTATAGCTCAACCGGCTAAGGCGCCAGCCATGTACACCTAAGGTGGCGGGTTCGAATCCCCAGGAGTTGGAGGTTGCTGTGAGCTGTAATGCCACGGCACTCTGCCCAGGGGGACAGCTTGAGGCTCTGTCTCAAAAATTAAAAAAAAATAAAATAAAATATATGGTATTAGTGTTTACATGTGTTAGATTTGTTACCATTTTTAAATGAACTAATACATAAGTGGTTATGAAAGTGTTGAGATACACAGAAGTCAAGAAACATAAAATCTGCATGGATGGAAACCAGAGAAGCCCTCCCAGCAACGCTGATAAGCCAAGCAAGTGGAAACTTGCACGGTTGCATCAGAAAGGATGCTGTCGACTATGTTTTTGGAAGTGAAATAATGGACCATAATACAGTCTGTCTCAAAACTTTCATGGTGACCTATGTAAAGATTTACATTTTCCCTCAGTTTTCATTTCATTTCATTTCTAATAAGTAAAGATTGATAGATGTAACCCAAATAAACAAAAACTTTTTGGAATCCTCAGCATTTTAAAGAGTTAAACAAAGAGATTCTGAAAACCAAACATTTGAGAACCACTGGCTCAGGGGCTGAGTTTGAGCTAGTCAAATCAGATTATTTCATAGCATGGAGGAAAAAAACCAGATGAGACAGAGTTTATTAGCAAAATGTTCATAATAAGGATAAGGTCCTGGATATTCACACATTTATTCATTCAAACATGTATACTATGTGTCCTAGATCAAGTGCTGAGGGCTTTGAAATACATGGACACATCCTATGACTTCAAGGAGTAAGAGAGGTGGACATATAAACCAACAGTGACATGGGGCATGATGAGCGCTGCAGCGGTGGATGCCCTCAGACCTTCGCAAGATGTGGAGGGTAAAGTAGTGCAGGGAAATCTCACAGATCCCAGAAACAGTCATTCATTCAGGTCTGGGGGAGGCCAAAGTCATTGCCATTTGCTTGCTTGTTTGCTTGTTTAACAATCTTAAAACTGTTTGTAACTGTTAACTTTAAGTCATGGCCAGGGAGACCCAAAGTCATTGCCATCTGCTTGTTTGCTTGTTTAAGTGTTGGCTTTCATCCTGGAGAAGGCAGGGGGTGGTGGAGGTAGCAGTGGCCAACTAAGGCCTCGGGCTATGAATATACAAGAGCTTTGCCATAGTCAGAGTCTCAAAGGGCAAGTAAAAGGAAGAAGGTGTAAAACACTATTTCTCCTCATTCTCTTGCAACATAGTTCTACCCCTTTCCCCCACAAAAAAATTGAACTGGGAATATTGTTATTAAATTTTTATCTAATACATAGTCCTTGGTTTTTAATAGTCGAATAATATAGAGAATATTAAAGCCCTTCCCTAAAAGCACTGTTAATAGTTTGGTATAAACTATTTCAGCCATTTTCTAGACATATATAAATACACAAATTTTAGATAAGAAGCTTTGGTTGGCTTATGCTAGAAGGATGTCTGAAGTCAACAGCAATACTGTCTGTGTGATGAGAAGTCCACAGATGGTGATCAAAGTAGGGTAGGAGGCTCTCCCGAGGTGCTGATGGCTGATGACAATAAAGTCAGTGTAGGTGGCTCGGCGCCTATGGCTCAAACGGCTAAGGCGCCAGCCACGTACACCTAAGGTGGCGGGTTCATATCCCCAGCCCGGACCCGCCAAACAACAATGACGGCTGCAACCAAAAAATAGCCGGGCATTGTGGCGGGCGCCTGTGGTCCCAGCTACTTGGGAGGCGGAGGCAGGAGACTCTCTTGAGCCCAGGAGTTGGAGGTTGCTGTGAGCTGTAATGCCACGGCACTCTACCTAGGGGGACAGCTTGAGGCTCTGTCTCAAAAAAAAAAAAAAAAAGTCAGTGTAGGAGGACTTCTTGATGATGCACTTTGTGTAAAATAAACTTCCTGGTACAACTCCAGGAAAAGTGCTTCCTGCTGGATGCTCCTGAGTCCTGAACTGGCTCTTCCAGCACCTGTTTCCTTCTCTCTCCTCTTTCCTCAGGCTCTGCTTTCCTCTCACTTAACCTCTGTCCACAGCTTTTGATTCTTCTTCCTCTCTAGTCTTTCATCTCACAGCCTTTCCCTGTTCTTCTAATCCTAACACAAGCTGTGGCTTCTTGAGATTTTTTTTTAATTACAGGTTAATATGAGTGTCGTGACCCATCAGGCTCCTATGGCCCTGGTCTCGGTTAGCACAGGAAGGAACCAGGCGAGAAGTGGATTAGAAGGACAAGCTTGTGGAAGGCAGGCTAGCCCTTACTTTCCAGGTAGCCCCGAGCAACCTCCGCACCAGCCTTTTATTGAGCCAGAACAACACAGGTGAGGGGAGTAATTATGACTATGTGCTGAGGGCACAAGCTCTTCTTCCACAAGGAACTCCTGTGGAGGAATGGCCCGAGGTCCACACCTCAGCTGCAGATCATCTTGCTTGGATGTCATCTGGCTCTTGGCATCGCCTACATATGAGGGTATATGCAATTAGGTTACATTGTTTGAATTTCTGAGTTGTAATTGAGTCCTTCACCCTGGAAGTGTCGCATCTACTCATACATTGTCCCATATGCCCTCCCACCATATGTAGGGTAACCAGACGTCCTGATTTTGGCAGGACAGTCCCACTTTCCAACAATTTGTCCGACGTCCCGGCGGCATTTTAAAAAAGTCCCGATTTTTGGAAAGAATGCACGAACAGGTTGGAGAACAAGAAGGGAATATATGGTTTTCAGCCGCCATGTGGCTATTTCGCCAGAATATGAGTTTTATATTATTTTTGTTAATTTTATAATGTTAAACTGTAATAAATAATTGCTGAGAAGTGATTATCGAGAACTGCTTATCAAAGTTTGCCTTGCCCGTCCCCTACCCCGCACCCCTGCTCCGCCCCCGCTCTGCCCCCACTCCGCCCCCACTCCGCCCCCGGCCATGTTGTCCTGCCTTACAGGTGTTAGAATCCGGTCACCCTAACCATATGGGAAGTATCCCATATACCCATACATTGTACCTGTTAGGTAAGAACTTACCAAACCTCCCTTTTCTCTTCTGGAATTTAATTATGTTTTTTCTTGCATGTGGGCCTTTAGTTGTTAATCTGTTGGTTTTAACTTAGTATTGAGTACATGGGATGCTTGATTTTCCATTCTTGAGATATTTTATTTAGGAGAATGTTTTCCAAATCCATCCAGGTAAATATGAAAGATGCAAAGTCTCCATCTTTTTTATGGCTTAATAGTATTCCATGGTATACATATACCACTGTTTATTAATCCATCTATGAGTTGATGGGCACTTGGGTTTCCACATCTTTGCAATTGTGAATTGAGCTTTAATAAACATTCGAGTTCAAATGTCCTTGTGGTGTTTTTGAAAAAATGCTCATTGTCCCTAATCAGAGAAATGCAAATCACAACTACTTTGAGATATCACCTAACACTAGTGGGACCAGCCCACTTCCATGGTCCCAAAGCTACAGATGCTGGTGTAGGTGTGGAGGGAGGGGAATACTCATGCATTGTTGGTGGGGTAGCAAACTAGGAAAAAAGTATGGAAAATCCTCAAAAAACTAAAAGTAGACCTTCCATTTGATGCCCATTACTAAGTATCTACCCAGCAGGGGAAAAATCATTCTGTCACTGAGATTTCTTTTTCTCTCTCTCTCTCTTTTTTTTTTTTTTTGGTGCAGTTTTTGGCCATGGTCAGGTCTAAACCCACCACCTCTGGTATATGGGGCCGACGCTCTACTCCTTGAGCTACAGGCGCCTGAGATTTCTTTCTTAAGAGCTCTCTCTGCTGATAACTTCAGAAATATTTCCTCTTTTGGTTCTTGAACCCCAATAAAAGTTTGATAAAATGTTTCAAGAAGCTTATGCCCTTTGAAGTGGTAATGACATAGTTTCTGTTTAAATTATTGTCATTATTTTGGGACAGAGTTTCACTTTAGCTTTTGGGAGAATGTGGTGGCATCATAGCTCACAGCAGCCTCAAACTCGTGGGCTCAAGAAATCCTCTTGCTTCGGCCTCCCTAGTAACTGGGACTATAGGCACCTGCCATGACATCCAACTAATTTTGTCTACTTTTAGTAGAGACCAGGTCTCACTCTTGCTCAGGCTGGTCTCAAATTCCAGAGCTCAAGCAATCCAGCTGTCTCAGCCTCCCAGAGTGGCAGGATTCCAGGCATGAGACACTACACCAGGTCACTAAATACTTTTTTTTTCTTTTTGAGACAGAGTCTCTAGCTGTCACCCTGGGTAGAGTGCCATGGCATCACAGCTCACAGCAACCTCAAATTCTTGGGCTTAAGCAATTCTCTTGCCTCAGCCTCCCAAGTAGCTGGGACTACAGGTGCCCACCACAATACCCAGCTATTTTTTTTTTATTACAGTTGTTATTGTTTTTTAGCTGACCCAGGCTGGGTTTGAACCTGCCAGCCTTGGTGTATGTGGCCAGAGCCCTACTCACTGAGCTATGGGCGCCACCACCAAATACTTTTTTGATTCACCTGGATTTAGACAGTAAAAAGTCTGTGGATTTCAACTCTACATTACTCTCTGTGGCTTTAGTTTTTTTCTGAGATGACCAGTCTCTCTAGGAGATATTGAATAAGCACAGTAACAGCCTGAGCAACACAGTGAGATCCCATTCCTACAAAAAAATTAAAAATTAGCTGGGCATGGTGGCACATGCCTGTAGTCCCAGATTCTTGGGTGGCTAAGGAAGGAGTATGTATCTGGAGTCCAGGACTTCTAGGCTGCAGTGGGCTATGATCATATCACTGTACTCCAGCCTGGGTGACTGAGAAAGACCCCAACTCAGAAGGAAGGAAGGAAGGAAAGAAGGAAGGAAAGGAAGGAAGGAAGGAAGGAAGGAAGGAAGGAAGGAAGGAAGGAAAGAAGGAAGGAAGGAAGGAAGGAAGGAAGAGCAAGCACTACACAGGAGAAATGTATAGAATCACCACTGACTTATCAGTCAGAAAAATCTCCATATTAAGACAGGTCTCTTATGTTTTGCTATGGTTTGTGTCTTTAGCTCTCCAGAGTACCCTCCTTCTCAGAGCTACAAAAATCTTATATATTTCTCAGGACATTGACTGAAGTTCATATTATATCTTGAAAATCATTCAAAATTATTGGGGGACCGTATTTTTTCTCTCGTAATTCTAAAGAGAAAGAAAGACTATCCATCTTCCTCAGGATCTTTTACCTCTTGATTTGAGGTTAAAAACAAAAAAGCTCTTCAGACAGTTCTGAAACCATGTAAGAATTTACAAACCACTACCTACAGCTGTATCAAATGTGTTAAGAGTCAATTGTTTTGCTCTCTCTTGCAACTTCATTCAGAGTTGACTAGAACAGGGAAGTTCTAGCATCTGATCACAAGCATATCCTTGTGCCCTATTCCCTACTTCTATCTCTAATCTTCCAGGCATCTGATTTCAGTATTCTATCTCCTTAGATCCTCTGTAACATTGATTCAGCAAGGATGAGTGTCTGTAGGTCTATTCTTCCTGCTGTGCTAAGAACTCAGGGATACTAGCAACTTTAGGGAGATCACTGACAAGACCTTGGATTTGTTTTCCACTTTCCAGGCCTTCAACCTGATTGAATTCCCTTCAACAGCAACTCATAAAATTTTTTGGCCCTGAATTTGATGTCCTGAGAAGAACCTAGCTATGTATAATCATAGGTCATCTAGAATTTGAATCTCCTGAACGTAAGCCCTGAAAGGCTTAGTAATGCGGGAAGATGAAAGTGATCTAGTTTTCTCAGGATCGTCTGACATGAAATGATGTGCACTGGTTTCCTATAGTCCTTCAGTGCACACTCTGAGGACCCCTCCCTCATTTCCATGTTCCCACTTTCTTCTGCCCACTGTCCATCTTAAGACACATGATGTATTTGGAAATTCAACTTGCAATGACCCAAGAGCATTAACCAGAATGTTTGGGTGGGATAGCAGCAAAGAAGATGTTGAAAGGAGGAATCACCGAGGAAGGAGGAGGAGAGAAAGATATAGAAGAACAACAACAATATCAACAGTCTTTTTTGTAGGAAGGCCTTTCTACCAAGAGACATGATTCCGTATACCTGGTAAATGGTTTTTAACCAGGAGATCTATGATTAGACTTGACTTTTATTAGGACAGAAATTTTGTGCTGTCAGTTTGTTGACTTCAGCCCCATGTTTTTGCCCCTATAGGCAAAAATCATATTTTTAATGTTTATTTTCTTAGAAAGGCTCCTTTTGCAAAGTACTTATCTGATGTGGATATATTCATATGAGTATATGTTGGGGTATGATTGATTTAGCTACAAGACCAAAGAAACAGTGGCTTAAATAAAATAGAGTCTATTATTCTCGCATGTAACAGTTTGAGGCAGAAGCAGCCCTGGATGACTATAGGGCTCCCCAACCCTGTGGGTTCAGGCTCCTTTCCCTTTCTGCTTTGTCATCCTCAACACACAGCTTCTATCTCATGCTGAAGCTGCTGCTCTTCCTTCCAAACTCCAGCTAGCAGGAAGTAGGAAAGTGGAAAGGGAAGCCAGGCTCCTTTCTTTAAGATGAGCTGGAAGCTTTAAGTGGAAGCAATTCACTACACTCACATTTTACTGGCCAGAAGTTAATTAAATGGTCACCATCCCTCGCATGAAGGTAGGCTGGGTTAGTCGGACAGAGGTGTGCCTCCAGATATTATTTCATTATATAGGAAAAGGAGGAGAGGTATTGTGGAATAACTAGCAGCTTGTGCCAGACAAAGTAAGAAGCAATCTTGTCCTCTATGTGGTGCTGGGGGCAGCAAAACCTGGAGAAATCAAGGCATTAATTGATTTTTAAGACATTAATTGAGGCTCGGCGCCTATAGCGCAACCCGCTAAGGCGCCAGCCACATACACCTAAGGTGGCGGGTTCGAATCCCCAGCCCGGACCCGCCAAAAACAACAATGACAGCTGCAACCAAAAAAAATAGCCGGGCGTTGTGGCGGGCGCCTATGGTCCCAGCTACTTGGGAGGCGGAGGCAGGAGACTCGCTTGAGCCCAGGAGTTGGAGGTTGCTGTGAGCTGTAATGCCACGACACTCTACCCAGGGGGACAGCTTGAGGCTCTGTCTCAAAAAAAAAAAAAAAAAAAGACATTAATTGAAATAACCTCCCTTAGACAAATCATCAGGGATATTGATGAGAGATGATTCTTTTTTACCAGCAGTGGATATTTAAAGTGCTTAGCTAAGCTGTTGTGAAACTGTTACCAGAGGCTGTTGAGGAGGTGAAATTAAGGCTAGTTTTATAATATATTTTATTTCACAAGAAAGTAGAACCACCCACTAGGGATAACCACAGACCTCCCCTGACCCCAGATTATTTATATGACAGGAGCGGCAATGGCTGAGGCCAAAAAGATTCACATTGGATTCAGACAAACCTAAAGAAAACCAAGGAGCTGAAGGTAGCTGTGTCATGCCCTTTATTCAACTCTGGAGGCTCATCAGCAGGCATGGGGACATCGGTCTTCACTCAGCTCATGGGGGACAGTGAACCCACATAGGAAACTTCTTCCCCCAGGGTAGAAAGCCTTGCAACCTTACCTAGTAGCCAGAACAATAGTGATTCCAAATTAAACACTACTAATGATTACTCAGGAACACATGGTACCTGCCAGCTTAATGATAAGGTACCTTGTGGCCTTCAGGGGAGAAAGCCTAAATTGATTCTTCTTCCCCACAATGACCAAAGCCAAACTAGATCCAGTGTGCCAAGGAACAGGTAGAGATGTTTCAGAGAATTTCTTGCAAGCCAAGTGAAAAGGATCTCAAGAAAAGGCCATCCAAAGGGCTGCAGAATAAATTTAAAGAATTGGTAAAGCCCAAAGAACTTCTAGCTCTTTAACAGTTGGAGGGTCGATGGAACAGTGGAGGCTCTATCCACACAATGACTGTCAGAACTGGGGATGAAAGAGACCCCAGATTTCTACAGAAGCCTTCTCAGTGCACCTCTTTAGAGCTATCCAACTTTAAAAGGTGCAGTTAGCTCTTGAGTGTCAAAAATTGGAAGGTACAGTTTCCAGTAGAGGAGTACTGCAGACACATAAAATAATTATACCCTTGCTGCCAGAGGCACCCCCACCCCTTCAAGGTTCTTTTTCAATTAACTGAGGAAAGGGGTTCCAATCCTTTCCCAAGAGAGTGCTGTCAGACTAGGGCAGCTATGTTCCATTAAATAGTAATTAGAAGCAGGAAGGCGCTCAGTAGCCTGTGATGGTCTGTATGGCAATCACCTGGGAAAGGAGATGCACAGAGATTCTGACTAAAGTCAGCACGACTAACTTATTATGCTCTGAGCTGCGGAGATCTCCCAGCAGTTCAAAAGAGAGGACAAGAACATTCAGTCTCTACTATAAACACAGGAATGGATAAAATTAGGTTATTACCCAAGCTCATGATGATGATGATTAATAATAATTATTAGTCATGCTTCTTTAATAATAATATATTTATGCCCCACCTATGTCTAAAAGGTATTTGAACCAGCTTATATTAAAAAACACAGATACAATAAAAAAATTGCCCATAGAACTATAATAAAAAGACTTAGTAAAAAAAAGGGGGGAAATGTAGGTGAGGAAAATAACTTATACCAGAAAACTGAAGATAAACAAGAGTGCTACACATGAGAACAAAGTCTGAGGTTCCTGGCAGCCAAAGCAAAGAAGAAAAACACAAATAGGTTTCCTAGTTTCCATGGTTGTAAGATAAAAGCACACTAGTTAATAAGGAGATGCTAACTCTGGGAACGAGTGGCCTTGTTGGATTTTATTCTTAAATAAAATGGAGCATGGAATATCATAATGAATAAAAGCAACATTAAAAACTGGAACTACTTTTCATTAGGCTGTCTGCTATATCTTCCTCCCTTAAACTCCATATTAAACACTCATTTTATACGGGCAATTTTAGAGGTGGGAAATATATATATATATGAGAGAGAGTGTGTGTGTGTATTCTAGAGATCTGGTTTTACTCAGAAATAAATCTGGGAGTATTTTGAGGAATTAACGGTCTGTATGTTTTTAGAATATCATCATCAATTGACATGGTCAGCAAGCCCCTTTAATATAAAGTAAGAACATATTTTAATTAATGTAGACTTGGTACAGATATGCTAAAGTTATCCACTGCCCTCTTTTCTAGCTCTATTTTCCTCAAAAATAATGCAACTTTTTGAAAATGCCATGGCCTCTATATAAATAAGGACTACATTGCAATGAGCTCAAACCCAATGAAAACCATAATGGGATTTATTGTCTAGGTAACAAAAGTCCAAAAGAGGGCAGAGTTCAGGACTGATCAATTTAGTGGCTTGACATCATCAAGATCCATCTGTTTCTATTACTCAATTCTGCCAGCTGTGTTGTTTTGTCCTAAGGCTGACTCTTCTGGGGCTTTCCAGTTATATCTAGCATGAGAGAGAAGATCCCCAAAGGTTCCAGAAATCTCTCTTCTTGACTCCTTGGCCTGAAATAGGTTACAGGCTCATTCCTGAACGTGTCATGGCCAAGGGTGGGGTCTGTACAGATTTGCTTTGGTCTGAGCTTCCTGTCCAAGTCCTGGAGCCAGGGCTGGATTTAACTTCTGGCACATTTGTGAAGTGGATTAGGAGAGGTGTGATACCTCACATAAAATCTTAGTATTAGCCAAGAGAGGAGAGAATGGATCTTAGTAAGTAATAACAAAGTTCAGTACAGTATCCAGCACCTGGAAATTTCAGCTGGTAACTTGGAAACATACGTGGAAAGATTTTTCTTAATAATTTTATTATTTTTATATCCTATTATTAGTATAGCATTAATTAAACTCCATGGGAATGAAGAGAAAGAAAATCCACCTATTATACTAAATTTTTTTAAAAGTCAATTTTTCCTTCAAGTGTTTACACCTAGTATTTTTACTTATTTGTTTATTTGTTTATTTGTTTATTTTTTGAGACATTCTCATTCTGTTGCCCTGGGTAGAGTGCTGTAGCATCATAGCTCACAGCAACTTCAAATTCTTGGGCTCAAGTGATCTGCTTGCCTCAGCCTCCCAAGTAGCTGGGACGATAGGCACCTGCCACAATGCCCAGATATTATTTAGAGATAGAGTCTCGCTCTTGCTCAGGCTGATCTCAAATTCCCAAGCTCAGGTGATCCACCGACTTCAGCCTCCCAAAGTGTTAGGATTGCAGGCTTGAGCCGCTATGCCTGGCCTTTACACTTAGTATTTTTTTTTCCTTTGAGACAGAGCCTCAAGCTATCACCCTGGGTAGAATGCTGTGGCATCACAGCTCACAGCAACCTCCAACTCCTGGGCTCAAGCGAGGCTCCTGCCTCCACCTCCCAAGTAGCTGGGACTACAGGCACCCACCACGATGCCCGGCCATTTTCTGGCTGCATCCGTCATTGTTGTTTGGCAGGCCCGGGCCGGATTCGAACCTGCCACCTTAGGTGTATGTGGCTGGCACCCTAGCCACTTGAGCCACAGGCGCCGAGCCTACACTTAGTATTTTTTTTAAAAAATATTCCATTGTAATGACAGCATGAATACAATTCTACATTTTGTTACTATTTCAATAAATGGCTGTATCATACTCCATGAAGTGGCTCAGTGATATCAGAATTTAATCATTGTTTCTCTCTAGGATGTTTAAATGGTTTGCAATTTTTTTATATTATAAATAGTCCAGCTGATATTTTGAATATGAGACTGTCTCCTCCTTTGAGATTCATGTATGTCAGAGTATGGTTCCTGATATGAATTTATATACTATTATCCATTTTAAATCTGAATAAAGCTTCTTTTAATATGATGATCTTTTGAGTTTACCAAGTGCTTTGGCAATTCACCTTCTGACTCAGATATTAAAGTCTTTATTTTATTTTATTTTATTTTATTTTTTGAGACAGAGCCTCAAGCTATCCCCCTGGGTAGAGTGCTGTGGCATCACAGCTCACAGCAACCTCCAACTCCTGGGCTCAAGCAAGTCTCCTGCCTCAGCCTCCCAAGTAGCTGGGACCACAGGCGCCCACCACAACGCCCGGCTATTTTTTGGTTGCGGCCATTATTGTTGTTTGGCAGGCCCGGGCTGGATCCGAACCTGCCACCTTAGGTGTATGTGGCTGGCGCCTTAGCCACTTGAGCCACAGGCGCTGAGCCTATTAAAGTCTTTAAATAGTTTGCTTATAAGGACGTCTTATAAATTTGCACTACCCTAACTGTTTGGATTGAAGTTTGAACGGAGAGTCAAGAGATCCTAACTAGAAAAGTTTAGGATGGTAAAGTGATATACAGGGTGTCCATAAAGTTTGTGTGCAATTTACAATTGCACATGACCAAACTGCACACAAACTTTATGGTTACTCTGTATTAGAGTAGTGCCAAATAGTAGTTAAATTCATGAATTTTTGAGTAAGACAGACTTCAGTTTGAATCCAAGTTCAAATCAAAAATCAAGTTCTTATGCTTGCTTTAAGATCTTTGGACAACCTATTTAATAACATTCTGGACCTCAGTTATCTTCATAAAGTATATGGTCTTTTCTAGTTTATTGGGGTTTTTTTCTGGATCATGGGAGACAATGTATAGAAAACCTAGTAAATAATAAATGTCAATAATGGTGGTTATGATTATGGAGCAACTGTGAATTTGCTCTGAGGCCAAGATTAAGAGGCTTGATACAATGTGTGTAGGAGAATTTACTTTCTGTCCATGAAAAAAAATCAGATACTCTCTCAGTTTGATGTGAAACCATCACTTACTCTCCAAATCCCCTTCAGAGAATTTTCTTGTTATTCTTGTCCTATCTCTGGAAATTTTCTGGGATGAGACCCTCACTGCCTCCAAAGGGTGGTGGCTTTTACATACTGAGTCAAATTCTGACTCTCTCCAGTATCTGGTTTAAATGTCACCTTTTAAAACCAAAGAACAACTCCACTCCTTTTACTGGATCTTGAAGGAACAAGGAGCAGGGGACCCTCCTTCACCCGAGCCTTGGTAGACAGTCCTTTGCTGACACTCTCAGTAGCAAAAAGAATGTGAAGGGCCCACTTCATATTTGGGAGCACTAGTACTTAGGAAGCCCTGCCTTTTATGTAGCTTAACGTTCCTCCCTCTAATTTCTCTCTTGGATATAGTTCAGTTCTGTCCTTGGAGCAGTACAGAATCAGTCTACTGTGGAGGCAGACAGATTTGCATTGGAATCCTGCCTCCATTAGTTGTTTACCTTAGCAGGTTACTTAAACTCTCCAAAACCAGAAGATGAGAACAACATTAGCACACACCACACAGGGTTGTTGTAGGATTAAATGAAATGAGTATGCCAAGCACTTAGCACAGGACACAAGAGGCATTCTGAGGCAATACATGAATGCTATGGGCTTTCCTTTCTCCTGAGGATGGAAAAAGACAATGGTGAAATGCATATAGCGAGTCCCTGGCAAACTCAGAAATCTTTGAACCAGGTGTTTCCATTAAACAAGCTGGTTTTTTTATGGTAGAGTTAAACTGTGATCGAGCCTTATTGCCTGAATAGAATGGAATGTAGTGGGGAGAGGGAGAAGGAGACACCAGGAAAGACCAACAAGTTGTCTTCAGTCCCCTTTCACAGCAATGCACCTGAGAGATGGGATCTCTCAGATGAACTACCAGTGGTTTATGTGGGCAATGGACTCAGTGATTTTCCCTTGGAGTGAGGAGGGGATGTTCTGAGTGGTCTGTGTAGTTTGTAAAACCTCTCCCAACTCCAGGGAGGTTCTGAGAGCTCTGTGAGAGGTTTTTTACCCTCTCGCCCACTCCCAGTCTTGGGAAACACGCAGTCTTCTTTACATCTCTATTGCAGACAAGTGGGATTGATTAATTGAGCGCGACAAATCAAGGCAGTAGTTCTCAAAGTGTGATCCCTGGACCAGTAGCATCATTTGAGAACTTAATAAAAATGCAAATTGTTGGCCAGGTATGTTGGCCTGTAATCCTACCACTCTGGGAGGCTGAAATAGGGGGATTGCTTGAAGCCAGGAGTTGGAGACCAACCTGAGCAAGAGTGAGACCCCATCTTTACAAAAACCAGAAAAAAGTTAGCCAGGTATAGTGCCACACATGCCTGTACTCCCAGCTACTCTGGAGGTTGAGGCAGGAGGATCACTTTGAGCCCAGAAATTTGAGGTTACAGTTAATTATGATGATCCTACCACACTTTACTACTGGAAACAGAGTAAGATTGTCTACAAAAAAATTCCCACTCAAACCTATAGGAATCTCTGTTATATTTTTTAATTTTTTTTTTTTTTGAGACAGTGTCTAGCTCTGTCACCATGGCTAGAGAGGGCATAGCTTACTGTAACCTCAAACTCCTGGGCTCAGGAGATCCAACTGCCTCAGCCACCTGAGTAGCTGGGGTGCAAGCCACCACACCTAGTCAATTTTTCTATTTTTTGTAGAGAATAGGGTCTCACCCTTGCTCAGGCTGGTCTCGAACTCCTAACTGCAAGTGATCCTCCTGCCTTGGTCTCCCAGAGTGCTAAAATCACAGGCATAAGCTATTGTGCCTAGACTAGAATCTGTTTTGAAACAAGCCTTCCAGGTGATTCTGATGCATACTAAAATTATCAATGGATTAAGGAAAGGGGAGAAGGACGTGACAGCTGGAATTATCACTCCATCTAGTAACCCTGGGCTTCTCCACAGATTGCTGCAGCCTCCATACCTGAGGCCCATCTGATAGGCCTAGGGGTTGGGACTATCTGATACTCTGTATGTATGACTCATTATAGAGATTGAGTTATGCCAGTACCATTTCTATCCTCATACTGTGTTGGGGTTACTGGCCAATCATGCTTACATGTTAGGCCAGCCAAGGACTTGCTTTATTTCTCTTACCCAATCCTTGTATGAATTTACTGTTCTCTTCTTTGGACTAAGGAATGTTCCAACCTCTTTCCAACATCTACTAGATAGAAGTTGTCCTTAACTATTAATATTTTAATGGCATTGCTATTATGGGTCACATACAGGGTCAAAACACTTTACTCAGTTTGAAAATGTCACTTATTTCATTTTATCCCACATTATACTTATTTTTTATTTTTCCACTATTGGGGTAGCCAAACAAACACTTACTGAGAGCCTATTAAATACCAGGCACTATGCTAACTGAATAAAACTCAGTCCTTATCCTTGAGGAGCACACAGTATGGTGACGAGAGCTACATGTTGGGTATTCCCCATTTTACAGATGAGAAAGCTGAGACTCAGAACCCAAGTCTCTACTGTAACTGGCAGATCTGTGATTTGAACTTAAATCTGTCTGGTTCCAAAGCTCATGTTCATTCTACTATACCAAGTTCATTGTGGGGCATGCCTTCTTCATTAGAGCATTTTAAGTTCTATTGGGAACATGGGAACCATCCATGACATCTAGGTATTTTGCATAAGGTAGAATTTGAATAATGTTTATTTAATGAATATAGAAATAATTCAGGTTGGCAGACCTATAATATGGGCTACTAAGTATCAAAATGGGTGGTATTAGAAACACTCAGGTTTCATGCAATGGTGGGGAAGTATACCTCATATCATGAGATTAAGCACAAAATTTATAAAAATAAGAATTAAGAAGGAATAAAGGATGTCTGGATGGAGAGGAAGTGTTGAATAGGTACTGAACCAAGTTTAGATCCTAATTTAGAAAGTTCTTAAGGTTGTTTCTTGGTCTTTCCTAGATGTATGTACTTCAATTAAAAAGTTACAAAGAAGAATGAATATTAGATTTTTGTGTGTCTGTAGGCATTTGACCAGGTGAACGAATTTTTCTCAGCAGATATAGTCTTTCCTGACTGATAATCAGAGATATTAGGCCTCTATAAATGGTTGACAAGCGGTTCAGAGCAATGCTACTTCTGAGCAGAAGTTCAGAATCAGAGTAGAGAAAAAAACTATAGCAATGAGTGCCATCTAGTGGCCATTCAGAAGGTGTAACAAATTTATTTATTTAATCAGCCTATGTCAGTAGAAAAAGTTTAGCTCACTGACCCTGGGTCAGTGTGGTGGGCTCTCACGAAAGTTTGATTTCTAGTGGGAGCTCATTTTCAGGTCCAGAAAAGTTGAGTCTGAGTCCTTCTCCAGATCCTAAGGACAGGTAATCACAGATTTGAATTAGAGAGAAGTAAAGTCGTATCTTGGATTTTACCAGAGTTGAATGGGAAATGTGAAGTAATGTTTCCTTCTTTGCTGATTTTCTTATGCTGGAAATATATAAAGTTAGTTCCAAATTTAGGATCACTTATTGGCTTCCTTTCTTCCAGGACAATAGTGCCAGTCCACTCCCCCATGTCATTCCAGATGAGGTGGTGGGAGAAAATAGGGCCCAAGACCTAAAAAGGAAAATTCTTTTTTGTTTTTTTTTTTGTTTGTTTGTTTGTTTGTTTGTTTTGAGATAGAGCCTCAAGCTATCCCCCTGGGTAGAGTGCCATGGCTTTACAGCTCAGAGCAACCTCCAACTCCTGGGCTCAACCGAGTCTCCTGCCTCTGCCTCCCAAGTAGCTGGGACTACAGGTGCCCGCCACAACGCCTGGCCATTTTTGGTTGCAGCCATCATTGTTGTTTGGCGGTCCGGGCTGGGGATTCGAACCCGTCACTTTAGGTGTATGTGGCTGGCGCCTTAGCCGCTTGAGCCACAGGCGCCGAGCCAAAAGGAAAATTCTTAAAGGAAATTGCTCACAACATGCTTACTTTCTTTGCATCTTACTTTCAAAATGTTTGATCAAACTGCAGACTTACAGAAAAGTTGCAAGAAAAATACAAAGAATTCTGATACACTTTATACATTTCACCCATATTCCCCAAATGTGAACATTTTTACCATGCTTTCTTTTCCTCTCTTTCTTTCTCTCTTTCTCTGTCTCTGTCTCTCTTTCTCTTTCTCTACACCCACACACAAACACACCCACACACATGTTGGAGATAAATTGTAGACATAATTCCTTGTTATTCCTAAGTATCTTAACATATATTTTCTAAAGGAAAGATATTCTCTTATCAAAGTTAGAAAATTATCATTGCTAGGTGGTGCCCATGGCTCGGTGGGTAGGGCATCAGCCACATGCACCAGGGCTGGCAGGGCTGGTGGATTCCAACCCAGCCCAGGCCTGCTAAATCAAAAAAATATCCAGGCATTGTGGTGGGCACCTGTAGACCCAGCTACTTGGGAGGCTGAGGCAAGAGAATCGCTTAAGCCCAAGAGTTTGAGGTTGCTGTGAGCTATGACGTAACAGCACTCTACTGAGGGTGACACAGTAAGACTTTGTCTCAATTAAGAAAAAAAAAGAAAATTATCATTGATCTAGTACTATCGTATACTGAATAGACCTTATTATAACTTTACCAATCATTCCACTAACAACTTTTCTAATAAAAAACAAGTATTGTCCAGGATCACAGATCATATTTAGTTTTCAAATTTCTTTAATCTCTTTTAATCTTAAACAATTCTTTTTTTTTTTTTTTTGAGACAAAGTCTCAAGCTATCGCACTGTGTAGAGTGCTGTGGTGTCACGGCCCATAGCAACCTCAAACTCTTGAACTTAAGTGATTCTCTTTTTTATTTTTTTTGAGACAGAGCCTCAAGCTGTCACCC
>NW_003852416.1:20382916-20413048 GCF_000181295.1 Otolemur garnettii
TTGAGCCCAGGAGTTGGAGGTTGCTGTGAGCTGTGATGCCACAGCACTCTACCCAGGGGGACAGCTTGAGGCTCTGTCTCAAAAAAAGAAAAAAACAAAGAGCAAAATCCTATCTCAACTAAAAATTTAAAAAATTGGCTGGGTGTTGTGGTGCACACCTGTAGTCCCAGCTACTTGGGAGGCTGAGGCAAGAGGATCACTTGAGCCCAAGAGTTTGAGGTTGCTGTAAGTTATAATGCCATGGCACTCTACCCAGGGTGATAGAGTAAGACTCTGTCTAAAAAAAAAAAATAATAATAATAATAATAATTACCAGTTCACAACTATATTAGTCATCAGATTATTAAATCAAGCAAAAGTCATCAATGGATGTTAAATGTCTTAGGTGAAAGATTGATGAGTAATTGCATATTTACATAGTTAAAACACATATTAATTAAAAGAGAAAAATAATAGTTTTAAATTGGAGAACTGGCAGACATCACCTCAATAGAGTCTCAAAGTTAGCATAACCGGTAATGAGACAAAGGAACCATATGCACCTCCTGCTATGACACACTGAGGGGACACAGCACCACTTCTCTATTTCTCCTCAAAATGCATGACCTAAATTTTAGAATGAGGAACCATCAGATTAACCTAAATTGAGGGACAATCTATAAAATAAATGGCTACTCTTTTCAACTCCAGCCTTTCAAGCAGGAAACTGAGAGCTCCCTTTGCATAAAGCCCCATTTATGGGACTACGTATGTGTGTTAGGGTGGTGGAGGGAGATTCAGTTCTTCAGGGCAAAGGTCAGGTCTGTTTGGATCTGGGAACACTTTGAGTCCTCTCTCAGGAGATGACTGTGCCCATCAGGAGGCTCTAGTCACACCTAGACCAGCAGTGGAATGCCCACCTGCTACTCTCATGGCTACAGAATCACAGACTCACAGGAAACCACCTCTCCATTGTGGGGTGTTTGGCCCCAGCCTTGAACTCTAGAGGGAGTACTCTAGAATTTGGAGGCACTTTCCAACGGGCGTAAATAGAGGACAAATAAAAGGAAGCATTGCCCAATGCACTAGGCAGAAATATCTTGGCTTTGAGGGATGAGAAATAAAAGTTAAACTGGTTCAGTAAAGGAAGCATAAAGTTTCATAGTTATAACAAAATTTCCTAACAAAATCATAAGACAATTACTGAGCAGAGTTCAGGCTTCCTGGGGATGAAACCTTGTAGCTACAACCTTTCCTTAATGCATTCCCTGGTTCCTTCATTGCCACCATCAGCCTCCTAGCCAACCCTAGAGGGTAGGTGTGGTGGGCTCTCATTCAGGGAGTATCTCTGGCCCCAGGACCACCTCCTCTGGGGAACTGTGATGGGAACAGTGAGAACAACACAGCTTCTTGGGCTGTTTTTTAGTGACTTATGGAATGACAAGCTCCAGTGCGTATTACTATACCAAAGTGATGTCTGAGCTCTTCTTACACACCCCGTCAGAGACCGGCGTCTCCTTCCAGGCCATCAGCAGCATGGCCGACTTCTGGGATGTGAGTATGAGATCTCCTCTACCCTTCTCCTCTCTTTCTCAATGGTCTGAGGAAGGTTGGACAGTGAGACGAGGAGGTCAGAAGTGGGCCAGGCCATGTGCCCCTGAGATCAGGTCAGTTAGGGATCAGGTTGAGTCAGTGGGTAAGGCTGAAACAATGTGTTAGGCAAGAGTTCTGGTGGAGGTAGGTAAGGGGTCAGGATGCTGATCAGGGAGGCAAACAGGAATTAAGATCAGTACTGGGAGTCAGAGGTAAGGCTGAACTTTAAGACACATTTTAATTGAAGAGTAGGGCCATACCAGGTCAGGATAGGGTTCACTGGTTAGCTGAGGAGTCCAAAACAAAGCAGACTGAAGACAAGTTGGGGTGAGGGTGGTCAAAGGTCATTTCAATGGTAGGGAGTGAGGAGGAGGCAGGGAGAGGTTCAACCCAGGGTGTGGTCCAGTTTGCCCAGGGCCCACTACTGAACAGTTTGTACTGGACGAAATGGTACAACAACCAGAGCCTGGGCCATGGCTCCCACTCCTTCATCTACTATGAGAACCTGCTTTTGGGGGTTCCGAGGCTGCGGCAGCTGAGAGTCCGCAATGATTCCTGTGTGGTGCATGAGGACTTCCGTGAGGACATTTTGAGTTGCTATGATGTCTACTCTCCGGATAAGGAAGAACAACTCCCCTTTGGCCCCCTCAATGGCACAGCGTAAGTGAACCCCTATCCCACCAGTGTCACAAGGCCTGCCCTTCTGGGCCTGACACCATCCCAAGGTGTGGGAACCACTTCTACTGAGGCTTAAAGAGACATGGAGGCACTTTATGGGACTTAGGGGGCATCTTCCTCAGTTCCAACTGTGTCTATTTGGGGATGTTGCTCTATTACTGAGGAACAGAGGAGGTAGGTTAGCATACAGAGCCAGAGCCTCTAACCTCGTTCCCACACGCAGGTCACAGTCACTGATACCTTCCTCTGAGGTGATCCTTTGGCAGGAGGGAGAAGCACTTTCTTGCCTATGAATCTCTTGGGGGTATAACGATGGATGAAGTGGAAGAGTCCAACCCTTGGGACTCAAGGAAAAGCAAGGGACTGAAGGAGGATGAGGAATTAGAAAAGAAAGGGAAAAGGGTGAATAGAACAGGAAAGAAGAGGGAGGAAATAGGGCATGGGGTGAAAATTTGGTGGATAGAACAGAGAATCATGGGGTTGAGCAGCCAGTGTATGATCACAGAGCTGGAAGGATCATTTCTGGATTGTATGGTCCAGGTGCTTCTCTTAAAGGGACTACTCAGGTTGGGACCAAAGATGGAGCTTGGCTTTCTCAACGACGGTCTTGACTGACATAGTGAAAAATTAGATTTACATTTGAGTTTCAGTTCTCTCACTACATAGCTGGATTATCTCAGAAATCTCTGAGTTGTCTATGAAATGGATATCTGCCCTCCTTTCTCAGATAGTTGTTAATACCAAATAATATATGCCAAATACATATATACATATAATAAATAGTATCAAATAATATGTATTGATATATACTGTATATAATATATATCACATATTATAGATACACACACATAGAAGTCCAGATAATCATAAAGTGTTGCTGTTGCCTTGGGAGATGGCCTGAGCTTTGGGCTGGCTCCGATGACATTTTCTGTGGCAGGTGGACATACCACTCACAGGATGAGCTGGGGGGTTCCTCCCACTGGGGCAGACTCACCAGCTACAGTGGAGGTGGCTACTATCTGGACCTTCCAGGACCCCGACAGGCCAGTGCAGAGGCCCTTAGGGACCTCCAGGAGGGACTGTGGCTGGACAGGGGCACTCGGGTGGTGTTCATTGACTTCTCAGTCTACAATGCCAACATCAACTTGTTCTGTGTACTGAGGTGAGCCCCCTTCCCTACTGCATTCCTACCCCCCATGGATCCTGGATCCTTTCTCCTGTGCTTGAGACCTTTCCCTAAACCCATACCCTATGGTGGGGGTGGAGAGAAGAAGGTGGGAGGAACTCTCCCAGACCAGGTTCCCCCTAAGCATGCCCCTACCCCCACAGACTGGTGGTGGAGTTTCCTGCTACAGGAGGGGCCATCCCATCCTGGCAAATCCGCACAGTTAAGCTGATCCGCTATGTCAGCAACTGGGACATCTTTATCATCATCTGTGAGATCATCTTCTGCATCTTTATCTTCTACTATGTGGTGGAGGAGATTCTGGAGCTGCACATCCACCGGCTTCACTACCTCAGCAGCATCTGGAACATACTGGACCTGGTGGTCATCTTGGTGAGGGACAGAGATCTCAGACTTGGAGCATGCGGCGGGGGGCGGGGGGGGGGAAGAGGGAGATCCATTTTGAAAGTCTTCCTCCTGACTTCTGGTCAAATAACTGTGTGACAACTCCCCAAGCAAGAGGCTGATGTTCCCCTGGCCTTGCCCTTGGAAAAAACACTGTCTCTCAGTCTCCGCTCCTCCTCACCTTTTTGCGCACTTAATATCCTGTTTCTCTCTTGCCTTCTTGCCTTTATGCCTGCACCCTTAAACCCCTACCTTTTTTCTTCTATTCAAATATTCTGCCCGCTCATCATCATTCCTTCCTACTAACAGGACACATTCATTTCCTGACAAATGCTTGGAAGTGGTGGGAGCAGGGGAAATACATTTCTTGGTTCCAGTTCCCTGTGGCCCTTCCCAACCTATATATTTGCCACTGGCCCCAAAGCCTTCTCCTGAGCTTTAGAACACTTATGATGCTTCCCAATCATCCTTTCCATTCCATTTGGACCTGAGATGGTGAACAACTAGCAGGGAAAGATGTTTGTTCCCCCTACTTATACCCCAGCTCTTCCTGGGGCCTCAACTTTGAATTTCCTTCGAGATCCCTTTGACTTCTCTGATGTCCCCATGACCCCTGTGTGACAGCTCTCCATTATGGCCATTGGCTTCCACATATTCCGAACCCTTGAGGTAAATCGGCTGATGGGGAAGCTCCTGCAGCAGCCAAACATGTATGCTGACTTTGAGTTCCTCGCCTTCTGGCAGACGCAATACAACAACATGAATGCTGTCAATCTCTTCTTTGCCTGGATCAAGGTACCTGGGGTTCCCCATGCCTAGCTCTGCCCCAGGACACTCGTTCTCCCTTCCTTAATATGTGTCTCATTTTCTTTGTCAGTTTGACAACTCCTGTGGCCTTCATAGACCCCTGGAGTGGACTTAACTCTTTTCCCTTTTCCTCCTTCATGACTTGGTTCAACATGGCCCTTCCAGATATTCAAGTACATCAGCTTCAACAAAACCATGACTCAACTCTCCTCCACACTGGCCCGCTGTGCCAAGGACATCCTGGGCTTTGCAGTCATGTTCTTCATTGTTTTCTTTGCTTATGCTCAACTTGGCTACCTGCTTTTTGGGACCCAAGTGGAAAACTTTAGCACTTTCGTCAAGTGCATGTGTGTATCCTGCCCCCTTCACTCTTCCCTGGCCCCTTACCCTGCAGCTCCGTGGGTGTGTGTGTCCTTGGGGAAGATGGGTAGATGTGCGTGGTGTGTCTGTGCTTAAAGAATCTGTGTCAGAGTCTCCAGAAGACCTGGTGGGTGCTCAAGCAATGGAGATTAGGTTGACGTGCAGTGAGGGGTCTGTCCATAGTTAGGAAAGTGAGGTGAAGGTGTGGATGGGAGGTCAGGGTTTGGTTGGGCTCTGGGTGAAGTCTAGACCTGGTCTCTCAGTTTCACTCAGTTCCGGATAATCCTTGGGGACTTTGACTACAATGCTATCGATGATGCCAACCGCATCCTGGGTCCTGCCTACTTTGTCACCTATGTCTTCTTCGTCTTCTTCGTGCTCCTGGTGAGGCTCTCTCTGAGGGGTGGGAGCATAGCCTTCAGGGTAGAGATTTGGTCCCCATGTGTCCCCCATTCAAGATTGTGATGAGTTTCTCAAACCAAGGATGGAAAGTGGGTGGAATGGGAGGATGTTTGGGTCTTCTGAGAGCTGGCTAGTGTGGTCGGTGTAGAAGATGGTCAGTTTGTAGATTTGCAGAGCATAAGGGAACCTGCAGACTCCCTCAATAAAATCAAACCCTCATCCTCTAAGGATGGAAAGGGAGAGAAAAATGCCTCATGAGGAGAAGTAGCTGCATGTGGAAGCTGCTACGCCTGTTCTCCAAGACTCACCTTCCTCTGGGGACCTCTTGCTGATTTCTATTGCCACTACTTGGTAGTTGTTCTCTCTGCCAACCACAAAAGATGTAGACTTGATTTTTATTAATAAGGCCAGTATGTCTCTTTATTTGATCAATGGATGGGGATACGGACGTGGATTGGGAGTAGTTGGCAAAGAGAGCACAATTGTACTTGTACCTTGAAGTTTCTGGCTTCAGTAACTGGCAGGCACTAATGTGGAGGAGGTCTGTAGCATCTGTTGGGGTATCTCTGTGGTCAGAAAGGTTGCTGCAGCAACTGAGGGGATACCAGGTTGATGATGGAGCATGATTCATCCTTAACAGAATTGTGCTGAAAGGCTAGGGTCTGAGGATTCTGAAAGTGGGGACTGGTGAGGTGCAGAGCTAGAGTTAAGAGCATGGGACCATGTGTCTGGTACATAAATGGGGTCAGTGGGCTCAATGTTTTCAGTGGGTCTGGGAGTAAAGGCTCAGGTCTCTGCCTTATCCTCTAGAACATGTTCCTGGCTATCATCAATGATACATATTCAGAAGTCAAGGAGGAGTTGGCTGGACAGAAGGATGAGCTGCAACTTTCTGACCTTCTGAGACAGGTGACCACCCAGTCTCCTTGAGCTGCACATTTGCATCAGGGCCCAGGTCCTAGGCTCTATGTCCTGGTCTGTTTCTGAATGGTATAGAGGCCTGTGCCCAGTATGCCTTCAACTTATCCCTGGACATATGGCACCCTATGGGTGGGGGTGGGGTCCAGGGATGATGAGAAGCCTGTGAGAAATGGTGCCTATCTCCTTTCCCTTCCAGGGCTACAACAAGACCCTACTACGGCTGCATCTGAGGAAGGAGCAGGTTTCAGATGTACAGAAGGTTCTTCAGGGTGGAGAGCAAGAGATCCAGTTTGAGGACTTCACCAACACCTTGAGAGAGTGAGTGACCAGAGAGCCATCCTTCTCTGACACTGGTCTATAAATCTGTGACCTTCAACTATAGGGGTCTATAGGCTTCTGACCTTTGCCCATAGATCTCTGATCCTGATCTCCAGAATTGTGCCCATGGTTTAAAGGTCTCTGACCATGATATATATATATATATAAACATTCTGGATGTTGTTGATCAGCTCTTAGGACTAATGTATAATATAATTCCCTAATCATTTTCTATATCTCCCACTCCTAAAACCTCATTATTTTCATTCATTGCTTCCCCCCAAACACTGTTCTATTCCGTTAGTTATTCCCTCCCTAACCCCCAGTCAAACATATTAATAAACATTGAACAAATATATTGTGAGCACTAGCCAGAGGCCAGGGACTGAATAGAGAGCAACAAAATTAAACAAGACAAAGTCTTTGTTTTCCAAGAGTGCATAGTCATGTAAGCAAAAAAAAAAAAAAAAACAAAAAACAAAAAACAAAAAAACAAAAAAACTGAATCACAGAATAAGTTCAACCACAGAAGTGACTACAAGAGAGGCAGCATGGAGTAAAGAGATTGACCAATTCTATCTCTGAGCTTAAAGGAAGGCTTCCTGGGAGAGAAGATTTCTGAATAGGGTTTGGAGGAAAAATAGCTTATTAGCAGAGTGCAGAGGAAAGCCATTCCAAGGAGAGGTGAAAGCACGAACAAAGGCATAGAGGTCTGAAACCAAGCAACATATACAGAAGTAATAAGTAGAGAAGCATTGCCTAGGCATCAAATAAAAGGCGGGTTATAACAGGAGAAGGGGCCAGAGAAATAGGTAAAGGCCACATTGGTGTCCAGAAAGGATTTTAAGCTGGGAAGAGGGCAAATTTACCTGTACATTAGAAAAGTTAATCACTCCAGTTGTATCATGGGGATAGATTTCAGAAGCTGGGGACAAAGTAGAACTGGCGGGTGGTGGGTTATTTAGGGGCAAAGAGATTTCACAGTAATCCTGGCTGGAGGCCACAAGGCCCTGAACCAGTCAGCAGGAGTCAGGAGAGGAAGAAGAAATACCGTAGAGTCAAATGATTTCTTGCTAGACTTTGGAGATACTTCTGTCTCAGAAAGCAAGACTATTGCCAAAGTCTAGCAAAAGAGCAGGGAATCGGTAATCAAGAGGTCACAGCCACAACAGGGTACAAGCCATTTCGTCATTCTATTTTCTTCAGACTAGGACATGCAGAGCATGAAATCACTGAGCTCACAGCTGCCTTCACGAGGTTTGACCGAGATGGGAATTGCATCCTGGATGAGAAGGAACAGGAACAAATGCAACAGGACCTGGAGGATAAGAGGGTAAGCCAGGCTGACTGGTTGAGGGGCAGTGTGAAGAAACTGCTTACCCTGTCCCTTACACCAATACACCCTCAACACAAACCCAGACTGAAAATCTTCCCATGTGTGGGCAGGAAAGAATGCTCTAGAATGGCAGTTCTCAAAAATGCTGCACATTAGCATATCCTGGAGAGCCTTTTTTTTTTTTAAAGACAGTCTCACTATGTCACTCTCAGTAGAGTGCTATGATATCACAGCTCACCGCAACCTCAAACTCTTGGGCTTAAGCAATTCTCTTGCCTCAGCATCCCAAGTAGCTGGGACTACAGGCACCAGCCACAACACCCCGCTATTTTTTGTTTGTTGTTGCTGTTGTCATGTTCTTTAGCAGGCCTGGCCTGGGTTCGAACCTGCTAGCCC
Organism: Otolemur garnettii; assembly: GCF_000181295.1. Lineage (NCBI taxonomy): Eukaryota > Metazoa > Chordata > Mammalia > Primates > Galagidae > Otolemur > Otolemur garnettii. Next base: position 20,391,277 of record NW_003852416.1, read on the forward strand.
TGGTGTATGTGGCCAGCACCCTAACCACTTGAGCTATGGCGCCAAGGCTGGGGAGCCTTTAAAAATCCGCATAATTGGGCACATACCCTAGACCAATTAAATCAGAATTTCTGGGGGTGGGACCCAGATAACAGTTATTTTAAAAAATTTCCCAGGTGGTGCCTATAGCTCAAGTGGCTAAGGCACCAGGCACATACAACAGAGCTGGCAGGTTTGAATCCAGCCTGGGCCTGCCATACAGCAATGACAACTGTAACCAAAAAATAGCCAGGCATTGTGGTGGGCACCTGTAGTCCCAGCAAATTGGGAGGTTGAGGCAAGAGAATCGCTTTAGCCCAGGAGTTTGAGGTTGCTGTGAGCTGTGACAACACGGCACTCTACCCAGAGCAATAGCTTGAGGCTTTGTCTCAAAAAAAAAAAAAAAAGAAAGAAAGAAAATTTCCCAGGTAATCCTAATGCATAGCCAAGGTTGAGAGCCATTGCTCTAAATCACAGTCTTGGAGGAAAAGGACTAATTGCTCAAGAATCCCTGATAACTCCCTCTGAGGACTTGCCTTCCTGGAATTTTCAAACTCTGATCCTCCTGCTCCTACTCTGCTTGCTCTATACCTATCCTGGGTACCCAAAAAAGTCAAAGGCAGAGTGACAGCATCCCAGAAAGAGAGTGCCAAGAATTCTGGTACTGTCCCTCCTCTCCCAAAATGAGTGGCCTCTGGTGAATATCTCACCAATCAAGGGTTTGAGGAGCTTGTGTTTTGTTTCTCTTTAGAGGTTGGGTTACCATAACCCTATTGTTTCCTCAGCCTGAGAGGGAAGAGGAACAGCAAGAACTGGAATCCGAGCCTTGGTCTCGAGAGCTTATTACCGCTGGCGATAGAACAGGAGCAAATGGCTTCCCAGACTTATCTTCTGTCCTCTAACCTATGACTTCCTGATCAGGTGGCCCTCAATGCTGAAATTGAGAATGTGGGCCGGTCCATTGCAAGTTGCCTACCAGGCGAGTTGGGCTCAGAGGTTGCCAGAGCAGGAGGCTGGATTTCAGGAGAAGAATTCTACATGTATGTGCAGCCAGAGGCCCAGGCCTGGCTATGTTTGTAATATCCTACCTTGAGTTTTTTACCACAGCTTTTTAATTCCCTTTCCCAACCCAGGGAGAACCTCTCCTTTAATTCTCTTTACAAGGCTGGGTCTTATTAAATACCTCTCTTGATCCAGTCCAGACATATGCTGTTCTGTTACTCCTGCTCCAGATTTTTTGCTCTACTGGTCTCTTTCAAATTCTGTACAGGCTCACAAGGAGAGTTCTGCAGCTGGAGACTGTCCTGGAAGGACTTGTATCTCAGGTTGATTCTGTGGGCTCAAAGCTAACGGTGCTGGAGAGGAAGGGGTGGCTGACCCCCTCCCCAGGCATGGTGAGTGGCCCTTTATTAGTTCCCCACAGCTGAACTCTTTTCACTTAGTGAGTGGGGGAAGAACATTTTTGAAAGACATGTTTTCAGGCTCCTGGGGAAACAGGTTCACAGTGATAAGTATCAGAGGAGGTAGAGTGTGGCAATATGGCTTCGAAGTTTGTTGCCCTGCTCGAGGGCTGCCTTGGCTTTTAGGAGACGGTGTGTGCCTCTGAGCCAGTTCATTTGGCTTCAGTAACAAACTTTCATAGACTAGGTGGCTTATCAACAACCCAAATTTCTTTTGCACAGTTTAGGAGGTTGGAAATTATAAGATCAAGGCGCCAGCAGATTTTGGTGCCTAGTGAGGGCCCAGTTCTTGATTCACAGACACGTATCTTCTTTCTGTGTTCTCACATGGTGGAAGGGACAAAGGAACTCAATTTTCAATAAAGGCCCTAACCCCATTCATAAGGTCTCCACACTGAAGACCTAATCACCTAGGAAAGGCCCCACATCCTAATGCCATCACATTAGGTAAGAGTAAGTTTCAACATATGACTTTGGGAGAGGCAAAAACATTCAATCTGTAGAAGTCTGGGTTCTCTGGAATCAAACCCAGAGAAAAGGAAAGTGGGAAACATATTCTTCCTTCAAATAACCAGACCCTTTTTATTTTAACAGGAAGAACAAGCCAATTGGGAGCACCTGCAGCCAGCCCCAGCTATGACTCTAGCCCTCTGGGGAGTCCAGGGTGGGCAGGACAGTGGTGGCAGAGGAGGTCTAAAGCATCAGACAGCAGACTCCTCTCCCTCTGCCTCCTCAGAGGTCCCCTTTCCATGTGCCCTCCACTTCTAGGAGAGCAGATTGCAATGTGGCTGCTTCCAAGCCCCACCCTGTGTCTGGTCTTTTGAGCCAATATTTCCATGTGTAGTGGGCATCATGCTTAGGCCTGTGACTCAGTGTTTCTGTGCAAAGCCATATAGCTTTCTCTGTGAAACAACACTTCCCACTGGGCTTCTCACTCCCTATAAGAAGTGCACTTTGCTCTGCTGTGGTGATAAAAAGTGTCAATAACAAAAAAGACACAGGAAGGGAGGGTAATGCCTCTTTGTAAGCACCTGAATAGCCACAATTGTCAAAAAAGTAGAAATCAAAAGAGCAGGCAGTGTCTAGATATCTTTCTACTTGCCAGTGAATCTTATTTTTGTTCTTCATGGATCTAGAGATCTGCTGCTAGTATCTGTGGATTTCTTGTCTCCCCCCAAGAGGTTCCCTGTAATAAAGAAGGGTAAACCTTAGAAGAGGAGATTTTCATGTGGTGACATTCCAAAGGTGCAGAGGAGTTAGAGTGACACCTCCCAGCGCAAAGCCTATGAAGACCCTCTGGAGGAGCTTGCCTCCTGGCATTTCACTGAACCTGGGAACTGAGGGGGGTGAAAACCAGGAGATAAAAATGGTGCCTGAAGAGAATCAGGCAAGGAAATGACCTCAAGATCCAGAGATCTTTGAACTAACATGTGATGGGTTCTGATTGTATTTTTCCATAGCACCACGTGGGTTTTCATGATTACTATCAATAAAACTCCTTAGGAAAACCAGGACTTTGTCTTTCTTCTGGGAATGCAGAGGGAAGAAGGTAGGCTGAAAGTGTGGGCCATCTATGTGTTTGGGCTGGAATAGGGAGTATGGAGTGAGGGTAGCAACAACATAAAGGAGCTGGACTGCCTCAGGAGTCCTGAAATAAGGCCCTTTGGCTTGTAGGAATGGTTTGAAATGATAGGTACTATGGTTGTACTGTAAGGGATAATAGAGACAGGTGAAACAGGGAGACCCAGTTCTCAGGATGGAGTCAGGTTAAGAGGGCTGAGAATGGGGGTGGAGGCAGTGGATGTGTGTGCATGTGTGTGTTATATGGCCAAGGGAGGGGTCAGAAAAGGGTACAGATGGATGATACCAAAATAAGACAAGGAAGTCCTACACCAAGATTTCAGGTGTCCAGGAGCCTACATCCTGAGACCTGCTACATATTTCTTCTTTTTCTGTATTTCTTCTTTTTCCTGTAACTTTTATCCCTTCCTCATTTTGCACCTTTCATTGCACCCCAGTCCCTTTCCCCATCTATTCCTTTCACCCACCCTGTTCTCCAATCCCAGTAAGTCCTCTGTGCACCTAGGAGACTTGTGAAACAGCTAAATGCAATTAAGATAACTACACTGGATTCTGAGTCCTAAAAAAGTTACAGTCTAAGCTTTCTTCAGAAAGGCTGTATCTACTGAAGAGGAGTAGGTTCCTGACAGCAACTTAAGAAATAAAGGCCAATGAGTAGGTGCAAATCCAGGACATTGGGAGGGAGAGTATTGAGGAGCAGGGATCAACGCCTGAAGGTTTCCCAAAGTCTGCATGAGACTACCTGCAAAGCTTGGATTCCCCGAGCAATCTTCCGGGACTAACACCAGCCAGGGTGCAGAGAGTCTGGGGAGGGGAGTTTGATCAGCGGGCCACATCGGGCTTCGCTAAGCCCAGAGGGGCTGTGGGTAGTACAAGACGAGTGCAGAATGTGACTGCTGGAATGGGCACGCCTTCAGTTTCAGACCTAGAGACTATTGATAGCGAGTCGATTTACAATAGCCTAACTTCAATCTTGGTTTCGCGATTACCTTCTGCGACAACTTGTCTTCTGAGGGACGACCTGTGCCAGAAGCACATCACCGCAGGGCTGCGAACTCGGGTGGGGAGGGCGGGGCAGGCCGGGCGGGGCAGCCCAGTGCGCAAGCGCAAACCTCCCAGCACCGGAAGCCGCGCAGGGCCGGGCATGGCGGCTGCTGCAGAGGGTGTCCCGGCGCCCCGACGTGAGGAGCCAGCTCGAGGTACACGGAATGGATGGGGATCAAGTGTCCCGCGCGGGCCCTGGGGGTGGGGACCCCGGATAGTGGGGCTGAATGTGTGGTGGAGCGGGCAGGTCGGACGGCTGCACCTATCTTTGCGCGCGCGAGTGTTTGTCCTGTCAGAGCAACAACGATGTTTGGCCAGGGGCTCGGGTTTGAGTAAGGAGTAAAGTTTTCTTGTCAGGCTGGCAAAGAGAAAGTGAGGGACTTGAAACTAATGCAGAGGGAGAATGGCCAACTTAATCGATACAAGTGGAGGGATGGAGGAATAGGCTGCATTGGCTGAATTAGGACTGAGCGTAGAGCAGGACGTTTACTCATTCTTCCTTGGCCCAGACGATGCTGCGGTGGAGACAGCTGAGGAAGCAAAGGAGCCTGCTGAAGCTGACATCAATGAACTCTGCCGGGACATGTTCTCCAAAATGGCCACTTACCTGACTGGGGAACTGACGGGTGAGAGGGTGTGGGTTGATTTCGAATGATGCGGTGCATCACTCCCTCGCGCTGTGGCGAGCCCCGGAGCCCTGGGAGGTGCTTTAGCAGCACCAATCTGCAGCTCCCTCCCTGCCTCTCATGCCCTGAGATGGATGTGTCGTGAGTTTGGGGAGATCATGAATGGGATTGGGAAAGAGGTCTATTAGTGTCCTGGAGAAGCTCACGAACCAGTTTTAGAAATAAGTGAGAATACTTAATACAACTGCGTAGGTCTCTAACGATGAGAAAACAAACAAAAAAGACTTAATTTCTAGGGACCCTAATCAAGAAGTGCTTCCTTGGGGAAGGTGTACTTCAGGCAGGGTTGTGAAGGGAAAGGCGGGAAGTGATACTAGTGAGTGAAGAGGTATAAAAGCAAGCAGTGTATTTGGCTAAAGCAGGTAGGTTTACTGGGGTAAAGAGAAATGAAATTGAAGAATGAGGAGTGTCTTGCAAATTTAGGGACCTATAAGGTTTGTCTGAGGATTTAGTGACTCACATTTTGGGACAGGATTGGTTTTTGATCCATGACCTACGCGTGGAGGAGGATCAGAAAGTGAAGTCTAGTTCAGTGTGGCCTCTCAAGGGTTTATATATATATATTGTTTCACTTCTCCCAGGAAATTGCGGTGAGCTAAAATTTGTGAGCCAAACTCTGTAAGAAAAGGTGTGATGCAGAATAGGAGAGGATGTGAGTCTTTAATTTATCAGGCTGATTGTTTGTTTATTTTTTTTTTTTATCCTCCTTGCCCCCTCCTGTTTATTTTTAAGAGAAACCAAGTAAGAAAATCGTAAGTTTTTGGCTTCTCTTTTTACAGTTTCAAAGATTTGTCAATACTACTCCCCCTCTTTTCTTTCTTTCTTTCTCTTTCTTTCTTTCATTTCTTTTCTTTCTTTTCTTTCTTTCTTTTTTTTGTAGAGACAGAGTCTCACTTTGTTGCCCTTGGTAGAGTGTAGTGGTGTCACACAGCTCACAGCAACCTCCAACTCCTGGGCTTAAGCGATTCTCTTGCCTCAGCCTCCCTAGTAGCTGGGACTATAGGCGCCCGCCACAAAGCCTGGCTATTTTTTGATTGTAGTTCGGCCTCGGTACATGGGGCCGGCTCCCTACTCCCCCTCTTTTCAAGGCTATAATTGGTTAGCGCTAAGCAGCTACCTCCTTTAAAAGGACAAGTGCTATCCAGCGTGTCCCTGCCACTCCCTGTTTTCTCCCCATTCCTGAGACATAGTCAGTTACTATATTCCACTGCTTTCATTCTGTACCAACATCTCCAGCAAAACTGGTAAAATAAATGTTAGGCCAAGAAGACCATGAATTCTAAGAAAGGAGAGAAGCTTTTCTTTTTTTTTTATGAAAGGGAACAATCTTTTTATGTTTAATATGAAAATGCTTGGCTTTCTTGACTCATTTACACTATCTTACTGGCTTTTAGGTATTTGAGTGTGTGACCTTTGTTTTTATAGCAGTATAAATATGAGAGTATAGATATAAGGGAGAGGAAAGAAATAGATGAGTAATAGATGAAAAGCAATGATGATCTGAGGCAGAATAATGGTCAAAGGAATGGAAAGGAGAACATGAGTACACTAAAATTACAGAGGTGGACTTTATGAGTCTTGTTAAAGTGGGTGTTGAGGGATTAAAGCAGCCTAAAATACATCTGAGGTTTTGTTTTTTTCTTCAATAAATTTAGGGAGTACGAGTGGGTTTTTGTTACATGGGTGAACTATATAGTGGTGAAGTCAGGGCTTTTAGTGTACCTATCACCCAAATAGTGTACACTGTACCCAATAGGTAAGTTTTGATCCCTTATCTCCTTCTCCCTTGCTCCCCTTCTGAGTCTCCAGAGTCCATTACCACTCTGTATGACTTTGTATACCTATCATTTAGGTCCTGCTTGTTTGTAAGTGAGTACATGCCGTATGTTTTTCTATTTCTGAGATGCTTCATTTAGGGTAATGGCCTCTAGTTCCTCCCAAGTTTCTGCAAAAGACATTATTTCATTCTTTTTTAATGTCTGAGTAGTATTTTATATGTATACACACACACACACACACACACACACACACACCCCACACATTTTCTTTATCCACTCACCAGTTGATTTTTATTTATTTAGTTTTGGTATCTGAGGTTTGAAGTGTAAGTGGTACCATCAACCAAAATAGGGCAGCTGGAAAGAGGAACAGTGTTTGGTGTGAAAATGTTTTCAGTTTGGGGCTGGCTGCTTATTGATATTACTAGGTGACTTGCACATGTGAGTCCTGAGCTCAGAGACTGGTCAAAGCAGGAGAAACAGATTTGGGAGTCATTTGCATAGAGGTTTGATTGGAGGCTGTGCAAGATGAGATTGCCTAGGAAGAGTTTAAGGTAGGTAAGACAGCTGAGGCTAAATGCCTGTATGGTGCAATTAATTTGTTTTTAATCACAGTGTTCAAAGTACTTGACTTTCCAAATGATTTATTTTTTATAAATTTAAGGTGATCATTATTTCCCTATGATTATTCTAACTTGCACAAAGACTTTTTTGAATTTAAAAGGAAGCTAGTATAACCCATGAAAATATGCCACTCATGTAAACATCAGTTAGGTGTCATAGCTGAGATAAAGTTGAGAACTTTATCTGCTACTTAACTGCTACTTAAGGAGTTCAGATGAGAAAGATGTCATAGCTGAGATAAAGTTGAGAACTTTATCTGCTACTTTAACTGCTACTTAAGGAGTTCAGATGAGAAAGGATCTGGCATAGAAAACTAAGAACAGTTAGAAAGAGATTAGAAAATCAGTGTAGTACAATGCCATTGAAGCCAAGGAAAATGAGCTTTTCACAGAGAAGTGGTGTCAGAGAAAATGGAAAGGTTTAGAAGGATAAGAACTAAACAAATGCCGTGGATTTGGTGGTTAGTAGGGCACTGTCGACCTTGCAGCTTGTAATTTCTCTGGATGGTTAGAGCAAAGACCAGACTACAAGGGTTTGCATGAGTGATTGTGAGGGAGAGGAAGTAGTTAGTGAGTGTCAGCTACTATTTCAGATTGTTTAGCAGTGAAGGGCCTTTGCTTTAATGAGCAAATGGTAAGTGTAGTGGAATAGAGGGAGTTTTTGAACTGGAGGAAACCTGAAGGTATTGCTATAGGGAGAGGAAGGAACCAAGATTGTGGGAGAATTTGGAAATGCAAATGAAAGGAAATGATTGAAGAGAGGTCCTGAAGGGTAGAAGAGTTTGGGATGAAGAGCAAAAGAGGAGGGGTTGTCTTGGCAATAATAGGAACGCTTTTGCCTCTTGGGAAGATATTAAGGTATAGAGAAATTGAGAAGTAAGGCAAGAGGTTGAAGCAGCTTGTGTTAGTGGTCTTGGCTTTTGGGATAATTGGAATAGAGGCTATTTGCTTTGAGTGGGGATAAAGAAGATAATTGAAGATATGAGAATGAGACAAATGGTTTGGAAAAGGCACTGCATAAAATGCAATGAAGAATCATACACAGAAATAAATAAGTTACTAAGAAGTGGTAAGGTGTTAATTTATGGTATATATATTATGATACAGTCCCCCAGATTATGCTGTAGAAGTGCCAACACTATTTTGTCTCCCTTTTTCTTAGGACATGAGTTTATCATTTCCCTTTGTAACCATGACCCTCAATCTTCTGGATCTTGTTTAAACAGTTTGTTGATTGTTGCCTGAATTTTTTACTTTGACATTCATAGTACACAAGCCAAATATAAATGTCCTAGATCAAAAGTGGCCCACTCCTTTGACATTCCCTAAGTCCTGCCTTGAACTACCATCTGGGTTGTAATTCTATATCCCAGTGATCTAAGACAAATCTTACAGGCATCATATTTTCTGTTTATTTTAAAGCCACCAGTGAAGACTATAAGCTCCTGGAAAATATGAATAAACTAACCAGCTTGAAGTATCTTGAAATGAAAGATATTGCTATAAACATTAGTAGAAACTTAAAGGACCTTAACCAGAAGTGTAAGTAATAATTTTTATAATTAAACATGTTTGTATTAATGTTTTTTTGTGCATGGGACGATGGAGGAGGTCAGGGAACATGGCATCCCTGTCTTACGGGAACGCATTTTCTAAAAATGAAGTCTAATATTAAGGTGAATTTCTTCCATTCTGAGGATTAGCGTGCTGTAGTAGTCTGGTTATTTCTGCTTCCTAATCTTGATGTCATCAGTTTATTCTTTGAAAAAGAGGGGGCAGAAGAGGGGTGGCCAGATTCTAGTGAATTGATTTGACAGTGAAATCCATAAAAGACAGAAAATCTATAATGAAAGATGCTAATTTGGAGTGGTTGAATATATTTTTCCATTGTCTTATGTGTCCCTTGTCTGCAGGGTACTCTTTCTTAGTATGGGAGTACCGAAGAAATTGAATCAGGAATCAGCAGATTACTTGAGGAGCAAGGAATTAAATAGAAAGGAAAATTAATAAATGAGGGAACTATTAATGGCTAGGTCACAGTCATGTCTGATCAGCCAGCTACTGTCTTCTAAAGCATTTGCCCTGCTAGTGATCACAATCATGTCATCCTACCTAGTCTTTCTTAGACGTAGCCAGAGAGACACTAACATTCTTACTTTTCTACTCTTTCCTATATACTCTTTGTCAATACTACATAAACATGTGGTTTGTTTTGTTTTTAAAGATGCTGGACTGCAGCCTTATCTGGATCAGATCAATGTCATCGAGGAGCAGGTAGCAGCTCTTGAGCAGGCAGCTTACAAGTTGGATGCATATTCAAAAAAGCTGGGTAACCATTTTTATTTCTGTTTTGATTTTATAAAGAGCACCTCTTGCCAGTATGTCCTTAACTAACACAATAGATAACACTTGTGATATGCCTACAATGATCTATTAATCTTCACAAAAACTTAGTGACTAATTTATTATTATTAATAAAAATACCATTTCCTGAGTACCTAATGATATTTCAGGTACTATTCTTAGTGCTTTACCTATATTATGTTTTCTATTCTCCCAATTATCTGTGAGGTTAAGTATGTGATTTTTATCCCCTTTCTACAGGGGAAGAATGTGGCTTAAGAGGTTAAGTAACTTGCTTGATACAAAACTAGTATATGGAGAAATTCCAATTCAGGTCTGTTTGATTATAGAGCTTCAGCTCTTAATTGTGGTTCAGCAGACAGAAATATCTTCAATAATGTAGGTAAATATGTCTTAAAAATTGGAATAGTCAAAGGTTTGCTTAAAGGATTAGTTTTCCTTTTGGGAGGAAACTAATACTGGTAGTATTAATGGCTTACTAAATGCCTCTGGTTCTTATATTTATGGGTAAAAATAACAAATTTGTTATTTTTTTATTATTTTATTTATTTATTTATTTTAAAAGTGACTTTATTCCAGAGCTAGCAGTGGGGAAATGGCCAAGGCTCATGCCTCAAAGGAACCATTTCAAAGCTCTCGATTGAGGATGGGAGCTTAAAAAGGGGTCTTGGTGTGAGGAGCATACAGGGATGGCATGTGACCATGGCCGATCCTGAGTCATTTTGAGTACACGGTCTGGCACCATCTCAAAGGCTGTCATAGTTCGCTGGCAGCCTTGAGGTGGCTTCCTGGTGGGGTCTGGACACTTTCAGTGCTCAGTCTCTGCAGCTTCTAAGTAGACACATAATTAGATGGAGGGAACTTGTGGAAGGGAGGCCTGGTGGAGAGAGTGATAGTGAAGGTCAGTGATTCTTGATTAAGAGCACAGCAAGAAACAAGCAGCAAGTTTCAGAATGGCACTGGGTATGGAATCAGGAGCTGAGAGCCACAGCCAAGTGGCAGGATGCCTCCTTCAGTCTTCATCATGGCCTCTCTAGACACTCTGCCTAGGACAGAACCAGCATCTCTGTATCCACATGGTAAAAAAAAATGATCCTCATCCAAGGTGAGCCTGGAGCATCCATAACAGGACAGCCAGTGCTATGTGCCTCTCCATGTCACACACCGTGGGCGACATCTGCACTACACAGAGAACACTTTCCCCCAGGAAGCACTCCCACTGTAAATAATAAAGAAGTGTCATCAGGAAGAAATTTCAGGCAAACCAAACTGAGGGACATTCTGCTGAATAGCTGGCCTTGGTTCTTCAAAAATGTCAATGCCCTCCTTAAGAAAAAAGTTTCATTCCGAAGTGCTTCCAGTGCAAAGCCTCTAGGAGCCACTGGGAGGGAGAGAGGGAAGCCTTCCTTCGCCTGCTCTGTGGCTCTGGAAGGGCATAAAATGAACCAATCCCGGCTGGCTGTGGTCCTAGGAACCTGCACCTCTCCCAGCCTGTTAGCTCACCCATGACCACAGAAGATGAGCAGTTGTGGGGCCGCTAAGCGTCACAAGTTTTAATTCCCGAAAAACTTAGGAAAACAACTTGTATGAAGTGAAAAAGTTACAATAGGATGGTCCATCTTCCTGAGGGGTGCCCGTTTGCTCCCTGCCCACCAAACTCAAGAGAGGGACTGTCTGGGTGTCTCCCGGAGACTCCTAACTGCGAGTAGGGAGAGTAGTGCAGACATCTGAGTCAGCAGCTCATAACAAATTTGTTTTTATCTTAGATAACATTTACAGATGATTTTGTTTTTGTCATTAACAATTGTTGACTAATTCAAGAGAGTGATTTATAACAGCCTGGGATTTGACATGGGTAGTGATTAACAATCACTTTCATTGTCTGTATTTGCATTTAGTAAATGGTTACTGTGAAGTTTACATGTGGAAGGCACTGTATTAGGTGCTTTGGAGCTTTTAATAGAAAAAGAGAATCTGTCACAGTAAGAGGCTTATTTGATGGCCTTTAAAATCTCTGTATCTTTCAAAATTGCTTTCCTAAAGTGAGAAGTGAGGATAAGAACATAAAAGGGGAAACATCTATTTATACTTCCTCAGGGTTCCATTCTGGTCCCAGAGGGTGCCTGGGAAAATGCCAAGGGAGGCAGTTTCCTGTGCTTAGTAAGGCCCCCCTTGGGCCAAGTGCCAGTAGATCTATTTAATCCTTGTGGAGCTATTTAAGCAAGTGCTGCTGACAGGGTTAGGACTTAATAAACTTGCACTGGGTTCTCAATTCTGGGTATGTGTGTTTGACTCCTCATTCTAAGTTGTGTAGATCAGTGATATATGAATTGGGGTAGATGATGAAATTGAAACTAATAGCTTGTTAATAATATGATAGGCATTTTTGAGTTTTCCTGGAAATGCTAACTAAAAAATATCTTTGTAAGAGCCAATTTAAAAGGTGTAACTCTCTCTCTTCCTCCATAGAAGCCAAGTACAAGAAGCTGGAGAAACGATGAAAAGCTTGTTTCCATGGGAAAAAGTCTTTTTTAATTTGGAAGAATGTTTTATTAATACCTGAATCTGAGACTGATGAATTGTCCAGACTTCTCAAAAGGAAACTATGCTAGTCATCCCAGGAACATCCCAATGTTGGAGTAAACTGGAAGATTGTGGCTACTCCTGAACCTCCGTTGGGGCAGTATCTCTCAGAAACTCACACTTATAACTCCTTAACCTTTTACTTGAATGCTTTATCAACCTTTCAGGACAGAGATGCTCTCAAAGTTCAGGATACACCTGGGCTTGCCAGTAGACTCAAATGAGAGGACCTATTTTCTCTGGTAGTGGCTGATTACTGCATTATTTTCTTGTGGCTGGTTTTTGAGTTACTGTGTAAATTTTTTTTTTTTTTTTTAACTAGTGATGCTAATGTATTGTTAACAAGGTTCTAAATTAAAAAAGGAAAACAAAACAAACTTGTCCTTTGCAGCTTCTCACCTTAAGAATGTAATTTACTTTTTCATGACAATGCAAATAATAGGAAATCGTAAAGTAATTCCAGGCCAAGTCTTCTAGACTGAGAAGTACTGAAAGGAGTGTTTTGATAGCTTGTAGAGGATGGGCCCCTCTTGTCCTCTTTCTACATGAGTGAGATGTGTGGGGATGGTTGACATCCTGACTTGTGTTCCCTTTTGGAAATGTGATAAAGACAAGATGTGTATGTGTGTGGGTGTTGGGTAGAAAGGTGGGGGCTGCCACTCATAAAATAAAGCATTTTATGTAATGTTTTCCTATCTGCGTCTGTAGGATTGAGGGGCTCCTGAGGACCTGGTCATTTCCCTAACGAAAGGTATCAGAGAATAGGAGATACTGATGAACAAATCTAGGTTGAAAGACAGGCAACCTTATCTAGAATAGGGCATCAACAGCTAGAAAGGTGCCTGAGGTCCTTAATTATATCTCCAAAAGCACTTCTTGTTTCAGTTTCTTTCTTTTTTTTTTTTTTTTTTGAGACAGAGCCTCAAGCTATCCCCCTGGGTAGAGTGCCATGGCATCACTCTCACAGCAACCTCCAACTCCTGGGCTCAAGCGAGTCTCCTGGCTCAGCCTCCCAAGTAGCTGGGACCATAGGCGCTCGCCACAACGTGTGGCCATTTTTTGGTTGCAGCCATCATTGTTGTTTGGGGGACCCGGGCTGGGGATTCGAACCTGCCACCTTAGGTGTATGTGGCTAGCACCTTAGCCGCTTGAGCCACAGGTGCTGAGCCTTGTTTCAGTTTCTGTCTGTTCATCTTAACTGTCCCTCCAAGCTACCCTTGCCGCTGCTGCCAGAGCAATGCTTCCAAAATGTAAATTAGTCATATTTCTCCTGCTTGGAATCCTTTAGTGATGTCTCCTGGCTTCATTGAAAAACGTGGACTTTTTAGCATGCATATAAGTCCCTATTTTAAATATATTTCAATTTCATTTCCTATTATTCCTATACTTCCACTGTGTTTAGCTATCTTCAGCTACCTTAAATTCCACTGGTTGAATTTTCTTTTCATAAACTTTTTATTTTAGAATAGATTTAGATTTATAGGAAAGTTGTAAAGACAATACAGGTTTAATAATACATTATTGATATGTAATAGTACATAATTGGGGGCACATATGGTAATTTGATACATTTATATAAGGTATAATGATCAAGTCAGGGTTACTGGGATACCCATCACCTTAAATCTTTTATCTTTTCTTTTCTTTTTTTTTTTTTGCAGTTTTTGGCTGGGGCTGGGTTTGAACCCGCCACCTCTGGCCCTATTCCTTTGAGGCACCCTACTCCTTTGAGCCACAGGCACCACCCTATCTTTATCTTTTCTTTATGCTAGGAACATTTGAATTATTCTATTTGAAATGTACAATAGATTAAGATTAACTTAGTCACCCTACTGATTTATTGAACACTAGGACTTATTCTATTTAACTATATATTGTACCCATTAATCAGCCTCTCTTCATCCACTCCCACCCTACAATCTTTCCTGGCCTCTAGTAACTACCAATCTACTCTTTTCATGAGATTCACTTTTTTAGTTTCCACATGTGAATGAGAACATGTAATATTTGTCTTTCTGTGCTTGGCTTCTTTCTCTTAAAATGATGACTTCCAGTTCATCTATCCTGCAAATGAGGAGATTCCATTCTTTTTTATGGTTGGGTGATATTCCATTGTGTATATATACCACATTTTCTTCATCTGTTCATCCATGTAGTTTGCTTCCATATTTTGGTTATTTCAAATAGTGCTACAATAACATGAAATGCAGATATCTCTTCCATATATTGATTTCCTTTCCTTTGGATATATGACTAGTAGTAAAATTGCTGGATTATATGATAGTTCTGTTTTTAGTTTTTCAAGGAAACTATACAGTTTTCCATAATGGCTATACAAATTTACATTCCCTCCTATCTTTGAGGGTTCCCCTTTCTCCATAGCCTCTCCAGCATCTGTTATTCCTCATCTGTTTAATAAAAGCCATTTTAACTGGGGTGGTTTTGATTTGCATTTCCCTGGTAATTAGTGACGTTGAGCATTTTTCACATACCTAATTGTATGTCTTCTTTTGAGAAATGTCTACTCAGATATATCGCCCTAAAAAAAAAAATATGTGTGATAAGATCTTGTTCTATTGCCCAGGCAGGAGTGCAGTGATTTGATCGTAACTCAATGCCAGCCTTGAACACCTGGGCTCAAGCAATCCTCCTGCCTCAGCCTCCTGAGTAGCTGGTGCTAACAAGTGTGTGCCACAACACTTGGCTAATTTTTACTTTTTGTAGACATTACTTGTTATGTTGCCCAGGCTGATCTTAAACTCCTGGCCTCAAGTGATTCTCCTGTCTTACCCTCCTAAAATGCTAGGATTACAGCTGTGACCCATTGAATTCAGCCATTGCCCATTTTTAAATCAGATTGTGTTTTTGCTATTGAGTTGTTTGAGCTTCTTATATTTTCTGGTTATTAATCACCTGTCAGATGAACCATTTGCAAATATTTTCTCTTACTCCATGAATTCTCTCTTTGCTTTGTTGGTTGTTTCTTTTGCTGTGCAGAAGCTTTTGACTTTAATGCCACTAGTCTATTTTTTGTTTCTGTTTCCTATGCTTTTGGAGTAATATACAGAAAAATCTTTGCCCAGGCCAATGTCTGGGAATATTTCCCCAATATTTTCTTCTAGTAGTTTCATAGTTTGGGGTTTTAGATTTAAGTCTTTAATCCATTTTGATTTGATTTTTGTATATGGTGAGAGATAGGGGTCTAGTTTCATTCTTTGCATATGGTTACCAAGTATCCCCATCACCTTATTAAAGGGATTGTCCTTTTGTCTTTTCCCCATTGTATGTTTTGGCAGTCAAAATGAATTGGCTATAAAGGCCTGGATTTATAACTGAGTCCTCTATTCAGTTCTATTTGGTTACTATAGCTTTGTAGTGTGCTTGCTTGTTTGTTTTCTTTGACACCTAGGTAGAGTGCCCAGGTGTCATAGCTCACAGCAACTTCAAACTCCCAGGCTCAAGCGATTCTCTTCTTTCAGCCTCCGGAGTAGCTGGGACTACAGGCGCCCACCACAGCGCCCGGCTAGTTTTTCTATTTTTTAGTAGAGATGAGGGGCTCACTCTTGTTCAGGCTGATCTTCAACTCTTAAGCTCAAGCAGTTCACCCGCTTCAGCCTTCCAGAGTGCTAGCCGCCGCGCCTAGCCTTCTCTTCAGTTGATTTCATTAATATTTTATAGTTTTCGTTGTATAGACCTTTTACTCTTTGGTTAAATTGATTCCCAGGTGTTTACTTTGCAGCTATTGTAATAGTGAAACACTCTTCTTCCTTCCTTCTTCCTTGAAGCGCAATCGCCTGAGAGAGGTTCTGTCCCTTGGCGCTCTCCGTAGCTAGGCGAACTTTCATTGGTTGGAGTGAGTGACATGTTATTGCAGCGCGATAGCATTTTCTCCCGCAGGACGAGTCTGGATTCCCAGTTTTAGGTGGTGGTGCTAACATTACCTATTCGGACGAATGGCACAGAAGCCGCTACGCGTGTGAGTGACTCTGAATCGGAAGTCTCTCAGTCTATTTGTCTCTCCCTCTCCTTTTTCTCTTTGTAGATGTAGAGACGGGCGGGGCGTTGGGGCCTTCCCTTAACAGGAAGGGAGAAGGAAAAGGGGCGAGGCTGCTAGGGAGCTTGGGTCACACCTTTGCCTTGCTGGAACCGGCCTTTTCCCCGAACTTTTTCGTCTCCGGGAAAGTATTCTCTTACCAACTTTCGCTGGGAGAGGCGGAAGCATCTGGAGTTAGGCCGCCTCCATCTTAGGCGGGCCTGGTCTCTGACACATCATCTCCCCTTAGTTTCTTCCCTCACCTCATCTACTTATTGACAAGTACTTCTGGACATTGGGCCTTGATGGGCCCTGAGCAGTGGTGGACAGGATTTACCCATAGGGCTTCTTCCCTGGTGTATATTTTTGGGGAGGAAGAGGACCGTAGGATGAGGAAGAAAGGACTTCATTCAACAGGTATTTGTTGAAGTGCTGAAGTGTGCCAGGCATTGTGCTAGGCTCTGCACAGATGGATTTCCTGCCTTAGTAGAGCTTATAGTCTAGACTCAGGTACAGGTATTAATCAAAGAATTCAGATAAATGTAAAATTACAATAGTGATAAGCGTTGGGAAGAACACTTTTGTTAAAAACTAAGACACAAATGCACACATCAGCCTTGGCCTACACAAAGTCAGGATCATCAATATCAGTGATCTTG
Organism: Otolemur garnettii; assembly: GCF_000181295.1. NCBI lineage: Eukaryota > Metazoa > Chordata > Mammalia > Primates > Galagidae > Otolemur > Otolemur garnettii. Next base: position 20,408,106 of record NW_003852416.1, read on the forward strand.
TCCCATGGGAAGGTTTTCAGGAGCAATAACATACATGGAGTTATCTCCTGTGATAACTATGCCTTCTTCTGGAGTAACTCCTGGAGGACCTTCCTGAGACTGCTTTACAGTTAACTTTTTTTATTTTTTTTTATTTTTTTGAGATGGAGCCTCAAGCTATCCCCCTGGGTAGAGTGCCATGGCATCACAGCTCACAGCAACCTCCAATTCCTGGGCTCAAGCGAGTCTCCTGCCTCAGCCTCCCAAGTAGCTGGGACCACAGGCGCCGGCCACAACGCCTGGCCATTTTTTGGTTGCAGCCATCATTGTTGTTTGGCGGGCCCGGGCTGGGGATTCGAACCCGCCACCTTAGATGTATGTGGCTGGCGCCTTAGCCGCTTGAGCCACAGGCGCCGAGCCAGTTAACTTTTTTTAAATAAGTAGAAGGAGTGCTCTCAAATAACGATGAGTATAGTGTGCTCGATACATAAACCGGTAACATAGTCATTATTATTATCAAGTACGATAATTATATGTGCTAAACTTTATATGACTGGCAATGCAGTAAATTTGTTTACACTAGCATCACCACAGACATGTTAGTAATGCATTCTACAACTGTTAGGATGTTACTGTGGCTGAGTCAATAGGAATTTTTCAGCTCTCTTATAATTTTATGGGACCATTGTTGTACATGTGATCCTATATTGGTTGAAACACTGTTATGTGTTACTTGGCTGTATTTTTTTCTTTGACTTAAAAAAGTCACTGAATTGTTTAAGAACGACTTGCATGATCAAATTTTTGTTTTGGAAAAGATTCTGGCTGCAATGTGGAGAACAAATCAGATCTAAAGTATAGGACAGCTAGGGTTAGGGAGCCTGATGGGAGAGGAAAAGTTCAGGGATTTAAGGTTCATTAAGGAAGTGAAATAAACAATGCTTGGTGATGGTTTGTGAGTGAGAAAGAGTAACACAGTTGGATCATAGATTTCTCTCTTTCTCTTTCTCTCTTTGTTTCTTTTCTTTTCTTTCTTTCTCCAGGTCTCACTCCGTTGCCCTGGCTGGAGCATAGTGGTATGGTCATAGCTCACTAAAGCTTCAAACCCTGGGGCTCAAGTGATATTCCTTCCTCAGCTTTTCAAGTAGCAAGGGCTACAGGTGTAGGCCATCACACCTGGTTGGTTTGTTTCTTTCTTTCTTTCTTTCTTTCTTTTTTTTTTTTTAAAAGAAACAGTGTCTCGGCTCAGTGCCCATGCCACCGAGGCTAGCGGGTTCGAACCCCAGCCCGGACCAGCTGAAACAACAATGATAACTGCAACAAAAATATAGCCAGGCATTGTGGCGAGCACCTGTAGTCCCAGCTACTTGGGAGGCTAAGGCAAGAGAATTGCTTAAGCCCAAGAGTTTGAGGTTGCTGTGAACTGTGCTGCCAGGGCATTCTACCGAGGGTGACATAGTGATCTGTCTTAAAAAAAAAAAAAAAAAAAAAAACCCAAACAAAGTCTTGCTTTGTTGCTCAAGTTTGTCTCAAACTCCTGGCCTCAAGCATTTCTCTTGCCTTGGCCTCCCTGAGTGCTGGGATTATAGGCATGAGCCCCTTTTATGAAGTGCCCAGGGGTTCACAAATTTCTGTCTTTCTTCAATGGTTTAGGGATCACTGGAAAAGAGGCTGGATGAGGAAATGAGGCACTTTATCATATATGTAGTATAAACTGGACAATGGATCTCCCAGAAACAATTACAGTTCCATACAACAACTGCTGTAAGAGCAGGATCCTGTGGGAGCACTAGAAATTGGTAACTGATAGGGACCAGAAGCCTTCCCTAGCAGAGGTGATACTCAAAAGATTGGTTAAAATGCTTAATAGTTTGTGACAGCTTGCTCTGAAATGGTGAAATACGAGTCTCTGAGTCTTAGACAAGGGAGTGTCTTTCTAAGCTAGGCAGGAAAGCTTCAGAGATGTGCTAGTCCTTGAAGGATGAGGAAAACTTAGACTCAGGATGGGTAGGGTGAGACTATTAGGTGAGATAACTACCCCAGGGAATGGTAGATGCAAAGAGTTGATCATATTGACAGTAGGGAAAGTTTCAGTTGGGGAAACTTGGAGAAAGCGGTGGAAATACAGGTCAGGGCTTATGGAAAGCTGTGATTTTTTTTTTTTTTTTTTTTAGGCAATGGAGAACCTCTTAATGTTTTAAGGAAAAGTCATTAAAGTGATGGCTTGATGTAGGATGTAGGTAGGAAGAAGAGAGGTGTAAGAAGAAAGGTAAATGTGTTCCTTACTTTTTATCTAATGCCAGAGTCATTGGTTTTCTCTTTGATTCTTCTTTGCCATATCACAGTTGCCCCGCCTTGCAGTTATCCTCTATTCATACTTCTCCTTCATTTCCCATCCTACTTCCCCACTCCAGTTTGTGTTCAGATTCTGAATTTATCATATTTCTTTCCTTCCCACCTTCCTTAGTCCTTGTGCTTTTTGTTGATATTTTTGTTTGTAGTTACCTACAAACAATGTGGTTACCAGACCACATTTCACTCTGTTATTAAAAGTCTTTTTAAAGCAGATAAGATCATGTCTACCCTGCTTGAAAATGTTCAGTGATATGGATTATTAAAAGCACACTGGAAAGATATATTGACAAAACAATAAAACTATAGTATTTCAAGATGAGTTAAAAGACATTAAGAAAATATGAGGCCAGGTATGGTCTGGTTCATGCCTATAATCCCAGTGCTTTGGGAGGCTGGGGCAGGAGGATTGCTTGAGCAACATAGTGAGACCCTGTTTCTACAGAAAATAAGAAAATTTAGTCAAGTTATGGTGGCTTGCCCCTGTGGTCCTAGCTACTCAGGAGCCTGAGGCAGGAGAATTGCTCGAACCCAGGAGTTTGAGGCTGAGAGAGCTATATTGCTTGTACACATGAGCTCAGGCGTTTGAGGCTGAAGTGAGCTATCATGCCTGCTCTCCAACCAGGGTGAAAGAATGAGGTCCTGTCTTAGAAAAGAAGGAAAGGAGGGAGGGGGGAAAAGAAAATTATATGAGCATCATAGCAGAGAAACCATGTAAATCAGAATTAGAAAAACTCAGAAATGAGATGATAGAACAAGTTAAGGCCTTAAGTCATTTCACAATTTAGGATCAGTCCACCTTACCATCCTCAGCTCTTGCCACATTCTACCTTCTGCCTTAACACTTTACACATATCTCCTATTATAGTCCTTTTTTTAAAAAAAATTTTTATAATGTTTAGTGTATCTTCTGTGATTGTAAACTCTTTCAGGTTTGAACTGAATCTTCCTCTTCTTTGTATGTGCAGAGCATAATATACTTGGCATGTTGTACTTACCATTTTGTAGGTGTCTAGTACATGTTTATTGAATGAATGACTGATGCTCTATTAAGATAGTCTCAGTGGAAAGTAAAAGAACACAATGAACGTGAAAGATGTTTGGAAAAAGAGATTGATAGAACTTGGTGACTAGATAGGGGGAGTTTTGACTCTTGTTGACCAATTTGGTGATAGATCCATCCATAAAACTTAGGAATGAGGAGAAGCTAGCTCAGTTGTGGAAGAAAGGGTAAGCTAAATTTTAGAAATGGCAAGTTGGAGGTGTTGGTGAGAACTTCAGGTGGAGCTGCCCAGTGGTTTACGTTCACTGAACCTTGCAGGTTAACTGCAGAGAAGCTGGATCATGAATCTGCCTGATCAGTAAGACTGGTATATTTCAAACCTGGAAGGCCCATTTGTGTTTCCTGAATTGCCGTAACATTTATCTCTTGTTTGCAGCTTGGCTTGTGGAGATGTTGAAGGAAAGTTTGATGTTTTATTCAATAGAGTTCAAGCAATTCAGAAGAAAAGTGGAAACTTTGATGTAAGATGTTTCTTTATACTGTGTTCAATTTTACCATTTTATAGTCAAACATGCTGAAATAAAGTTTGGGCTTCTTTATTTATTTCTTGGTTGGATACATCCTCTATTTTTTGTTAGATTGAGTTTCTTTTGTGAGCCTAGGAACTCAGGTGTGGAGTTGGGGTGGGGGTGGAGAGAAAAAGGTCTATGTACTAGGCCTTTTAATGCTTTTTAAATTTGAATCTTACTACTTTATTATGGTGCAAAAAACTGAAAATGGACTAGCAAAACTTCCCTAGGTGATTCTGACCCTTGGGTTTGGGAAGCACAGATCTCCATAGTTGACCACCTCCCTACATTGACCAACTCTTTAAATTGATCTAATTTTCATACACCAGACATGTACCACATGTACCTGTCAATACAGTAGGCCTAGTTCCTTATGTTGACCAACTTCGTAGTTGACCAGTTTTTTACAGTCCCTTTACAGCGGTTCTACTGTATCTTATGAATATATGGTATGGATTAAGTCAGATATGTGTAGCATATGTGCAAATGCTTCACAGACTAAGAGCCCTATATAAATGTTATGTACAGTTACCAAATGCACTATCTATAAACTTTTACAGTACAGGAGAGTATTCTAGGTATGAGGGTAATTTGATCATTGGCTTAAAGATTAAGTAAAGACAAAATATGCTCTGTATCTCTCAGAGTATTAAATACTTTCAGTTTTGTAATTTACAGAAGAATTCTTCAAAGGTCTATTTCTCTGTCAGTGTATGCTGATAAGAAAAAGAATGGTGGAGAGAGCCATGGAGTGGTAGGGTAGGTCTAGGGGTATTTGAGGAACATTCAAATTCTCACTTCTTTTGAAAATTTAGTTCCCTGAATCCCCATCTCTAACTTGAATTTGACAGCTAGTGAGCCAAAATTTAATAATCCATATAATTGGCTTGGTGCCTGTGGCTCAAATGGCTAAGGTGCCAGCCATGTACACCCAAGGTGGTGGGTTCGAATCCAGCCCGGGCCCACCAAACAACAATGATGGCTGCAACCAAAATAGCCAGGCGTTGTGGCGGGCGCCTGTGGTCCCAGCTACTTGGGAG
>NW_003852416.1:20413081-20438112 GCF_000181295.1 Otolemur garnettii
ATGGCACTCTACCCAGGGGGATAGCTTGAGGCTCTGTCTCAAAAAAAAAAAAAATAATCCATATAATCAGTAACTATTATAATTTTACTAAAGAATTTGTGTCTTGAAATCTCCAAATTGATGAAGAATTAAAATCTGGGGCTGGGCATGGTGACTTACACTCTAGCACTCTAGGAGGCCGAGGCAGGTGGATTGCTTGAGCCCATGAGTTCGAGACCAGCCTGAAGAGACTCCGTCTTTACTAAAAAAAAATAGAAAAACTGAGGCAAGAGGATTGCTTGAGCCTGAGTTGGAGTTTGCTGTGAGCTATGATGCCACGGCACTCTACCCAGGGCAACAGCTTGAGACTTTATCTCAAAAAAAAAAAAAAAATTAAAATCTGGGCCAGGTGAAGTGGCTCACACCTATAATCCTAGCACTCTGGGAGCCAAGGCAGGTGGATTGCCTGAGCTCAGGAGTTTGAGATCAGCTTGAGTAAGAGCAAGACCCCATGTCTAAAAATAGCCACGCATTGTGGCAGGCACTTGTGGTCCCGACTGCTTGGGAGGCTGAGGCAAGAGGATCATTTGAGCTCAAGAGTTTGAGGTTACTGTGAGCTATGACACCACAGTCCTCTACCAATGGTCACAAAGTGAGACTCTGTCTCAAAAAAAAAAAAAAAAGAAAGAAAGAAAAATCTGTTTCCTTTTGTACTTATAGAGGGAAAAAAATAAAAATCTTATCATTAAGTAGGATAATTAGTTGATGTTACTATTTGATATTACAAAATCTCATGTGTCTGTTTTAAAAACTCATTTTAGCTGCTGTTGTGTGTAGGAAATTTCTTTGGCTCCACTTCAGATTCTGAATGGGAGGAGTATAAGACTGGCGTCAAGAAAGGTATAGAAATTATTTTATTTAACATGATTTTTAACAAAATGTCAAGGGCTGCAGTTCTTGCTGGGTTATTTTTTGCATATTGATTCTTAAACACTTTCCCTTTTGAGCTCTGCATTGAGCGGGAAAGGATGTCTATACATAATCTGCATGCTCACATTTAGAATTTGGTTTAGTTTAGTTCCAGAAAAATAGTACTCTTCTAGGTTGGCAGGAACTAAATAAATACAACCATGTGTTCTTTCTTTTTTCTAGTTTAGGGTAATTGTTAGGCACTTAAGAGCTCTGGTTTTCTCATTATATCTGGACCATTCTCTTTAAGATTGCATGTTGTTGACCTAGAGACACCAAACTAATCAGTCTATAAGATTGAGTGTAGTATATCCTTAGTGGTGAGCATGTTCCACGTTTAGGATTGCTTTGGGGGCAATGCAAATACATAGACTCTTTACTTTTGTTATGAGTGTTTAATAGGGAAGTTTTCTCAAGTTCTAAAGCACATCTAGTTAACTGTATGGTTTCATGTCTGTTTCCCTCACTAGCGCCTATTCAGACGTATGTGCTTGGTGCCAATAACCAGGAAACAGTAAAATATTTTCAAGATGCTGATGGGTGTGAATTAGCTGAAAACATTACTTATCTGGGTAAGTTGATATTTTTTGTGTTTGTAGTGAATATAATATAGCATTCTCAGGAATTAGCCACCAAGAAATTTTGGGCTGGGTCTTTCTGCCATTACTGTGTCAGAGAATGGGGGTTGGATGGTTTCCCACAGTCTATGTCTGTGCCCTTAGAAAATGTCATTTTTCCTTTAGTGTCTCCTCCACTTCCCTCCAATCTCCTTGTGTTCCCACAACCCAACACATACTTTTTTTTTTTTTTTTTTTTAGCTAATTAGAAGGAGAAACTCCTGCCTAATGGAGTGTATGGAGTACTGAAGATATAAATTATGTTCAAATAAAGGAACATATATGTGCATATATGTGGCCTTACCATACTACCTTGATAGATTTACATAAGTTACTTATTTGTTAGGCTCCCAACTAGTTACTGCTGTAGTTTTCACTCTAAGGTTTTGGTAACTCACTCACTTGAGTTTTCATTGCTAATCCTTGGGTTTATTCATTCCCTTTGTCTTTTTTCTGGTTCCAACTTCACTGTTCAATTTCATTTTACAGTTGTTTACATAGTCTACAACCTTCTTTGCTCCTTTTAGTGGTTCTTTCATTGTCTAGCTATTTTCAAAAGCACTGTCAACTTTTATTTTTGTTTGTCCCCTATTTGCTGTCAGTCTACTGATTCTTGGATCATTCAACTCTTTTTTTTTCTTTCTTTCCTAAAATGACTCCACTGCGTTCAACATTTCCTCTTTGTTTCGTGTCTAATTTCCTTAGAAAGCTTCCATATTCCCTTTGTTGTAAATACTCTTTTCCTCCCTACCATAGTTCATCATGGCCATTGTCTTTATATCTGGCTGTGGCCCTCGTTGTAGCAATCTCATCTTGCTTCAATCATGTGGGACTCCTTTAAACAAAAAATTGAGGGAAGGATGTTTAATTTTTATTTTTACTCACAGTTGTGAGATATACACTTTGAAATTGTATTGTAGATCTTAAACATGGACTTGACTCATGGCAGTTCTTGGTGTAGTTTTTAGATTTAGATTAAGTACTACTGCAGATATTTGGCAGCCATTTTACTATAAGAATTTCATGCCAGGAGTGGAAAGAGTGGCCAAAGCACTTGTGTTATTTCTATAAAATAGAGTTTTTGGATCTAGTAGAAAAAGGAAGCATGAACTTGATAGTGAAAAAGTTTTAGTGCTTGAAGTGCTTGTAGACTACCCAACATATAGTTGGAAGTGATAGCTCTTTCTAGAGTATCAATGTTGAAGAGTATAGGTGTTGAGGAGTTGGTTCCATAAAGATGAAAAATAAAGCTGAGAAGAAGATCAAATTGTTAAGGAAGAAATACAGTGAGAAGGGAAGCAGATAGATAGATGACATCCATAGAGAGGGTATTCCTTCATTTAGGGGTTAGGCAAAGAGAAGTGAAAGTTCTTAGAGGAGTATCTGGAGAGGTAAAGATATTGTCAAGTTCATAGAATCTAAGTGAAGACAACCTAGTTTCAGGAGAAGAGACCATTAGCAATTATAGGTGATCAGCAACCATTAGGAGAGCACTAGGAGAGGAGAACTAGATTTCAGTGGCTTAAGGAACAATTAAGAGGTAAAGCATTCAGAGAGCATGGACTGCTCTTTAGAAATTGAAACTAAAGAAGAGGAAATTTTTCAGTGTGTGTTCATTTTATATGGGGATGACTGAGCATTAGAGGAGAGTCAATAAACAAAAAAGGAGGTAAGGCTTGTTGGAGCAAGATCTTGGAGGCAATAAGAAGGCCCACAAGTGGTAGATAACTCTAGAAAAGAATAGCATCTATGATTTTCTGCAAACATTTGTTCTAGCCTCTTGGACGTTGCTGCTTCCCTGAAGAATACATCTTTTAGGGACTGTAGTTTCTTGAGATCTGCAATTATTTTTTGTTTCCTCATTGCCTCTTTCTCTGTCCAGGTGTATGGATTTCTATTAGTCCATGTAGAGTCTTCTTTAGAAAGCCTTTTTCTTGATGTTTTGCTTGCCAACTTTTCTTAGTAGTATTTGTAAGGCACCTGGAATAGTCAGACTGGCTCATGGGCTCCAGCAGCCTTCACATAGGGGGCTGCTTAACTTACTGAACAGGAATACTGTTGAAGCCATGCAGCACTGATACTGGCAGTCGAAAGGGAGGGCTATAGGAGAGCTTATACTCCCTCAGGCATGCAGAATGGCAGAGACTCTGGAGAGTCATGGCGTGGGGAAATTGATCATCATCTTGATGGCATTTTGTTCTGCAGTTTTGACTAAAACTTGTTTATTTTTCTTTAAATCTAGGTCGTAAAGGTATCTTCACTGGAAGCTCGGGGCTACAGATTGTGTACCTCAGTGGGACAGAGTCCTTACATGAGCCAGTCCCAGGTTACAGTTTTAGTCTCAAGGATGTGTCTTTCCTGAGAACAATGCTGTGTTCAACCCCCCAGTTTAAGGGTGTTGATATTTTGCTCACGTCCCCGTGGCCCAAGTATGTGGGGAACTTTGGGAATTCTTCTGTGAGTAGTGCTTGTTTGGTTGGAATATCTAAAAGCAAATTGCACTGGATTGATCTGGATTTTTTGTTTTTTGTTTTGCTGTTTGAGTATTTTAGCTCTTGATGTGTTTCACTAGAAATCTTTCATGAATTTTTTTCAGGGTTCTAAATGGTGTCTTAGCGGACCAACGCAAAAGTTGATCTTTCGAAAGTGTGATTCATGGATGAGATTGTTGAAATCTTAATCATAAGTGAATGGTTTTTAAAATCGTATTCTAAAAAAAAAAAAAGAAAAATTGTATTCTCTGCTGCAAGTGTCCTCTCTCAGCCCTCCTTTTAATGTTTTGAGGGTTCACTAATTTTCAGTGAAAAGTTACAGCTAGTGGCTGCTCTGTAGTTGTACATGTATTTTCCCCCTTCTATTCCAGATTATTACTTGTTGCCTATCAGCCTATTTTTAAAATTAAATCATTATGGGATAGAGGCTAGGGATCCAAAGATCCAAGGAAGGGAAACAGGGTGTTGAAAACTTTGTACTTCTATACTAGGAACACTTTAATAATTAGCATGCATTGGAGCTTACCATTACCTTTGATTTTAATATTTTTATAAGTAATCTTGAAGAGAATGTGCACCAGGAATGATAGATATCATAGGAAGTGAAATAGTACATTGGTGTAAATAAGCCTAAGGAAGATCTTGAAAAGGTGGTGTGTGAGGGCAGAAAGCATCAGCTGAGCTTTAGTGAAGAGAAATGTAAGAATACATTTGGGGACAAATCTACATGAATGGATTCAGAATTATCAGTGATAATCCAGAACAGGACCCTGTAGACCATGCCCTGCCTACCAGCACCATGTCTCTGGCCAAAAAAGGCCAAGAAGATACCAGCCATTGTCAGGAGGAAAGTTGATAGAAAAAGAGTCAGAAAGAAAGGAAAAGAGTCAACATTCTTTTTTGGGGGGAGGGGACAGAGCCTCAAGCTGTTCCCCTGGGTAGAGTGCTGTGGCATCACAGCTCACAGCAACCTCCAACTCCTGGGCTCAAGCAAGTCTCCTGCCTCAGGCTCCCAAGTAGCTGGGACCACAGGTGCCTGCCACAATGCCTGGCTATTTTTTTGGTTGCAGCCGTCATTACTGTTTGGCGGGCCCCGGGCTGGATTTGAACCTGCCACCTTTAGGTGTATGTGGCTGGTGCCTTAGCCACTTGAGCTACAGGTGCCGAGCCAAGAGTCAACATTCTTTTTCCTCTTTCATGGTTATTCTTCACCTAGAAAACACGGGGTAGTGCAGTGTAGCACAAGGATATAGCAAAGTTAGGGAAGCTCAGAGAAGGGCTGTTAAAGTGATGATGGAAGGGTGAAGGACACACACAATGCTCTATAAGAAAGGATGAGAAAATGAAGCCTGTTCATTTTGGGGGGAGCTAAAAAATTTTGATCAAAGTTTATAAATAATCACCCAAGGTGTTTATGGTAGAGAAAAGTATAGTTTAGTCCCTAAAATACTGCAACTAACCTCAAGGCTAATTCCCTACCCTTCAGCAGAAACCTGAAGGAGGCAAGAATAAGACAAAAGGAAGTTCCTGCTTTACTTAGTGGAACATAAACTTTGGTAATTTTTTTATTTCCAGCTAATACTTTCTCAGAATAAAATTTGTAAATAATGTTATGGATGAGAGATCATATAATTGGTTGTTAATGGAAGCTAAGGAGGTTCTGAAAACAAGGCTGACTTTAGACAAACAATGCTATTTACCAACTTTGTAAGAAGTTTGTGGTTGTGGCCTTTTCACAAATTGCCACTTACAACAACTGCCACTTCCTTAATTGAAGCAAAATAAAAGCATAGATGCTTATGTAACAAGGTTCTTGAGTATTTTATACCAAATATTCTATGAGTCCTGGGGCCCTATGGGCTAACTTTTATTTTCTACATTGTCAGAATTGCATATGCACTATAAAGTAAACTAGCGCAGTCTGTGGGCTCTAGATAGAGCACTTTCAAAAAAAGGTTTTAATAATCCATGTTTTGGGAACTAGTATGGAGGAGTTACCGTACTTTTTAACTTCTGTCTACCAACAATTGTACTTATTTCTGCATTTTTAACAGTCCTGGGCTCAAGTGCTCCTCCTGTCTCAGCCCCCTGAGTAGCTGGGACTGTAGGCATCCGCCATGTTGCCAGGCTAATTTTTCTATTTTTAGTAGAGATGGGGTCTCATTCATGACTCAGACTAGTCTTCAACTCCTAAGCTCAAACAATCCTCCCACCTTGTCCTCCCAGAGTGTTAGGATTATAGGCATGAGCCACCAAGCCCAGGCCCTTATTTATTTGATTATTCTCTGATTGCAATAAATATGAAATGAACTGTGCAAATCTTTCTGCCCACATTTATGTCCACATATAAATTTCAAAGACATTTCAGTGTGTTGTTACTTCTTTGCATTTCTTTATTACTCTTAGGTTGTAATGGATGACTGAGTTTCTATTTATTAGGGAGACGTGGATACCAAAAAATGTGGTTCTTCTTTGATCTCCACTCTTGTTGCTGGCTTGAAACCAAGATATCATTTTGCTGCTTTGGAAAAGAGCTATTATGAGAGGCTTCCATATCGGTAAGTAGCATTCCATTCCTTTTAGCTTTTTGAAGAATTTGATTTGGATCTCTTGTATAAATTTCCCTTGTTCATTTTTAGCCATATGACATATTACTTCTGTTTGGTTACTCAAACACGGAAATGGGTGACTTTCAAGTTATTCACCTTCTCTGAGTTTGTCCCCTAATTTGAAATACAAGGGATAGGAATATAAGGGTTGGAGGTAACAATTCTTTTTAAGCATTTTTAGCTCCTTTGCAGCACATTAGGTCCTGTTTTGATCAGGTCAAATTAGTACTGTATAGTCTTGATGACTCAGTTCTCAGTATAATCAAGTTGACTCTGAAGTATCATAAGTAATAAAGGGATAAAGGATATGGATAATCTCTTTATCCCAAGTTTACCCTAAAAGGATAACTGTTTTTTTTTCCACAAAAGTAATATAGTTTATGTGCTTGTTGTTGCCAGCTCAAAAACTATAAGTGAGCAAAAAGAAGAAAATAATCCCTTGATAAGCTTGATATGTAATCATAGATAATACAGTTTTAGTGCCGTGACGTCACAGCTCACAGTAACCTCAAACTTTTGGGCTTAAGCAATTCTCTTGACTCACCCTCCTGAGTGGGACTACAGGCACCCACCACAATACCTGGCTATTTTCTGGTCACAGTTGTCATTGTTGTTTAGCAGGCCTGGGCCAGGCTCGAACCTGCCAGCCTCGGTATATGTGGCAGGTGCCCTACTCACTGAGCTACAGGCGCCTAGCCAATATACAGTTTTTTCTATTAAATCTCACTATATGCATTCCAGAGAAATCTCTTATTCTTTAAAACTAGAGGTTATGGGAGCAAGACACTCAAAACCTATACAACTTTTAAGGATCTGAATATACAGTTCTTCATAGAACATATACAAACAGCCAATAGGCCCATGAAAAGATGCTCATATCATTAGCCATTAGGGTAAAGCAAATCAACATCACAATGTACCACTTCACACCCGCTAGGATGGCTATAATCAAGAAGGCAAATACATAATAACAAATATTGGCAAGGATGTGGAGGAACTGGAACCCTCATATGTTACTGGTGGGAATGTAACATGGTATAGCCACTTTGGAAGACAGTTTTTCAAAAGGTTAAACGTAAGAGTTACCGTATGACCCAGCAATTCCACTCTTGTTCCAAGAGAAATAAAAATATATATTCACGCAAAAAACTTGTACACAAATGATCATAACAGCATTATTCATTACAGCTTAAAAGTGGAAACAACCCAAATATCCATCACTTGATACATAGATAAAGGTGGTTGCATAGCTCTGTGACTATATTCAAAACTATTGAATTTTATATGTAAAACATGTCTATTTTGTGATATGTGAATTAGGTCTCAAGCTGTTGAAAATAACAAAAAAACAGCTCGCCGCTTGTAGCTCAATGGCTAGGGTGCTAGCCACATACACTGGGGCTGGTGGGTTCAAACCCGGCCCAGGCCTGCTAAACAACAATGACAACTACAACAAAAAAATAGCCAGGCATTGTGATGGGCGCCTGTAGTCCCAGCTACTCTGGAGGCTGAGGCAAGAGAATCGCTTAAGCCCAAGAGTTTGAGGTTGCTGTGAGCTATGACAACATAGTACGCTACCAAGAACGACATAGTAAGACTTTGTCTCAAAAAAAAAAAAAAAAAACCTATACAATTTTTTTAACCGGAGCTATAACCAAAATTGATAAATATCATAATAGATACTAGCATTAGTTGAATCTTCACTAGCCTTTGCATCTAGAATTATTAGTCAGTCATGCTTTGCATCCCTGTATCACGAGTCTTCTTCCTCCTTGGGGAGGAGTTTATGATAATTAAAAACATTATCCAAGCATAGCATTCTTTATCAGTCATTTTTATTTTAAAATAAGTGAAGGAAATGTCTTCACAACATTTTTATCTATACTTGTGGTTTCCCTGCAGTATCAGTTTTCTATTGCTGCTGTAACAAATTACCATAAACTTCACTTATAGAGGCAGACCTATATTCTTTGGCTCATGGTGCTCTTGGTCCACCTTAAAGCCAGCAACTGGCGTGAATCCTTTTTGGAACTCTGACCTTCTGATTCACTTTTCCCTCTGACTCTTTTCTGTGCCCTTTCCCATTTTTTAACTAATTTTTTTGCAGTTTTTGGCTGGGGCTGGGTTTGAACCCGCCACCTCTGGCATAGGGGCTAACGCCCTACTCCTTTGAGCCACAGGCACCACCCGCCCTCTCCCATTTTTATGGACTCTTGTGGTTGTGCTGGGTCTACTCAGGTAATTCAGGATCATTTCCCTCTGTTAAGGTCAGCCAGTTAGCAACCAATTAGCTGATTAAGTCCATCAGACACTATAATTCCTCCATTGCTGTGTAAGCTAGTATATTCACATATTGTGGAGACTATGACATGGATATGGGGACAGGGATTATTATTATTTCTGCAAGATATTCAGCTATTGTTTTCCTTAATGTCTTTATATATTATTAAGCTTCTATTTAATTGTGAAACTTCTTTCAATCTTTTTTTTCCTTGAGACAGAGTCTTACTTTGTTGCCCTGGTAGAGTGTCACGGTGTCATCATAGTTCATAGCAACCTTGAACTCCTGGACTCAAGTGATCCTCCTGTCCTAGTTTTTCTATTTTTAGTAGAAATAAGTTCTTACTCTTGCTCAGGCTGGTCTCGAACTCCTGAGTGTAAACGATCTGCCCACCTTAGCCTCCCAGAGTCCTAAGATCATAGTGCGAGTCACCATGCCTGACTGCAATCATTTTTTTAAATTGGCAAAAATTGCACATGAACCAGCATGACTTTCCCCTAATACTGACATTGGTCCCCTATTTACCAAGTATGAATGTGCCTCTGTTCATTAAAGAAATAACTTGTAGCAGAACAGAATATGTTTTTATGTTTTCCTTTCAATTATGTGGTTATGAAATACATATTTATAGAAAATTGTACTAGATTTTTTATTTATTTAGAGACAGTGTCTCACTTTATCACCCTCCTTAGAGTGCTGTGGCATCACAGCTTATAGCAACTTCCAACTCCTGGGCTTAGGCAATTCTCTTGCCTCAGCCTCCTGAGTAGCTGGGACTATAGGGCCTGTCACAATGCCCAGCTGTGTTTTTGTTGCAGTTTGGCCAGGGCCGGGTTCGAACCCACCACCCTCTGTATATGGGGCCAGCACCCTACCCAGTGAGCCACAGGCACCACCCATGTACTAGATTTCTTTTTTCTTTCTTTTTTGTTTTTGAGATGGGTCTTGCAGTGTTGCCCAGGCCAGAGTATAGTGGCTGTTCACAGATGCGATCCCACTCCTGATCTGCATGGAAGCTTTGGTCTGCTCCATTTCTGACCTGGGCTGGTTCACTCCTCCAACAAGCAACCTGTTGGTCCTGTGCTTTCCCAGGAGGTCACCATATTGATGCTGAACTTAGTGTAGACACCCAGTCTGCATAGCACACTACAAAACTCCTGGGCTCACGTGATCTTCCCACCATACCCTCCAAAGTAGCTGGAACTACAGGTGTGTGTCACCATGCCCAGCTGTATAATACTTTTAAAAAATAAAATTCAGGAAACTTCTATAGCATGAGGAAAATAAAGGACTCTGAAGACTGCTGTCTATATTCATTGAGGGTCAACTCACTAAGAATAGTATACATATATACTATCAAAACTTTTTTCCTTTTAATTTCAAATAATAGTTGCTCAGTGCAGACTAGTTTAATTTTTTTTTTTCTTTTTAGAGACAGTCTTACTATGTTGCCCTTGGTATAGTGCCATGGCATCACAGCTCACAGCAAGCTCAAACTCCTGCGTTCAAATGATTCTCTTGCCTCAGCTTCCCAAGTAGCTGGGACTACAGACGCCTGCCACAGCGTCTGGCTATTTTTTGTTGCAGTTGTCGTTGTTTAGCTAGCCCAGGCCGGGTTCAAACCCACCAGCCTCAGTGTATGTGGCTGGCACCGCAACCACTGTGCTACAGGCGCCAAACCCAGAATAGTTTTAAAACATAGAAATACTAAAAAAAAAAAAATGTAGTATATACATTTTCCATATTTTTCTATGGTATTAGACAGTCTTATATTTTCATATTTTTTCTAGAAAAATGAAATCATACTATGTTAGTCATGTTTTCTTCACTTAGACTACTTTTTTTTTAGTTTTCATCATTTTAAGCATTTTTTTTTTTGCAGTTTTTGACCAGGGCTGGGTTTGAACTCCACACCTCCGGCATATCGGGCTGACGCCCTACTCCTTTGAGCCACAGGCGCTGCCCATCATTTTAGCCTTTTATTACATAAAAGGATAGTAAAATGACCCTCATGTACCCGTCTCCTAGCTTTAGCAGTTATCAACATTTTGCCAATTTTACAATTCTTCTACTTTTTATTTTTTCAGTTTTTTAAAAACTTCAGTTAATGTGAAGATACAAACAACCAAATCACAATATTTGACTTTGTTAGATAAAGTCCCTCTTGTAATTATGTCCTGCACTCAACAGGTGTGCCATATACCCCTACATTGTGCCTATTCAGTGGCAGCACCCCAAACCCCCTTACCTTCTCCTCTCTTCTTTTCCCTCCCCTGAACTTAAATTAAAGTAAATTTTTCTCCTATGTGGGTGTCTTACAATTCTTTTAAAACCAAAAGTTCGAGTTCTGATGCTTTCTAGAACCATGATCCCACCTCTTCCTAACAAGAAGAGTTACCTTACCAGATGGATAGTAACTTACCTGAAATCATGTGACTTGTGGTGGACTGAGGACCTCTGCTCTTTTTATGGCCACATGTGTAGCAGCCCATATAGCTTATGGCTAGGAGGAGTGAGAGTTATAAGAAATACCTATAATGGAACACCCTGGTGAAAAGGGCATGGAGAGGGATTTAGCATGAGAGAGCTCCTGAGATGAGAGCATTGGTAAATTTGCAGTCTCTACACCTATGGTATTGAGAAGCATAAGATCAGCCTTATATTAGGCTGGAGGAGAAGGCAGTCAAAAAGCATGCTCATTCTATCACGGACATGCTTACTCTGACTCTGTCTCCTCTTCTGCCTGCAGAATGCCAGCATGGTGTCTCTCTGTTAAAGATTACCAAGCTCTGCTAAGGACTAAAATCTATCTGTTCTAAGAAGACTGCTTTACTCTCTCTAAGACTCTCTCTCTCTCTCCAGCTAAAGTAGATAGCTCTCAAGCACCTAAGAGAAACTGTTCCTGAGCAAGTTAGCTTAGCGGTTCACATCCAGAACCTACCTAAGCCGGGTGCAAGACCTGGCCAGTACCGTGCCCTGACAAGTGGTGTCAGAAGCAGATCCTGACACACATGGACTCTACATATTTCATAATTGCAAATCAAAAGTGTTGCTAACTTGTTATCTCTTAAATATGTTCCAGAAACCACATTGTCCTACAGGAAAATGCACAGCATGCCACTCGGTTCATAGCTCTGGCAAATGTTGGAAATTCAGAAAAGAAAAAGGTAAAAATTGAGTACGTTAATGTTCATTGTCTGGTTGATAATGTTTCTTTTGCCCAATTTAACATTCAAATCTCTCTTCTCCCCAATTGCAAGTCCCAGCAGCTTTAGTGCTTCCTTATAAAAATATGGTAGTGAAAGGTAGGGTTTCCTTAGGTGCTTTCTAAGAGATTTAAGAGTAGAGTTTGGGAAAATAGGCCCAGTAAAATAAAGACAAAATATCAAATGAACAATGTTCCTTTCATCCCACATCCCTGTGGTTACCTCTTTGGGTATTTGTGAGTTTGCCCTCAGACAGTACTCTGTGTTTCTTATAGCAACTTCATTTAGCTGTAATAATAAAATTCTCCCAAGAATTTACCTAAGCCCTCCTTGGCTGTGGGAAATACATGTGCTAGTGATAACTGGAATCTATCTTTGTATTGGGAAACAGCCCAGGTAATGAAAGAGAATATACCAGGAAAATAGATGGTTTTTCTTGTTTCCTGGAGAGCATTTTGATTTCCCAGCGCTAAAAACAGCCTATTGTGGATTGAGATAGCTAAACAGTTAGAACAGTCAGCCAAGTGGGAAAATAAGCAGATAAATAATCTGAAGATTATTCCACTGTAACATACCATAGATAATGTGCATACAAAAGATAGGCAAATGCATATTTTGTTTTTTCCATAATGTTCTAAGCTTTTAAGTCCAATTGTTTCTTAGCAAGTTTAGATTTGTAATTTTTTTAATTGCCCTTTCAAACTGAATAGCACTTAGAGTATTTCCAGTCTGTTGCTTTGCTCTCAGGGACATACTGGCCTCAACTCTAAGGAACTCATACTTCAGTCAAAGGGCGTGCACAATTTTAAATTTGGGAAGGATTATTAAATTCATCTCGAAGTTTTGTTCTAGTTTCCCAGAAGTGTATGGCTTTTTTTTCTTTCCACATTCTCACTAGGTAGTGTCAAATTTTTATTAAAGTTCTTGCCAATCTTATAGCTGGTAGATGACTTATCATTGTAACTCGATTGTAGTTCCCTGAGGATATGTAGATTAGCCATCTATTTACATCTTATCTAAAGTTTGCAATCTCTGTGCCATTAGTTCAAGATTCTAGATATTTATATGAATATTTACTTCTTTGCTACTAGTCTCCAGAAAAATTTTTCAGCATGTATAGCAGAATTTTCATTACTTTATCAGTCCTTTTGGTAGTTCATGCATAGGCCACTGAATTGACAGTGCAGCCTCAAGGCCACATGTGGCGCTCCATATCTCCTAGTGCAGCCCCTCATCTGAATCTAAATTTCACACAACAAATCCCTTTATTAGTAATGTCTTTCATCACTTATGCTGTTTCCCAGGTATCACTATTTCCTGCAGCCAGGGAGAGCTTAGGTAAATTCTTTTTTTTTTTTTTTGAGACAGAGTCTCAAGCTGTCACCCTGGGTAGAGTGCCATGGCTTCACTGCTCACAGCAACCTCCAACTCCTGGGCTCAAGCGAGTCTCCTGCCTCTGCCTCCCAAGTTGCTGGGACTACAGGCGCCCGCCACAATGCCTGGCCATTTTTTGGTTGCAGCCATCATTGTTGTTTGGCAGGTCCGGGCTGGCTTCGAACCCTCCACCTTAGGTGTATGTGGCTGGCGTCCTAGCTGCCTGAGCCACAGGCACCGAGCCGGTAAATTCTTCATTAAAGAATTTGTTCTGTAAAATTTGGATTTAGTCAAAAGGATCCAGAAGACCATATGTAATATGTAGCTCCAAGGCTGCAGGTTCCCCACCCTAGTTGAGTTTCAGATGCTTTCTGTGAAATTTTCACAGTAAAATAGGTTGATTACATTTGGTTAAACAGTATTTCCCCTAATGTTGTTATGTTCTTTTTCCAAAAGTATCTTTATGCCTTCAGTATTGTTCCCATGAAACTAATGGATGTAGCAGAACTGGTAAAACAGCCTCCAGATGTCACTGAAAATCCTTACAGAAGATCTGGGCAAGAAGCATCTGTAGGAAAGCAAATTCCTGCTCTTGAGGTATGTTTTGATTGAGAGGTGGTATTTTCTGGGCAGGATTCCCCATTACAGATGTGCTTTTCTGGTTAATTTAATGCAAAGGCAAGTTTAGTCCTTATAATCTAAATCTTTTTTCCGTTCCTCTTTTTCCTTTATCATCGTGATGTTTAGAAAGTCTTAGTAGATTTTAACTAAGTTCAGTGTTTTTTATTGTAGTTGGCAGTTAACAGTTTCAAATGTTAAATCTTTCTTCCTATAAACTTGATTCACATGTTAAGGTTACACTTTGGTATGTTAAGTCTTTCATTTGCCAAATAGCCTCCCAGGCAAGTATCTAGCTGACATAGCCATGTAATTTATGATTTTGTTAATAATTGCTAGCAGGTGAATAAGAATCACTCTGAAGAAATTTTCTTAATAGCAGACTTTTCTGAAATTAATTTTTTTCTCCACTAAAGGAAAGAATGTCAAATTCTCTTACTAATATGCTTGGGCTGTTTTCTCAGGCGTTTCTCTTCTGAGCAGCCTTCTCATTTCTTTAAAGCTGAATCAGACTAATTTGACCTGTAAAATTGTGGGACTACAGCATGTCCCTATTGACAGAAAAAGGAAAAGCAATTTAGGTGAGCTAATTTTATTCTATTTTAGGCAAGAATTGGTCTATAACTTGCATTTTAACTTGCTTTTCCAAAGAGATGAATTTGGTGGTAGCTTGGGTAAGTGTTGATTTGTATGACTGAGAGTCTAGGCATCAGAATTGGGAAGACATTTTGCTTCCCTAGAATAGGCAGAAAGAAGTGATGTGGCAGCAATGTTCTCTTGTATGTGAATGGTTGACTACTTGTCTAAAGGTGAGGTGAGTAATATTTACTCTTCTGCCTTTGGCCATTCTAGGAAGAATCAGCCTGTCAGTTTTTCTTTGACTTAAATGAAAAGCAAGGAAGGAAGCGTCCATCCACAGGCAGAGACAGCAAATCTCCGCACCCAAAGCAGCCTCGCAAACCTCGTAAGTATCTTGGTTTTTTTTTTTATTGAATGGTAACTGTGTACATTGATGCACTTTGGGGGTACATAGCCTTCATGTAACTTTCTTAGTTATTGTGTTAAAACATTCATATTCTACTCATAAAAAGATTCACTTGTACCCTTGTAAGATGAACCACAGAAGTGAACCCTCGAATCCCTCTCCCTCCACCCTCTCCCCCCTCCCTCCCCTGCCATCCTTAGGTTGTTATTAGGTTATAGCTTTCATATAAAAAGGTTTAAATTAATTTCATAATAGGTGTGTGTACATTGGATACTTTTTCTTCCATTCCTGTGATACTTTGCTAAGAAGAACATTTTCCAGCTCCATCCATGTGAACATGAAGGACGTAAAGTCTCCATCTTTCTTTTTTTTTTTTTTTTTTTTTTTGAGACAGAGCCTCAAGCTGTCCCCCTGGGTAGAGTGCCATGGCATTACAGCTCACAGCAACCTCCAACTCCTGGGCTCAAGCGAGTCTCCTGCCTCAGCCTCCCAGGTAGCTGGGACCACAGGCGCCCCACCACAACGCCTGGCTATTTTTTTTGGTTGCAGCCGTCATTGTTGTTTGGCGGGTCCAGGCTGGGGATTCGAACCCGCCACCTTAGGTGTACGTGGCTGGCGCCTTAGCCGGTTGAGCTATAGGAGCCGAGCCAAGTCTCCATCTTTCTTTATGGCTGCATAGTATTCCATGGAGTATCTTGGTTTTAGACAAGATACTTGTTTGGAAAGCAGCATTGCTAAGAGAATCTCTGCTGGCAGGGGAGAATTATGTGATGAGTCATTAGGACCAATAGTAAATCAAAGTAATATAAACATAGCCTGACTTTGAGACTGTCTGAGGCTCTTCCTATAAGAAAGAAAGAAAAACAACCTTTCCTTTGTGTCTGTAAAACATGTTGAGAAAAAGAGCATATAAAACGAATGTAGGTTCATAAAATAATAATCAAATGAGAAGAAGGTCTTTAAGGCTGTTTCATTGAGATTCTTTCTCCACCCCCTTCTTTCTAAGAAGAAGCTGACCTTGAGAGAATAGACTATTTTCCAGGGTCATAATGGCATAGCTAGGACTAGAATTGGGACTCCTGACATCCTTTTAAGTAAATGTTCTTTATTATAGTGTATTGACAGTTATGTGCTCCTTCAGTCATTATGTGATTATCCATTTGTGGGTCATCTACTTGTGGATTGGTTACAAATTGAGAAGTTTTCTAATGGAGGTTATTATTGAACATGGTGATAAAGGTCAGAGTTAGGAGCACAACATGGCACTACTGAACAAGTCTTTATGAGATATAAAGATCAAAAAAGGCTGAGTTATATTCTGCAGTAGGGTGATTATATGCTGCAGTAGTGCTTGGACCATAGTAACACTTGGCTTTCTTCTGCATAAAGCTCAGCCTCCGGGACCATGTTGGTTTTGCCTTGCCAGCCCTGAAGTGGAAAAGCATTTGGTGGTCAATGTTGGGACACATGTGAGTTATATCTATGGACCTTTTACAGAGAAAGAGATGCCCATTTGGTTTTTATTAACTTTATTGAGGAATAATTTACACATAACATTTACCAATTTTAAGTGTTTGATTCAGTGATTGTTAGTAAGCTGAGTTGTGCAACCATCATATAATATAGTTTCAAACATTTCTACCACTCTAGTAAGATCCCTTATGCCCATTTTCAGTTAATCCCTGTTCCTATCCTCAGCTCTAGGCAGCAGCTAGTCAGTCTGCTTAATTTTTCCATAAGTTTCGAAGGTTTGTCTTTCCTGGACATTTCTTATAGATAAAGTCATAACAACATGTGGTCTTTTGTGTTTGCCTTCTTTTACTTAGCATAGTATTCTTTTTTTTTTTTTTTTTAAAGACAGAGTCTCACTCTGTTGTCCTAGGCTAGAGTACCATGACATCAGCCTAGCTCACCTCAAACTCCTCTATGTTCAAATGTTCCTCCTGCCTAACCCTCCTGAGTAGCTGGGACTTAGGCACCCACCACAATGCCTGACTAATTTTTCAAGTTTTAGTAGAGGCAGGGTCTCACACTTTCTCAGGCTTGTTTTGAACTCCTAAGTTCAAGGGATCCTCCTACCTCTGGCCTCCCAGAATAGCATAGTATTTATCCATGTTGTGGCATTTATTTCATTCTTACATTCTTTTTTATTACTGTATAGTATTTCATTGTGGCTATCCCACATGTTGTCTGTATCCATTCATGAGCTGATGAGCATTTGGGTTGTTTCCACTTTATGGCTGTTAGAAATAATGCTGCTATGAATTGCATGCAAGTTTTTATATGGACATATGTTTTCATTTCTTTAGGATAGACACCTAGGAATGGAATTGCTAGGTCATGTGGTAAATTTATGTTTTAACTTCTTAAGAAACTGCTAAACTGTTTTTCAGGTTGGCTATGCCATCTTATATTTCCATCAGCAATGTATGAGGGTTTTGGTTTTTATATATTCTCATTAGTGTTTGTTATTGTCTGTCTTTTTGATTAAAGCAATAGCCAGTGTCACAAGGTAGCTCCCTCTTTTTCTTCCTCTCTTACAAAAGGTATGGTTCTGCTCAGGTGATGCTTTTATATACTGCTTGCGCTGTCTGTATTTTTTTTTTTTTTTTTTGAGACAGAGCCTCAAGCTCTCCCCCTGGGTAGCGTGCCGTGGCATTACAGCTCACAGCAACCTCCAACTCCTGGGCTCAAGCGAGTCTCCTGCCTCCGCCTCCCAAGTAGCTGGGACCACAGGCGCCCGCCACAACGCCCGGCTATTTTTTGGTTGCAGCCGTCATTGTTGTTTGGCGGGTCCGGGCTGGCGATTCGAACCCGCCACCTTAGGTGTACGTGGCTGGCGCCTTAGCCGGTTGAGCTATAGGCGCCGAGCCCGCTGTCTGTATTTTTAATCCATGCTACTTAAGACTGATGAGTTGCTTTTGATAATTACTATTTTTTATTATTATTTTTTTTTTTCTTTAGAGACAAGAGTTTCATTTTGTCACCCTTGGTAGAGTGCTGTGGCGTCACAGCTCACAGCAACCCACAGCTCTTGGGCTTTGGCGATTCTCTTGCATCAGCTTCCCAAGTAGCTGAGACTACAGGTGCCCACCACAATACCCAGCTATTTTTGTTGTTGTTGTTGCAGTTTGGCTGGGGTTAGGTTTGAACCCGTCACCCTCAGTATATGGGGCCAGAGCCCTACTCACTGAGCCACAGGTGCTGCCCAATAATTACTATTTAAAATAGAGATTTTCTTCATCCTGAGAAGGCAATCTTATGTTGCTAAGTGCCCATATAGGTTAAAAATGTTGATACTCCCTTTATAGCTTCAAATTTAGAAGCTTGAGCTTATTAGTTTTTATCTAGAATTGTGTAACGCTGGGAACTGATTCTTACTAGTCACGTCAAAGATTAAAGTCTTTGGTAAATTCTCAGTTTTGCCTAGCAATAGAGGATATAACTTCATAATGACAGGAATACCCACATCCACATTCCTAGTTGTGAGTATCTGAGAACTCAAGATAATGATTGTAGGGTTACTCCATATGTGCTGAATCAGACTATGAGAACTGGAGGGTCTTGACTGAGTATGATGTTATTCAGGCAGTGGGAAGCCCTGCTGAACTGTATGTCTTTCAGGAAAGTCATTCTATTTCACATTTTCCCCACATACTTTTGCTTGGGTAGTGCTCAGTTTGACATTAAGTAATATTCTTTGGCCCTTCTCTGGATTCCCTATAGACCATTGTCCTTTTTCATTCATTTAGAATGAAGAAAGCTTAGTTTTCAGCACTCTAGTTTCCCGTGACTAGAATCAGATATTTTCCAAGGCTTCTGAGGGAAATATTTACAAACTGGTTTTCCTATGGTTTGAATGTGTCCCCAAAAGTTCATGTGTTGGAAACTTAACCCCCAATGCCACAGTATTGGGTGATAGGGCCTAATAAGAAGTGATTAGGATAGGTTAGTGTTATCACAGTTATCGAGTGGGTTGGCTATCTCGAGATAGGCTTGGTAATAAATTAAGTAAGTTTGGCCTCCTCTTTCGCCTTTGCTCTCACTCCTCTTGCCCTTCATCAGGGGATGATGTAGTGCAAAAGCCATCACCAGATGCCCATGCTGTATCCTTGGACTTCCTAGACTCCTGAACCATGAGCCAAATAAATTTCTGTTCATTAATAAATTACCCAGTCTATGTTAATCTTTTTTTTTTTTTTGAGACAGAGCCTCAAGCTGTCACCCTGGGTAGAGTGCTGTGGCACCACAGCTGACCGCAACCTCCAACTCCTGGGCTTAAGCGATTCTCTTGCCTTAGCCTCCCAAGTAGCTGGGACTACAGGCACCTACCACAACCACTGGCTATTTTTTGGCTGTAGTTGTCATTGTTGTTTGGCAGGCTGGGGCCGGATCTGAACCTGCCACCTCTGGTATATGTGGCTGGTGCCTTAGCCACTTGAGCTACAGGCACCGAGCCCAGTCTTTGTTACTCTTTTATACCAACACAAGACAAGACAATTTCTTAGCGTATAACGCTTCTGCAGGCAGATGTTCTCATCCATTTTTCGCTAATTCATTCTAATTTTTTTATTTCTTTTTCTTACCCTAACAAGCTAAGGGCCCCATTAGCTTGGGGAGTGCAGTGGCTCACTACAGCCTCAAATTTCTGGGCTCAAGCCATCTTCTCACCTCAGTCTCATAAATAGCTAGGAGTACAGGCATGCATCACAACACAAGCTGATTTTGTTTTTACCTTATTTTGTAGAGATGACATCTTACTTATGTTTGATGTAGAACTCCTGGCTTCAAGCAATCCCCCTGCCTCAGCCTCTCAAAGTGTTGGA
Organism: Otolemur garnettii; assembly: GCF_000181295.1. Taxonomy (NCBI): domain Eukaryota; kingdom Metazoa; phylum Chordata; class Mammalia; order Primates; family Galagidae; genus Otolemur; species Otolemur garnettii. The sequence continues at coordinate 20,433,038 of NW_003852416.1, forward strand.
ATTACGGGTGTGAACCACTGTGCCTGCCGGAGGACTATTTTTTGTGGCCTCCTATAGACTGACCAGAGTCTCAGTTTCTTTACTTTAAGCCACTTTAAGGAGTTATACTTCTGCTTGTGTTCTTTCAAACTGAAGAGTTCCAGTCTTTTCTTTTTTTGGAGTTTCACTATCTCTCTGGGTAGAGTATTGTGCCATAGCTCATAGCAACTTCCAACTCTCAGGCTCAAGAGCTCCTCTTGCCTCCCAAGTAGCTGAGACTGTAGGCGCCTACCACAGCACCCAGCTAATTTTTCTATTTTTAGTAGAGATGGGGTCTTGTTCTTGCTCAGGCTGGTCCTGAACTCCCAAGCTCAAGTAATCCACCTACTTTGGCCTCCCAGAGTGCTAAGATTGTAGGCATGAGGCATCAGCCTGGCCGCCTTTATTTTTTATATTTTAATTATTGGCACACGCCTATCTTAGGAGAGCACTAATGGGGGCCATGGTCTGGGACATAATTGATCCATGGAGCCTGTGGATGAACTCTTCAGCAGAAGAAAAGCAAACTTGGAAAGCTTTTGCTTTTACGGGAATACCCTTTTTGGGTTATCTCTTTTGGACTGGTTTTCCTCTTTGGATTATTTAGTGTCATTTTTCTTTCCTATACAATTTTTACAGTAAGGCAGGCTTTGGATTGCTTTCTGTTTGAGAAGCCTCAGTATGTGCAAAATCCCATGCAGGAGAAAAGAGATTTGGAGTGAGTGATGTAGCTTGGTGCTGCTCTAGGCCTCAGCAAGTAATGTCCTTTCCTTTCCATTCATCTTTCTATTATCCATGGTATCTAACTCAGGATATGGCCTAGTGGATGGTTGAGGAAACCTGTTTTCTTCTCATCTAGGCCTGAAGCTGGAGGGCCAAAAGGTCTTATTTGTGGCTCAGCTCAATACCCCAAGTAGAAACCCACATGAGCATTTTTGGTCTATAGCCTACACTGTCCTTTATCTGTTAGAAACTGCTTGGGAACTTGTAATGACTCTTGGGTATCTGGGGAAGGGTTAGGATCCCCTCTTTGCCACCATTGTTTAAAAATTGCCTTTTATAAGAACCAAGAATGTGGCTCAGTAACTGTAGCAACGGTGGTTAGGGCGCCGGCCACATCCACCAGGGCTGATGGGTTTGAACCCAGCCTGGACCAGCTAAACAACACTGACAACTACAACAAAAAAATAGCTGGGTGTTGTGGCAGGCACCTGTATTCCAGCTACTTGGGAGACTGAGGCAAGAGAATTGCTTAAGCCCAAGAGTTTAAGGTTGCTATAAGCTATGACGCCACAACACTCTACCAAGGGCGACATTGTAAGACTCTGTCTCAAAACAAACAAACAAACAAAAATACCAAGGATGGGCTGCCTTGGGGAAAGAGGATCTAGGATCCAGTTGGTGCAGTTTTATGGCTTTTCCCTAGGTATATATTTTAAAACTATTATTTAAATAGATAATATAAGCATGCAGCTTAAAAGGAAACCTCCAGAGGTATAAAGCATTGTCTCAGTTTTAATTAAAAAGATACTGTATCAGCACCAAAAAAAAAAAAAAATTGCTTTTTATTACTTTCCCCCTCCCCCGGCTTTTCTGCCTTTGCTGTGCTTTCCTCTATGTGTGTACATAGAACTACGCTTATAGCCCATCTCCTCAAATTGGTAGAAAGGAGAGAAGACTCCTAGGAGTCTAAAATAACTATAGCAAAATCCATGCATTTTGCTGATGGGAGAAACGTTCATTCAGGACCTATTTATACATTGTTAGGTTTCAAGTATAGAACAGACGAATGGTGTCTGGGTGCTGTGGCTCATACCTGTGATCCCCCCAGCACTTGGGAGGCCAAGGTGGGCGGATTGCCTGAGCTCATGAATTCAAGACCAACTTGAGCAAGAGCAAGACCCCATTTCAAAAAAAAAAAGAAATAGTGGGCATTGTGGTAGTTGCCTATAGTCCCAGCTACTTGGGAGGCTGAAGCAAGAGAAGCACTTAAGCCCAAGAGTTTGAGGTTGCTGTGAGCTGTAACGCCACAGCACTCTACCGAGGACAACAAAGTGAGACTCTGTCTCAAAGGGAAAAAAAGAGGAGAAGAAGAATGGGTGAAAGTTTGAAATAGCGGAGACTGGGCAAGTGTGAAACTTTTCTCAAAAACTTGAAGTATTGCATTGGATGTGGGGGAGCTATTTAGTCTAGATGTCAATAGCCAAAAAATGGACATCACAATATAAAAGCTATGTTTGTGACAGCGACATTCTGACATAAAGAAAAGGCTAGAAGACTCAGGCTTCTAGAGTAACTTTTTAAAACAAAATTAAAAATGGTTATAGTAAAAATCTGAAAAATATTTTAGTGCCTGTGAGATTTCTTGAATATTAGTGATCTAGAAAATTAACCTTGTCGATGTGTGCAGTCCTCTCTGCCAAATAAATCAAGAATGACATACTTTAGTTTGTTTCTAATATGTATTCTGCCATCCTGTTGGCCTTTCCCATTGTAGATGAAAAATAAATGACTCCTTCCTTCCTTCAGCTTTAACTTTGATCCCACCATACTAAGAATATAGCTTGGATTTTTTTCCTAAAGTACCCATGCTTGCTTGCATTGATATTCATTGGGCTCTTTTGTGCTCACTCTTAGTATCTTCTCTTTCAAAGAATATCTGAGTGGTAGAACAGTCCTGTATGTTTTGGGGTTATTTTTTCTTTTTTTTTTTTTTTTGTAGAGACAGAGCCTCACTTTATCACCCTCAGTAGAGTGTCATGGTGTCGCACAGCTCACAGCAACCTCCAACTCCTGGGCTTAGGCGATTCTCTTGCCTCAGCCTCCTGTAGCTGGGACTACAGGTGCCCACCACAGCACCCAGCTATTTTTTTGTTGTAGTTTGGCCTGGACCGGGTTCCCGCCACCCTTGGTATATGGGGCCAGAACCCTACCCACTGAGCTGCAGGTGCCGCCCCCATGTTTTGGTTTTTATAGAAATACTTTTAGTTGCTATTAAAGGCTGACATCCACTGTTGGAAACTGTAGTTTTCTGCCTCTTTGGATGTATCTAAGTTTGAGATTGCTCCTTCCTTCCACCTCATTTGGCTGTATGATTGCTTCATTTTATAAAATGTAGTTAGCAGCTCAATTCTGTAGCAGCATTAGATCTAGTCATGCATCTCAGCCTTTTTTGTTAGTCCAAGGAATATATTTGAGGAGTGGAAGTGGGGCCAAATGTTATTAGGGAGGCCAAAAGTGGTTATTTTGAAATCAGAAGTGGTATCTTTTATGGTTGAAGGCAATAATAACTGAAAAACTTTTCAAATTTGGAGCCTAGGCGGGAAGACCAAACTGTTTGTTGTTAATGATCTCTTTCAACTATGATGTATTTGAAGCCAAAGCCTGATATGTGCGTCTCTCAATTCATCTTCTCCTAGTTCATTTGCTACTCACATAGAAATATGTGGCATTTAATCTTACTCTTCAGTAGATACTTCAGAATACTGTTGCTTTTGTTCGGAAATCAGATTTTTTTTAAAGTCAGAATTTCTGGTGATAGCCTCTTGAGCACTTTTCTTTGTACTCTTATGCTAATTCTTTGTATAGGCTTTTTGCCCTGCAGAATCACAGATGTGGTGTTGATGTCTCAGTTCTCTGTGTTGCTTCTTCAGTGCTACCTTGCTCTGGCCAAAGGAGGCTTATCCAATGACCATGTCCTCATCTTGCCCATCGGACACTATCAGTCAGTGGTGGAGCTTTCAGCAGAGGTGGTGGAAGAGGTGGAAAAGTATAAGGCTACACTGAGAAGGTTCTTTAAGAGTCGAGGGAAACGGTGTGTCCTATTTGAGAGAAATTATAAGAGCCATCACCTCCAGCTACAGGTAGGTAGTCTGTGCACAGGAACTTGGAAGGGCACTGTGGGGACCTTAATGTTGAGAAATAAGTATTTAATATTTAACTTCAATACTTAAAATATTTAATATGGATTTTCATATTAATACAGTGTTCATTTAAAAGGTTAAAGAGTGGTGATAACCCTAGAGATTTCACAGGGAAGCATGTGGTTAGTATAAGTGAACAGCACAGAGCATAAGCGCCTTGTTTAGAAAAGGAATGGATGGTTGAGGAAGGTTCTAAGGAAGATGTGAGCCTTCCTAGATAAGACAGTTTGGAGGGTAGTGGGTATTTTGTTTCTAGAGGCCCAACATGAGTGAAAGCTTAGAGGTAGGAGATAGACTGCATGGGGCTAATGGCTCAAAAAACTAAGATTTTGTATAAATAATTTGTTTGTAATTGTGGTGGTTTTCTTTCTGGCACATTTGTTAAGTTTTCAAGTGTACCTAACTCTGCCACATATATTATATCGGAGCTGGCAAAGGCTTGATGACAAAGAGATCTTCTGCCTTTCCTCCATCAGAGATGGCTCCCACATGCAGCAAGCTATCTCATAAGTTTAAGTCCTTATGGATAGGCTGACATAGGCTTGTCTGATCTGAGGAGAATCTCTGCTGAGGGGTGTCTTTCCACCCCTGTGATGGATTTGCTACTTCTCAGAGATTGTGTGGATACAGCATCTCTGGGAATTGTACAAAGAACTTCTCCTTTTCTCCCCCACACTCCCCCTAGGTCATTCCCGTGCCACTCGCCTGCTGCACCACTGAGGACATTAAAGATGCCTTCATAACCCAGGCACAGGAGCAACAGATAGAACTGTTAGAAATCCCAGAGCACTCTGACATCAAGCAGGTGAAACCAGAGGGGGGCAGGATGCTGATCTTTAGGGAAGAGTAGAGATCTGGTTTTTGACATGTTGAATCTGAGGCACCATCAAGGCATCCCCCAAATGTTAAAGAGGCAGTGGACAACTTAGAACTAGAGCACTGGCTATTGTTTAGAGTGCAGATAAAGATGGCATTACTGTAAAGTATTAGTGTTTTCTTGGGAAGAGCAAGAAATTAGAAATTCCCTAAGAAATTCCCTTAGAACTGGCTCGGCGCCTATAGCTCAACCGGCTAAGGCGCCAGCCACGTACACCTAAGGTGGTGGGTTCGAATCCCCAGCCCGGACCCGCCAAA
>NW_003852416.1:20439146-20440453 GCF_000181295.1 Otolemur garnettii
GAAAGGCTTCAGGAAAGAGCTAAAGTTAAGCCTGAGAGACAGATTTAGAGACAGAGATTGGGGTGAGGGTGTTCCATCTGGAGGAAGTAGAGTGCTGCCATAAATTGAGCATAAGCTCTGTGCCAGGCACTGTGCCAAGAACTTTATATACATTGCTTCATTTAATATTCGCAACTCTTTAATTTTTACCCATGTGGAGAATGAGGCTATAGAGCAGAACCCTGTAGAACTTTTCACAGTAAAGGAAATGCTTAATAATACAGTGTCCAATGAAGTAATCACTAGCCATGTGTGGCTGATGAGCACTAGATGTGTGACTAATGTGACTGTAAAACTGAGTTTTTAATTTTATTCAATTTTACTTAATTCTATGAAATTTAAGTTTAAATAGCCACACCTGGCTAGCAGCTGCTATATTGGATAATAGGTTCTAGAGGAGTTCGGTAGCTTTTTCATGGTCATATGGTGGTGGGTTCAAATGCAGGCCAGTTGAACCCCAAACTTCATCATTTTTCAGTCTTCTAAAGGCCTGGAGGAAGTTTCATTTCTGTTTTTCACATCAGGTAGAACATGACTACACAACCATAGGGGGAAAAACCTATATACAAGAAAACCTATATACAGGAAAAAACGTGTAAGTCAGACAAAGATTAAAGCTAGATGGTTGCTGACAGGAAGAGGCAGTATGAAGGGGAGTAGGAGATTTATAGAACATAGTATCTGCTGCTAGTATCTCTGATTTGCTGCTGCATTTTTGTTACTGTTTTGTTTATTTTTGCCCTTAATTAGAACTGGGCTTTCAGTGAGCATTGGCCCTCGACTTGGAAAGCCTGTGAGAGGTTGCTTCATTGGAAAAGTCCAGTGAATGGAATTGTCTCCATTTTCAAAAAATAATTGTTAAGTGGGAAGAAGTGTGTTAGGAGCTTTGACATTTGATGTATTCTTTTTACTGTTGCCTCAGCAACAGACACAGATAGGGACACTGATGACAGAGGCACATGATTATAGACATACACAGGCATATAAAGCACACAAATGGGAGTTTTCTGAATGGTCTTGTGTTCATGATAATTGGATTTTCTATACTATTTTTCAAAAAATAGTGATATTTTACAGTGATAATAGCGTTTTATAGTTAACACAATACTTTAGATGGCATTTTTCCCCAACATTTTACATATGCAGGAGGAGGTTTAAAATTGCCCAGGGGGCTCGGCGCCTGTGGCTCAAGCGGCTAAGGCGCCAGCCACATACACCTAAGGTGGCGGGTTCGAATCCCCAGCCCGGGCCCGCCAAACAACAATGAT
>NW_003852416.1:20440795-20446255 GCF_000181295.1 Otolemur garnettii
ACAGGTGCCCACCACAATGCCTGGCTATTTTTTGGTTGTAGCTGTCATTGTTGTTTGGCGGCCCGGGCTGGATTGGAACCCGCCAGCTCAAGTGTATGTGGCTGGCGCCTTAGCTGCTTGAGCCACAGGTGCCGAGCCAGGTTCTTTGACTTTTAGAGAACTCAAGTGATTAGTTTTTAACTCTTCTATTTACTCCAACTTCAAAGAAGAAAATGAAGCATATAAATGTCTAATGGAATTATGTCTAATGTATCAAAATAAGTAAAAATAAATATAAAGCAATGGTAATTAGAAGGCAGCTTATGTGTGTGTCTATAGGTAGTTATCCTTTAGTCATGAGAGCCAAGATAAGTTGTTTTGTTGACATTGAGCTTGTGCCACTGTGCCTATGAAGGTCTGATTCCCTTAGAAGGAAAGGCAGAGGAATGATAAGTTAGAGTGGGTATGATAGTAGGTGCCTGACTTTGTACCACACATGTCCCCTCAGCAAACTCTTAATCTTATTGGGATGACAAAGCCATAGTTTAAGGCTGGATGTAATCACAGCTAGTGTGATGCTTTGATTGTATTATCTCTGTACCTTACAAAAGCCCTATAAGGTGGGTGCTCTTATTTTTGTTTCATAGGTGAGGAAATCAAGACTCAGAGAAGAAGTAATATGTCAAGGTCGTAGAGAGCAAATGGTAGAGATGGGAATGAAATTCAACTTCAGATCTTTCTCACACCAGGGCCTGCCCTCTTTGCACTATGCCATATTGTTTCTCTAAGTACCAATAACATAGTTCCAAGTTGTTCAAGAGAGGATGAAGTAATTGGGATTTGAAGGATCAGGAAAGAATTCGGAGCTGAGCTGGACATTTAAAATGGGCACAATTTTGGCCAGGTGTGGTGGCATAGGCCTGTAATCCTAGCACTCTGGAGGCCAAGGAGTATGGATTGCTTGAGCTTACAAGTTTGAGATCAGCTTGAGGAAAAGCAAGGCCCTAGCTCTTTAAAAAAAAAAAAAAAAATACCCGGGCATTGTGGCCTGCACCTGTAGTCCCAGCTATTCAGGTGGCTGAGGCAAGAAGATTGCTTGAGCCCAAAAGTTTGAGGCTGCTGTGAGCTGTGACACCACGGCACTTTACTGAGGGCAACAAAGTAAAACTTTGTCTCCAAAAACTTAATTAATTAATTAAATACAATAAAATGGGCACAATTTTGAAAGATAGATAGTACTTGGGGCAGGAGATCAAAATCAGAGATGTTTGCATATCTTCTTTGGGTGATGCTGAGGAGAGTCCTCTAGCTGGAGAGGACTATAGAGAGGAAGGAGGTTGGGGCTGTTACTGTCCATTTTGACTTTTTTGTGCTCTTTCTGTAGGGAGGTCCTGGCCAGTGAAGCCATCCTTAATATTCCTGACAAGGCAGACTGGAGACAATGTCAGATGAGCAAGGAAGATGAAGAGACCTTGGCTCGCTGCTTCCGAAAAGACTTTGAGCCCTTTGACTTCACTCTGGATGACTGAGCAAAAGGAAAGACGCTTTTTGAACTTCACCGGAAGTTTTAGAAGTTTATTTTTAAAGAAACCACAGTCTCCAATGGGGACTGTTTCCCTATCTCTTTTTTAGGCATTCCCATGGAATTGCCTGCAATAAGAGGCCTAGAATTTTTTAGGAGGAAAAGTCCATTCTAAGATGAAAATCCTATGTTAAAAGCATGTCTTTTATCCAGCTGAAGCACAGCTTATATTTACCAACATTTTCAAAAATCTCTATCAAATAAAATCTGAATGCTTTCCATGGTTGAGAAATGTCTTATGTTCATGTTGTCTATGACTATTGAAATGAGATAGTATGTATAATAGGAAGGGCTAGAGGTTTAGGCTCAGCTATTATTCCAGAGTCACATAGGGTGGTTTTCTCCTTGAGCAACCCAGGGTAGAGAGGGGACCCAAGCCTTTGCTGTGTTCTTATATTTGTCATTTTATTCATAGTTAGAAGCCCATTCATTCTTTCAGATTTTTAACTCCTATGTTCCAGGAGTATAGCTACATCCCAAAATGATTCCTGTTGTCCTAAAGTTTATAGTCTAATTGGAAAGAGATAGACTAGATTTGAGAACAGAAAGTACGTTCTGCTTTGGATATGTTGTTTCAGGTGCTCGAGATAGCCAACATGTATCTGGTTTGCTGTTGGATAATTCTAAACTCATGAAGACCTGGGTTGGTGATAGGACTTTGGGAATCATCATAGGCCACAGGTGAAATTATGGGAATGGACGGAAATAAGAGAGGGCAAATATAGTCCTGAGCTAAAGAAGACCACCCGAGAGATAAATTTTAGTACTGTGTGGAAATAGAGTTATCCAACAAATACATGGAGAAAGAACATACACAGAGAGATCAGAAGAGAATCTGTATCTTAGAAGCCAAAAGAAAAATAATTGCTTTTATATTGGCCACTATTTCACATAATCTTAACGAATTCTCTAAAAGGTAGGTATTATTATCTCCATTTTGCACAAGAAAAAATAGATTATGGAGCTGGGGCCAGTTGGCCTAGGATTTAAAAAACAAAACTTTATACATCCTGAAAATGAGGACATTAGAGTGAACTAAGGAAACTACTTCAGAGTCATCCAAATCATCCATATCCTTGGGTCCTCAGCATCTCTCCCTAGTTCTGAGTGGGAATTGCAAGATTGCAGCCCACCTGTGGGGATTGGACAAACACTAGCATTAGCTATGCTGTACACACAGCAAATGAGGGGACTTCTTACTTTCATACTAACGTGCACCAGAATCCTCTCTGCAGTCTACCCATTCCTAAGAAATGCACCTCCTTGGAGGCACTATTCACCATCATCTCCAGCTTGATGATTCTCCAGATCCATGAAAACCACACATAGTGAAACCAGAACCTCCTACACGAGTGTTAAACTGATGACCTACAACTTGTTATGTATCATGCAGTCCTGAACACGCTAGTTGCACTGACATTTTCAAGAATCTCTTTTCACACTTATTCCTACACCTGGAGTCATTGAGATTATCAGGTTCTGTGAAGCATCTGGACTTTAATGGAAAACTAGGAGTTAGTTCCCCTGTGCTAAAGCAAGCCAGAAGCACTTACTGCACCAACAGCTTTCCCAAAGCTTGCCTTTGCAGCCCCATCGCACGCGTAATAATTGCCGCAAGAACTAACTGGAGGACTGCCTGACAGCAAGCTCAGTGAGGCATTTAGGAAAAAGCTACCTAAAAGTCGAAAAACATCTTAAATCCGGAATAGTGTCACACCCTTGGGTTTTTTGAGGATTAGAGGCGATACTGCTGGAACCGAAGTGTGGAAAGTTACAGCGAACTATGAAGGCCAATTCATCAGTGAGCCCATTAGCCCAAGATTCTTTCGAGTTCCTCGGATTGCGCAGTATTAAGTCATTGGTAGTCTCTGCTAGTGCAGGTCAGCGGACGGAGAAATTGGATAGACTGGAGGGATCTGAAGGTGAAGTGCAGACATGGATGGAGACACTGTCAAGTTTAGAGAGACTGGTTTGGAGACTGATTTGATGGGAATGTGGAGGTTGGAGAAGTCTTTTCTAGACTAGGAAAACATCTGTGGGTCATCTCAGCGAGGAAAACGCCCAAGGGGTTTAGACAGCAGACCAAGAGCGTGGATCAACCTTCCTACTCTCCAGCCCGCCCGGCTCCTGCGGCGCCCCAGGAAGACTTGGGGCAGGTTCTTCCAGCAGCAGCTACCGGAAATGACGCACTTCTCGCGAGAAGAGAGGCGCGCGAGCCTCGGCGGCCCGGAACCGGCCTTGGAACAACGGCGGAGCTTGAGGCCGCTTGCCCTCCCGCCCCATGGAGCGGCCCCCGGGGCTGCGGCCGGGCGCGGGCGGGCCCTGGGAGATGCGGGAGAGGCTGGGCACTGGCGGCTTCGGGAACGTCTGTCTGTACCAGCATCGGGTGAGGCAGGGCGCGAGAGGGAGCGGCGATGGGTTTGTCGGAGCGTCTGTGGAATACAGGGCTGTCAGCGTGTGAGAGATTGTTGGTGAGACTTTGGTTTGTATTTGTGGGACAGTGAGCTCGTGTGTGTCTGTGTGTGTGAGAGAGAAAGAGAGAGAGAGAGAGAGAGAGAGACAGACAGACAGACTGTGCCTGTGAGCTTAGTGTCTGAGTCCAAGATTGTGTTTCAGGTCCCGGCTCAGTGTGATGAGATAGAGCTGTTTGGGGTAACTTTAGTATGAGTGCCCAGGTACTTAGTGAGTGTGACAGTATGTGTGTATGTAACTGTCTCTTTGTGAATGTATTGTAGTCAGGATGTGTGAGGTAGATGCACGTCAGTGTGTGTATGTGTGGGCACAAATGGGCGAGAAAATAGGACTGAAGCGGGGGTCTGTGGGAGTGTATGTGCGCCTGCTTGGAGACTGTGATATCAGTGTGGACTGGAGTAGAAGACAAGGTTTCATGTTGAGCCCAGAGGTAAGCCTTTGGAAGCATGGGTAGGTTTTAGAGTTAGGGATACATTCCAGGTAGGGTGCAGAATGAGAGTAAGGTGGTACCAATCATCGCTTCAAAGAGGAGATGGAATAGGGGCTGGGAAGCTCTAGTGGGTAGAAGACAACCAATATCACTCTAGAATTTTGCTTTGATTTAATTGAAAATGTTTAACCTTTATAGCAACAGTTAATAATCATGTTTGGGTCAAGTGCCTTTTGATATGCCAATAACAACTATGAACCTTTTCCCAGAAAAATGCACATTATGGGAGGGGTAGTGTTTTCCTGAAGGACACTTTGGGTACATAGATTCTGGCCTAATAATCCCTGAGTATAGCTTTTGTTTTGTTGCCCATAAAATAGGTATAGTAATGTATATGCATTATGGGTTTGTTTGAGAGTTAAATAATATGACAGTGTATGTAAAGTTAAGTGTAGTACCTGGCCCATGAGAATTCTCAGATGTTAGCTCTTCCTGCTGCTGTGTTGTCACTGTTATCATAATCCTTATCATCATTAATTTGCCTTAAAAAAGAAAATGTTAAGATAAAAGTGGTGGCTTGGTGCCTGTAGCTCAAGTGGCTAAGGTGCCAGCCACATACACCAGAGCTGGCCGGCTCGATTCCAGCCTTGGCCTGCCAAAACAACAATGACAACTACAACCAAAAAAGAGCTGGGCGCCTGTAGTCCCAGCTACTTGGGAGGCTCAGGCAAGAGAATCGCTTAAGCCCAGGAGTTGGAGGTTGCTGTGAGCTGTGATGCCACAGCATTCTACCCAAGGCGACAGCTTGCGGCTATGTCTCAAAAAAGAAAAAACATAGGTGACAATATAAGCAGTTAAGACTTGGCTTGGCGCCTGTGGCTCAAGTGGCTAAGGCGCCAGCCACGTACACCCAAGGTGGCGGGTTCGAATCCAGCCCGGGCCCGCCAAACAACAATGATGGTTGCAACCAAAAAAATAGCTGGGCGTTGTGGTGGGT
>NW_003852416.1:20446370-20463125 GCF_000181295.1 Otolemur garnettii
AAAAAAAAAAAAAAGAAAAAAGACTTTACTAAAATACCTGTACTTGGCTTGTGAATAGACAAGTGAATTCAGGAGGAACCATAATTTGTTGTCTTAAAGACGTGGTGGGGGGAAAGAGCCCATATTTTGGGGTGGAAGAGAGGGGAGATAGGAGTCTCCCTTGGGGAATAGGGACATTTGTGGAGTGATTACAGTGACAAATGAAACTAAAGACATTTTGTGAAGCAAATTTCTAGATAGAGCATAGGAGGAAATCTTGGATAGAGGGAGAATGGAAGGTGAACCTGATAGCCAGACAAGTAATAAATTTAATAATTCCTACCATCAGAGGGGACATAACACTTGCAAATAAAAAAAAAAGAGGGTGCTAAGTGCTTCCAGTAGAACATTGCCTGTGTTATGTAAGCCTGAGTATTGGCCTGGTTGTATGGATAAAAAAATGCACGCTGGCATGCTTTTGAGACTTCTTCTCTTGGTCCCTGGCTGAGGATGAGTGAATTCATCACTTTTTGTTTTAAGTATATATAACATTTACAAATTTAATCATTTTTTAAGTATACAGTTCAGTAGCATTAAATACATTAACACTAATGTGCAACCATCACCACTATCCAACTCCAGAACTTTTTCATCTTCCTGAACTGAAACATTTTGCCCATCAAACAGTAATTCTCCATTCCCCGGTTTCACCAGCACTGTTCTACTTTTTGTCTCTATGGAATTAATCACTTTTTAAGCGGAAGAGATTTGGGCCCCTATACAGTCTTAGAAATCTTTCAGGAAATTTCCAGTTAATCAGAGTGCCCTTCCCTCAAATTGGGACATTTGATAACTAGGCCTATAGTGAGGAGGGAAGGAATGTTCTATAGAACATTCTTATGTTCCAATAAGACTTGGAAACAGCATCGTTGCTTTTCCAGGACTGACTTAGGGTTTGCATTTACAGCTTTCAAGATCCTGATGTTTTGATGGAAGCTATATTCTATTATTTCATCTACATCTCTCAAAATACAGTGAGGAAGAGGAAAGGATATGAGATTGTTTATTTAGCTAATTGTTGTGTTGGGTGCTAAGGATGTCAAAATCAAAAACAATGAACAAGGGTATTCTCTGCCCTCAAGATGACTACAAGTCTAGTGAGAGATATAAACAGAAACAAAGTACGATGTAGTTACCTATATAATGAAAGTATTTGCAAAGTGATATAGAAGCATAACAGAACAACCAAAGAACTCTTTCTAGGGAATAGGGTAGCACTTTTTAAAAAAATTTTTTTTGAGACAGAGGCTCAAGCTGTCACCCTGGGTAGAGTGCTATGGCATCACAGCTCACAGCAACCTCCAACTCCTGGGCTTAAGCGAATCTCTTGCCTTAGCCTCCCAAGTAGCTGGGACTACAGGCGCCTGCCACCATGCCTGGCCATTTTTTGGTTGCAGTTGTCATTGTTGTTTGGCAGGCCCAGGCTGGATTTGAACCCGCCAGCTCTGGTGTATGTGGCTGGCACCTGAGCCGCTTGAGCCACAGGCACTGAGACAGGGTAGTACTTTTTAAAATGTGTTTGGAAAAGTTAATCTCATGAAATCTTTGATAAAAGTATACTTTGGTCAAATTCATTGGGCAAATACTAAATATAGTCTTTATTAGGAGATACATAGTTCAAATTAGCATGTTAAAAGCTCTGAAAAGTACACAAAAATTTAATTATTTTCCAATTTTTTATTGTACTAAAAATATATATAACATAAAATTTACCACTGTAACCATTTTTTTGGAGGCAGAGTCTCACTTTGTCACCCTTGGTAGACTGCCTTGGTGTGTCATAGCTCGGAACAACCTCAAACTCTTGGACTCAAGTGATTCTCTTGCCTCAGCGTCCCAAGTAGCTTGGGACTAGAGGCACTCAGCTATATTTAGAGACGATGTCTCACTCTGGCTCAGGCTGGTCTTAAACCTGTGAGCTCAGGCAATCCACCTACCTTGACTTCCCAGAATACTAGTATTACAGGCATGAGCCACTGTGCCTGGCTCACTATAACCATTTTTAAATGGTCAGTGCAATGACATTGAGTATAGTCACATTGTTGTACAACATCACCACTCACTATCCATCTCTAGAATATTTTAATTTTTTTAACAGTGAACTTTATTTCTGCTAGACATCTATAAACTTACTACAGAATATTCTTTGTGAAAAGGTTAGGTATTTCACAGAGTATATGAAGTATAAACTGAGTGGTTAAAGAATCTTACAGGCTGGGATCTTTGAAATAGATAACTTCCTGCCTCGTTCCTTTGAGAATTCAGGGTTTAATATTGCTCATGGTTATGCCGGACTGTCTCCATGGTGGTAAAACCTTACATGGGACATAGCTAAAACCAGATACCTGCTCATAACAAAAGAAAGGTTGAAGGATGGTTAAGTTCTAGTTTCTTCTCTCTCTGCATCTGCTACTTTCTGCCTCCTACTCTTTATTTCACACTATCTCATCCAAGCTGTGTCTTGCTTTCCCACCTATAATTTTTTTCCCCCCTCGCAGCTCCTGGGTAAGACTGTTCATAAATACCCTTTACTGTACCTCTGGTTTTTGTCAGAGTGGAAGTCCTTTTGAACTCTTCTTACAACATCAGAAACATAGTGTACCTATTTGGCTCTGACTGCCTTTCCTGGACTACATTATATTGTTACCAGAATTGCTGGGCTCTGGCTGTTTTCCTGTAACGTACATTAAGCTGGACTTAATTTCAGTCAGAAATGACTAAATTACTAGTCATAGGCAAACATTGTTAGGTTCATTTTATAGATATGGAAACAAAAGTACAATCACTGTTAGGATTCTTTTTTTCACATTATTTGAAATGCAAAGTTTATGAGCCAGAGCTCTCTTCTGTGAGAGAATATATATTAGAAAATGATTTTTTTAATGCAAAGGTTAGATATTATAATTATAATTATAGATATTAGATATAATTATAAAACGCAAATATTAGATATTATAATATAATTCTAAAACAATTTTTTTAACGCAAAGATTAGATCTAATTATGGAGTTTTTGCTACTGTAGGCTTCGTTATATTAAAACTACTCCTTACTGTTTTGAGCTCAGGAAGCCCAGAATTATCTTCTTCATTCCAGTCATGCTAAACTGGAGCCCATGTTAGTTGTCTTGAGTAAGCTCTGAAAGGGATTTGTTGGGGAGACGGGATTTTTTTTCTTAGTTTTGTATATAAGACAGTGTTCTAAAAAGAGTTTTTACTGGATCAGCCTTAGTCACTTTTTCCTTGTGTGCTGTTATGTGTTTGAATGTTAGTTTTAAAGCAGTGGTGTAATGGTCTTATGATTTATCTAATGAAAATTTTAGCTCAGTTGATATGTGGGTAAATATTTTTGATCACTAAAACTAAAAAAGAGTTTTATTTCCCTAGGTTGACATTTTTTTGACAGTAAATAAATCTACACGAGATCCTAATTTATTTATTTTTTCTGTTGATTTTCGATTTTGCCAGGAACTTGATCTCAAAGTAGCAATTAAGTCTTGTCGCCTCGAGCTAAGTACCAAAAACAGAGAACGATGGTGCCATGAAATCCAGATCATGAAGAAGTAAGTGTACTTAATAACTTAAATTTCCCCAGTTCTACAGCCCAACCAGATGTCATCACAGGGAAAAAGTCAGGCTGGGGCTGTGCATGGTGGCTCAATGCTTGTAATCCTAGCACTTTGTGAGGACAGGGTGGGTGGATTGCTGGAGCTCAGGAGTTTGAGAACTGCCTGAGCAAGAATGAGACCCCATCTGTACTAAAAATAGAAAAACTAACTGAGTATTGTAGCCTGCCCCTGTAGTCCCAGCTGCCTGTAGGTTGAGGCAGGAACATCACTTGGGTCTAAGAATTTGAGGTTGCTATGATGCCATGGCACTCTACTCAGGGCAACCAAATGAGACTATCTCTCTCAAAAAAAAGAAGTCAGTCTGGGTGTGGTAGCTCAGGCCTGTAATCCCAGCACTTTGGGAGGGTGTGGTGGGAAGGTTGCTTGAGGCCAGGAGTTCAAGACCAGCGAAAACCTAATTCTCAAAAAGAAAAAGAAAGAAAAATTAGCCAGGCATAGTGGCACATACTAGTGCTCCTTGGGAGAATGAGGCAGGAGAATTACTTGAGCCCAGGAGTTCAGTGCTATAGTGAGCAAGGCTGATGTCACTGCATGCCTTGGAAACAAAACAAAAGAATTTTTAGTGCCAAGATTGTTTTACAAAAAAGTTAGCTAGGGCACTTGTGCATTGTTGGTAGGAATCTAAATCCATTGTGCACCTACTATGGAAAACGGTATGGTGGCTCTTAAAAAATTTTGAAAATAGAATTAGCATATGACCTGGCACTTCTATTTTGGGGTATATAAATAAATATAAACAAATGAACTGAAAACGGGCTCAGGGAGATTTTTTTTTTTCCTTGAAGAGATTCACCCATGTTCATAGTAGCATTATTCCTAGTAACCAGAAGATGGACTATTATATAGCCCTAAAAAGGAAAGAAATTGTGACACATGCCACAATTGTGCTAAATGAAATAAGCTAGTCGCAAAAAAACCTAACAACTGGCTCAGCGCCTGTGGCTCAAGTGGCTAAGGCGCCAGCCACATACACCTAAGGTGGCGGGTTTGAATCCCCAGCCCGGGCCCACCAAACAACAATGATGGCTGCAACCATAAAATGGCCAGGCGTTGTGGCGGGCGCCTGTAGTCCCAGCTACTTGGGAGGCTGAGGCAGGAGACTTGCTTGAGCCCAGGAGTTGGAGGTTACTGTGAGTGTGATGCCATGGCACTCTACCCAGGGGGACAGCTTGAGGCTCCGTCTAAAAAAAAAACAAAAACAACACCTAACAACTGCACTATTCCATCTATGTATGTTAAGCAGAGTATTCAAATTCATAGCAAAAAAGTAGAATGGTGTTTGCCAAGGGGCAAAGGAGAAGAAGAATTGTTTTTTTTTTTTAAGCCTTTTAATTTTTATTACTCAAAAAAGCTTCATTTTCTTATTTAGCTTTCTGACTCTGTGCTTGTGCCTTCAACACTTTCACAAGAATTTTCTGCTCCTCGGTGAGGAAAGCACACTTGATCCTATTGCGAATACATTTAGCACACATGGAACCACCCTAGGCCCTGCTCACATGTTCTTTCGTTTTGAACAACCTCATAAGAACTTTAGGTCTCACAGCATGAACCCTTTGAAGTCTGCCTGAGCACATGCCACATGCAGATTTTGGTGCTTTCCACCTTTCTTGGTATAAAGGTAAACCATTCTATTACCAGGGGTTCAGGACAGCCTAGTTTTGTTAGAGGCTATATTGTAGGAAAGCCTGTGACAGTATGTCAAACACTGCACCATTCTGAGTGCCTCTAGACAGCGTCCCCCCAACAGTTATTTTTAATAGTCACAGAGTTAAAGTTTTGTAAAGTTAGCAAAGTTTTGTACATGGGTGGTAATAATGTTAGTGAAACAATATGAACATATTTGGTGTCAGGCTGGGCGTAGATCCTAGCACTCTGGGAGGCCGAGGCGGGTGGATTGCCTGAGCTCACAGGTTCAAGACCAGCCTGAGCCAGAGCAAGACCTCATTTCTAAAATAGCTGGGCATTGCAGCAGGTGCCTGTAGTCCCAGCTACTTGGGAGGCTGAGGCAAGAGAATTGTGTGAACCCAAGATTTTGAGGTTGCTGTGAGCTATGACACCTCAACACACTACCAAGGGCAACAAAGTGAGACTCTGTCTCAATAATAAATAAATAAAGGAGAAAAAAAAGAATATATTTAATGTCACTGAATTGCATATGTAAAAAATGATTACTAAGTTGGTAAATTTTGTTACATGCATTTTACCACAATAAAAAGTGTTTCATTTTATTTAAAAAAAAATGGTCAGCTAGGTATTATCAGACTCAGCTCTCTGAAGAGAGAACTGTCTTCTGGATCTTCGGCAGTGTTCATTTATTATACTTTCTAGTTAAACAGCAATCACTACTAAGTTTTTTTGGCACCTAGTTTTGTTATTGTATATATTGCTTTGTAAAAAATTACCCCAAAATTCAGTCCCTAAAACAACAAAAATTTTAGTATCTCACAGTTTGTATAGCTTAGGAATTTGGGATTGGCTTAGCTAGGGGTTCTAGCCCAGGGTCTCTCCTGAGACGTCTCAATGTTTATATGTTTACTGGAGCTGCTATAATCTGAAAGTTTGACGGGCTGGAGTATCTCCTTCCAAGCTCACTTACATGGCCATTGGTGAGAGGCATTTGTTCCTTACCATGTGGCACTCTCTATAGGAACCTTGAATGTCTTCATGACATTGCAGCTAGCTTTCCCCATAGTGAATGATCTAAGAGAGAGAGTGCAAGATGGAAGCTCTCATATCTTTCATAATCTTTCCTTAGAAGTCACACTCCATCTTTTCTACCACATTCTTTTTGTTACAAACGAGTCATGGCCTGCATTCAAAGGGAGGAGAGTTAAACTCCTGAAAGGAGAAATAGACATATTTTAAAATTGCTTCAGAAAGTGTGCTAAGTCCTTTACAGATCATTTTTATAATTATCACAGCAATTTTATATTTTGGTATTATCTCTATATTGTAGATGAAGAAATTAAAGCTCATGGAATCACACAACTAATAGAGTCTAGATTTGAAATGAGCATTATCTGACTCCAGTGTCTGTGCCCAATTTACTTTAATGGTTTTCAAACCTAGCTAATGTGGCAGAATCTCCAGGAAAGCTTAACAATATAAACTCTCAGGCCCTTCACATGAAGTTTGTTTCTTTAGACCCCTAGGACATGAGAATCTCTTCATGTTTTGGTAACCACTGCCATCATGATCATGATGACTGGGATATGATATATTATTAAGTTTTGTTTGTTTGTTTGTTTGTTTTATTAACAACAAGACCCCAGGCAGGGTTTGAACCTGCCAGACTTGTTGCAGAGGGCCAGTGCTCTATCCACTTAGCTCTCAGCACCCAGCCCGTTATTAAGTTTTTTGGTTTTTATTTTAATTGAGACAGAGTCTTACTTTGTCACTCTTGGTAGAGTGCCATGGCTCATAGCTCCATTATTAAGTTGTTTTTTTTCTTTTTTTTTTTTTTGAGACAGAGCCTCAAGCTATCACCCTGGGTAGAATGCCGTGGCATCACAGCTCACAGCAACCTCCAACTCCTGGGCTCAAGCAATTCTTCTGCCTCTGCCTCCCAAGTAGCTGAGACTACAGGCGCCCGCCACAACACCCGGCTATTTTTTGGTTGCAGCCATCATTGTTGTTTGGCGGGCCCAGGCTGGATTTGAACCCAACAGCTCCGGTGTATGTAGCTAGTGCCTTAGCTACTTGAACCACAGGCGCTGAGCCCATTATTAAGTTCTTTAAAAACTTAGATGGGCGGTGCCTGTGGCTCAAAGGAGTAGCGTGCTGGCCCCATATGCCAGAGGTGGCAGGTTCAAACTCAGCCCTGGCCAAAAACTGCGAAAAAAAAAATAAAAAACTTAGCACCTGAGTACGGTGGCTCACACCTATAATCCCAGCACTTGGGACACTGAGGCGAGTGGATTGCCTGAGTTCATAGGTTTGAGTCCAGCCTGAGCCAGAGCGAGACCACATCTCAAAAAATAGCTGGGTGTTTTGACAGGTCCCTGTAGTCCCAGCTACTTGGGAGGTTGAGGCAAGAGAACTGCTTGAACCCAAGAGTTTGAGGTTGCTGTGAGCTGTGACAGCATTCTACTGAGGCTGACAAAATGAGACTCTGTCTTAAAAAAAAACCTTAGAAAGCAGTATACTATAATGTGATTCACTATGGTATGTACTGAAAGATTTGTGTACGGATTAAAAACTGGAAGGGAATATACCCAAATTTTAGTAATGTTCATCTCTGGGTAACATTGTAAGTAATAATGGAAGAGATAGCATGGTATAGGCTTTGGAGCCAGACTGCCTGATTTGAATCCTTACTTGACTACCTAAAAGATCTTGTGGGATCTTTTTATTTTTCAATTTTTTAAAAATTAAAAACATTTGTGTTTCTGTCATGTTTATCTGGGATAGCTATGTAAATTTATGTTGCCTAACTAGTGTGCTTTAGTTTTTTCCATGTGATGAAAGTGTTAATAAGTCTACCTATAACCAGATTATTATGCCAAGTAATTGAGTTAATATACATAAAGTGTTTACTGCTTGACATATAGAAATAGTAGTAATAGTAATGGTATTTTTATGCATATTTTATTTTAAAAATTGTTAATTTTTAGTTATAGAAATTAGAATATTATAAATAATACCAATCTTCCTTTCTTCCCCATCTCTACCCCCTTAACTGCCATACCAAATGTACTCCCTTTTCATTGGAAAAAATATTTTAATTATGTTTTCCCCTTCTTGTTAGGTTGAACCATACAAATGTTGTAAAAGCCTGTGATGTTCCTGAAGAACTGAATATTTTGATTAATGATGTGCCTCTTCTAGCAATGGAATACTGTTCTGGAGGTGATCTCCGGAAGGTAGTGTGGATGTTTTAAGATGAGAGTTAGTAAATCACAAACATTAGCAGTGTTTGAATTAAATCGAATATGATAATCTAGAATAAAGATTGGAAAACTATGGCCTAATATCTGTTTTGTAAATAAAATTTTATTGAAATACAGCCATGCTCATTTCTTTTTTTTTGAGACAGAGCCTCAAGCTATCCCCCTGGGTAGAGTGCCGTGGCATTACAGCTCACAGCAACCTCCAACTCCTGGGCTCAAGCGAGTCTCCTGCCTCCGCCTCCCAAGTAGCTGGGACCACAGGCGCCCGCCACAATGCCCGGCTATTTTTTGGTTTCAGCCGTCATTGTTGTTTGGCGGGTCTGGGCTGGAGATTCGAATCCGCCACCTTAGGTGTACGTGGCTGGCGCCTTAGCCGGTTGAGCTATAGGCGCTGAGCCCATGCTCATTTCTTTACACATTGTTTATGATTGTTTCCTTACAGTTGCAGAATCGAATAGTTTTGACAGAGACCTAAAGCCTAAAGTATTTATTTATTATCTAAATAAGTACTTTACAAACACATTGTTTTTACAAATAAGTTATTATGATCTGAATAAATACTTTAGGCTTCACAAAATATTTTTTGACCCCTGATATAGAACATGCATTTTTGTTGTTTAAAAAAATGGGACTATGTTGGGCAGCGCCTGTGGTTCAGTGGGTAGGGCGCTGGCCCCATAACAGAGGGTGGTGGGTTCAAACCTAGCCCCAGCCAGACTGCAACAAAAAAATAGCGCCTGTAGTCCCAGCTACTTGGGAGGCTGTCTCTAAGCCCAGGAATTGGAGGTTGCTGCCATGTGATGCCACAGCGCTCTACTGAGGGCAATAGAATAAGACTCTGTCTCTACAAAAAAAAAAATGCACTGATGGTGTTAGGTCATGTTTGATACATGTGCTGTATCAAAGTTTAAGTGGTTCTAAAAAGTTGTTTTCTCTATTGCACCCTATCTTTCCTATCTCATTTTAAATGTTTTCTTTCCTATCATTCTAAATGTGTTCAAATGTTCACAGATATAATCTTATATACATGTCTGTGAGATATGTCAGCCTTCTCCCATTTCAAATATTTTCTGCTTCATGTTTCTTTTATGAGCTTTCTCATGAAATTTACATGCCCTTAGCATGTATTTGGTAATTTTTTTCCTTCTTATACTTTCTTTATCATAACTTGTTTTCTCATTTGAATACTCTTTTAGAGTGATGTGTGTTCCTATTGCAGTGCAACAATTTACAGTACATTTTCAGATATCTTTTTTTCCTTTTTTAGTTACTCAACAAACCAGAAAATTGTTGTGGACTTAAAGAAAGCCAGATACTTTCTTTACTAAGTGACATAGGTATGTAATCAATATTAAGATGCTTCTTTGGTCCATAAAAGATTTTGCATACTTGGGAACTGTAGATATACAAAGCATATAGATTTTTAACATCTGTAAGAAATTATCTTAAAAATCTAATTTTTACTGTTGATGCTAAGTTAAAACTAGGATATTTTGTTTGTTTTTGGCTAGAAGCTCTTTGTTTAGCAGATGTCCCAATTACTGACCAAAAATGGAAGGAAATGACCTTATTCAATTTTAGTGGCACCACTCAAGTTGATCTTATAATTTAATTTACAGTGGAATTGCATCTCTTTGGGGGATAGGTCATCAAGTCAATTCTTAGGGTGAAAATCTCTGTTTCATCATAATTACTGCTGAAAAATTCCTAAAATAACAAGTATTTAGCCCTTTGGATGAAGCTCAAAAGCCAAGAATTTGTTTCCTCTTATTTTGGTTTTGCTTGTTTTCTTAGGCCATTAGGGCCAAAGTCTAGTTGAAGAGTATTATTTAGATGGGAGGGAAAGGCTGTAAAAGTTATAGGGATCTTTTTAATTGCTTGTTTCATTTCTTTTTAACATTAATTCTAATAAGTTGCGTATATATTGTAATTCTATAGTATTTATTTAATGTTACTATATTTTCTGTGAGTAAAATCTGAACTTCTATTAGTTATATAGTTATAAATTTCAGTATCTAAGAAGATCTGTACAAAGTGTATGATGAATTTTTTTAACTCAGTGTTTTCTGTTACTTCAAAATACATTTTAAACTTTAGGGTCTGGGATTCGATATTTGCATGAAAACAAAATTATACATAGAGATCTAAAACCTGAAAATATAGTTCTTCAGGATGTTGGTGGAAAGGTGAGTGAAACCTGGAAAACTATTTCATGCCTATTGAATATAGTCTGTCTGATACAGTTGGAGATTTGGTATCTTTGCTGTGTACCTATAACATGCGATACTTGTGTGTCAGTCCCCACCACACTGAAGTGTTGTGTTTACTTGTTTGTCTCCTCTGCTAAACAGCAGCTCCATTAGAGAGAAACTATACCTATCTTGTCCATGTGTTTTTTCAGTATAGTTGGCAGTGAATAAATAATTTGTTAACCTTTACTATTTTATTCTTATGAAGCACATCCCAAACATACACATATCCTGAGTCTACTTTAAGAAAAGAAAAAGTCTGTATTTTTAAAAACTCATTCTCTTTCCCCCAAATGCTAAGTTCTATATTTAAAATTTAAAACCTTGGCTCGGCGCTTGTGGCTCAAGTAGCTAAGGCGCCAGCCACATACATCTAAGGTGGCAGGTTCAAATCTAGCCCAGACCCACCAAACAACAATGGCGGCTGCAACCAAAAAAATAGCCAGGTGTTGTGGCGGGCACCTGTGATCCCAGCTACTTGGGAGGCTGAGGCAAGAGACTCGCTTCAGCCCAGGAGTTGGAGGTTGCTGTGAGCTGTGATGCCATGGCACTCTACCCAGGGGGACAGCTTGAGGCTCTGTCTCAAAAAGAAAAAAAAAAAATTAAAACCTTAATTTCTCTAATTCCTAAATGAGTTATCTTGAGAAGAACCAGTAGAGAATTTCCTCTTAAAATGTTTTCATCAATAATTTAAGCAGTTTTCTTATTTCTAACATCTATGTTCCTTTCCAATAAAGAGTTAAAGCTGTGTCTGAACCTTATGCTAATTGTGTTCTCTTTAGTTAGTGAAGATGGTACTTGATCGTTTGGATGGAACTTTGTTTTTTTTTGATCGTTTGGATGGAACTTTGTTTTTTTTTTTTTTTGAGACAGAGCCTCAAGCTGTCCCCCTGGGCAGAGTGCCATGGCATTACAGCTCACAGCAACCTCCAACTCCTGGGCTCAAGCAAGTCTCCTGCCTCTGCCTCCCAAGTAGCTGGGACCACAGGCGCCCGCCACAACGCCCGGCTATTTTTTGGTTGCAGCCATCATTGTTGTTTGGCGGGTCCGGGCTGGGGATTCGAACCCGCCACCTTAGGTGTACGTGGCTGGTGCCTTAGCCGGTTGAGCTATAGGCGCCGAGCCAGATGGAACTTTGTTGATGCTGCTTCTCTTAGAGCTTTTCATGTATGCTTAGTACTGATTATTTCTGCTTTTTTGTTTGTTTGCTTTTTGGGTTTTTTTTTTTTTTTTTGGCTATCCAAAGACTTTGGGACACTCTTGAAGTTAGTTGCTTACTCACATTTAATCTACTCTAAGATGGTATGATGCATCTTCAAGTTTGGAAGCCACTCTTACCTTTGCATTCTAGTTTAATGAATCAAGCTTATTCTGAATACCAAAATAAAAATTAATTGTCGATCTGTGTTTGGATTTTACCAGATATCAAGCATTATGTTATTTGCTTACACTGTTTCATTGAATCCTAATAAAAATTATATGAAATAGGACTGTTAGTAATCCTATTAAAGTGACCTCAGAAAACATGCCTAGGTAAGTGGTGGTGTTTAGACTTGAAACACGTTTGTATTATTCCAAACCCAAGCTTTTCACCGTCAACCCTTCCATACTTTAGAAGGACATTGTTACCTTTCCTTTTCAAATTTCTTGACCATTTAGTACTTACTCTGTCTTATTTTTCAGGTAACACATAAAATAATTGATCTGGGATATGCCAAAGATGTTGATCAAGGAAGTCTATGTACATCGTTTGTGGGGACATTGCAGTATCTGGTGAGACCTGTATTATTTCCTTGAATTTAACTGTATAAGATTCTTACTATTTCTGAAGGTCATGAATATAGTAGTTCAAAAATAAAGTAGCCTTTTTCACAAAGTGTTGGCATTTATACATTTTCTTTTTTTTAAGGCCCCAGAGCTCTTTGAGAATAAGCCTTACACAGCCACTGTTGATTATTGGAGCTTTGGGACCATGGTGTTTGAATGTATTGCTGGATATAGGCCTTTTTTGCATCATCTGCAGCCATTTACCTGGTAAGAAATAAATTAGAACTTAATAAAGAATGGAAATTTTTTCAGTTGTCTGTCTTTTTCTTTCTTTAATGATCTGCCTTTTAAACACACAGTTGAGTAAAACTGAATGGCAAGAAATCTTAGTGTGTTTATAGAGTCAGGTTGTCAACTAAGGTAGTTTTTATTTTTGTAGGCATGAGAAGATTAAGAAGAAGGATCCAAAATGTATATTTGCATGTGAAGAGATGACAGGAGAAGTTCGGTTTAGTAGTCATTTGCCCCAACCAAATAGCCTTTGTAGGTAAGTGTATTTTAGTTGAAGAAGTTTGCCTGAGTTTCTCTAAGATTGTAAAAGAATAATAGAATAATTGTCTGTTTCAAGTAGCATTATCCAGTAGAACTTTTGTCATGATAGAAATGTTCTATATTTCTCTTGGCCATAGGAAGCAATTGAGCACTTGAAAGGTGGCTAGTGTGACTGAGCAATTGAATTTTAAATAAAGAGGAAATGTAAATATCTACATAGTGTCTGTCCAGTATAGTGACTATCATATTAGACAGCATAGGTCCAGTCAAAATGCTGCTGTTTAACTGAGTGGCTTAGGTGCTAAAAAGACTCCTGGATGCTGAAATAAATGGGATCCTTGGAGTATGGAATTGGACTCATCTTTTTTTTATTTTTTTATTTTTTTTTTGGCAGTTTTTTTGGCCGGGGCTGGGTTTGAGCCTGCCATTTCCAGCATATGGGGCCGGCGCCCTGTTCCTTTGAGCAACAGGAGCCGCCCCTCCCCCCTTTTTTTGACTCATCTGTTGGAGTTACTAACTTATATATGTGGAGTTTTATGTGTTTTTTATGGAAAAAAGTTTGTCCTCTGTCATTTCATAAATTATTCAAAAGTAAGATATAAAAGGATACAGACAAGTCATGGAAAAAGAAATGGACAACCTATTAAAAAAAAAACATTGTTAACAATACTAAAGGAAAATTGAGACAATGATTTTTCACCCTATTTTTGTACATTTTCTAGTTTAATAGTAGAACCCATGGAGAACTGGCTACAGTTGATGCTGAATTGGGACCCTCAGCAAAGAGGAGGACCTATTGATCATACTTTGAAGCAACCAAGATGCTTTTTATTAATGGATCATATTCTGAATTTGAAGGTTAGTTTTAATGGACTCTACTTCTTAAGACCTGCATTGGAATTAATGAGTATATTTGAAAATGGGTGAAAATATATTTTAACAGTCTTTTCCTGAATATTTATATGAAACATAAAATGAAATTCTTAGAGCTGATGCTTTTTTATTTCTTTAGTAGGCTTTCTCAGTTTGCTTCTGTGTGGGCTTTGTTGATTACTCCTTCAGAGCATCTTCTTGGTTTTCCCTTCTCATGTTGTTGCCATTATCACCTTATTCATTTAAGTCTAATTATACTGGATTTGGTTCAGTGAGGAACGTTCTTACCTGGCTTTCATGTCTCTATAATTATTCCTGTGCTGTAGTCCATGCAACATGAACTGCCTTTTTCATTTTCTGAAAATGCTTTTTGGTTCTGTCTAAGAAACTAACATAGTTCTTTTTTGCCTACCAAGTCACGTGGAAACTGATCTGCTTGGCTTCTTTGGGCTTTCCCAAATAGATGTTGCCTTGTACGTGCTTCTCTTAACCTTTACTTCACTTGGAACTAACTTGTTACCACTCCTTATGCCTCAAGCCCGTTATCCATCTTTGTGCTTTGGCAGATGCTATCTTTCTGCCCCATATGATCTCCATCTGTGTGCATCTCTTCACCTACACTGGCATATCTTCAATACCTTTTCAAAAATGGTATCTGCCATACAGTTTTGTCCCTTAATCATATTTACTTTGTTCTCCAATTATTTATCATCTTCTCCTCCTGCCTATCCCTATAGATAACTCTGTATACCCACAAACAACTCTCATCTGTAGTCCTTTACATTGATTATAATACCTACCAAATTTTGCCTTGTATTTTATTTCTCCTAGTGTATCTTAATATTTTCTATTTGATGATAATCATATAGAGATTAAAGAACTTATATATGATTGCCCACTACCATCACTGCTACATACAGGTGTGTACCAGAGTAGGTACTCTATTTGAGTAAACAAAAATATAAATTTAGGTTGTATTTTCTCTTTTCCTTTCTTCTTTTTTTTTTTTTTTTTAGAGACAGGGTCTTTCTCTGTCATTCAGACTGGAGTGCAGTGGCATGATCAGAGCTCACCGCAGGCTTGAATGCCTGGACTCAAATAGTCCTCCTAGCTTAGCCTGCCAAAGTGCTGGTAGTGCTCACAAGCATGAACCACTACACCCGGCCCTCCTCCTTTCTTTTGCTCTCTTCTGGTTTGGAGCATTGGTAATGGGTTGCCATAATACCTTACCCTACTTTGACACATGGCCAGGGTAAAAGTAAATGTCTACTGTAGGAATTTTAAGTTTCTGCTATTGCTGTTAGTGGCAGTTGTCATAGTGTAAAATCTGCCTAGACTGGAAAGGCATGTAAAGTCTTAGGTAGTATACTTGTATTGTAAATCCATGTCAATTTTGAAGATTTCCCTCTTGCTCCCTTTTAAATATAAAAAGTTATTGTATATCAAAGGAAAGTCTCTTAATAATATGCTAAGAGAAATATTGATATAATTTTATTACAACATTTGGAATTTACATTAAAAAGATCAGTTTCAGGGCAGCACCTGTGGCTCAGTGAGTAGGGCGCTGACCCCATATACCGAGGGTGGTGGGTTCAAACCCAGCCCCGGTCAAACCGCAACAGAAAAATAGCCGGGTGTTGTGGCAGGCACCTGTAGTCCCAGCTACTCGGGAGGCTGAGGCAAGAGAATTGCCTAAGCCCAGGAGTTGGAGGTTGCTGTGAGCTGTGTGACGCTGCCACGGCACTCTACTGAGGGCAGTAAAGTGAGACTCTGTCTCTATAAGAAAAAAAAATCAGTTTCAAGTTATAAAAACAATTTGGTGTTCCTGTAGCACCACTTAAATTGAGGATCTGTGTCAGGAAAAAGCTTCTGAACCACAAAGAAAGTAAACAAAATAAGCAATCAATGGAGTGGGGAAAAATACCTGCATATCATTCCTTTGATAAGAGGTTAACGTCTAAAATATATAAGGAATTCATACAATTCAATACCAAAAATATAAATAATACAATTAAAAAATGGAGCAAAGGACACTTCTCAAAAGAAGAAATTCAGATAGCTCACAGGCATATAAAAAGGTGCTCAACAACTCTAATCATAAGGAAAATGAAAGTCAAAACCACAATAAAGTACTGTCTCACACCTATTAGGACAGCTGTCAGAAAAAGGTAAAAAATAAATGTGGTGAGGATGTGGAGAAAAGGATCCCTTGTACAATGTTAGTGGGAATGTACATTAGTACAGCCATCATGGGAAACAGTATGGAGATTTCTCAAAAAAATAAAAATAGGGCTACTGTATGATCCAGCAATCCCATTTCTGGGTATATATTGAAAAGAATTGAAAATAGGATTACTAAGATGTATCTGCACTCCCATGTCATTGTAGCATTATTTACAATAGTCAAGATGTGGAAACAGCCTAAATGTCCTTTGACAGATGAATAGTTGGGGAAAATATGGTATATATACAATGTGATATTATTTAGCCTTAAGAAAAAAAAAGGAAGGAAATCCTGTCAGCACGTCCTTCAGGTAAAATAAGCAAGACAGACAGATATCTCATTTATATGGAGAATCTAAAATAGTCAAACTTACAGAAGCAGATAATAGGATGGTGGTTGCCAGGGGCTGGGAGAAGAAGGGAGAATCTAGTGGTCAAAGAGTACAAAAAATGGCAACTATGGGCTCAGTGCCTGTGGCTCAAGTGGCTAAGGCGCCAGCCACATACACCTGAGCTGGTGGGTTCAAATCTAGCCC
>NW_003852416.1:20463145-20471207 GCF_000181295.1 Otolemur garnettii
AATCCCCAGCCCGGACCCGCCAAACAACAATGACGGCTGCAACCAAAAAATAGCCAGGCGCTGTGCCGGGCACCTGTAGTCCCAGCTACTTGGGAGGCAGAGGCAGGAGAATCACTTGAGCCCCGGAGTTGGAGGTTGTTGTGAGCTGTAATGCCATGGCACTCTACTCAGGGTGACAGATTGAGGCTCTGTCTCCAAAAAAAAAATGGTAACTATGAAAAGATGATAAGTGTGTTAATTAGCTAAAATGTGATTATTTCACAGTGTATATTAAAACATCACATTGTATACCTTAAATCAGGCATCCTCAAACTATGGCCCAAGGACCACATGCGGCCCACCGGGTGTTTTTGCTGCCACTGCCTGTCCTGCTTAGCAGCCGACTAGTCCCAGGGCCTGCAGTCTGGCCATCCAGTGGTCTGAGGGACAATGAACTGGCCCCCTGTTTAAAAAGTTTGAGGACCCCTGCCTTAAATAGACACATTTTTCTATGTCAAAAAATTAAATTCTTGGCTTGGCATCTGTAGCACAGTGGTTACGGTGCTGGCCACATACACCAAGGCTGGCAGGTTCGAACCTGACCCAGGCCAGCTAAACAGAAATGACAACTGCAACAAAAAATAGCCAGGTGTTATGGCAGGTGCCTGTAGTCCCAGCTACTTGGGAGGCTGAGGCAAGAGAATCACTTAAACCCAAGAGGTTGCTGTGATATCACGGCATTCTACTGAGGGCGACATAGTGAGACTCTGTCTCAAAAAAAAAAAAATTCTCATAGAGTTTAAAAGACCAAAGAAATGCTTCAAAGGAGAGGGCTACAAGGGGGGAATCATAGGGAGAAATAGATGAAACAAAGTTGACTGTATGTAAATCAGTGATTCTTAACTAGTGTGCTATTGTGCTGCAAAAAGATCTTAGGTATGCCCTGAAAATTTTAAAGATTCTTAATTAAATTACTTTTAAAAGAATGTCAAAGCACAGTATTATTTTACCCTTTTTTAGATCAACATAATTTATTTAAGTATGCTGTAGAAGTTTATGGGTTCAAGTGTTCCATGAGATAAAAAAGGTTGAAAAACATTGATGTAGGCTCGGCGCCTGTGGCTCAAGCGGCTAAGGCGCCAGCCACATACACCTAAGGTGGCGGGTTCGAATCCCCAGCCCGGGCCCGCCAAACAACAATGATGGCTGCAACCAAAAAATGGCCAGGCGTTGTGGCGGGCACCTGTAGTCCCAGCTACTTGGGAGGCAGAGGCAGGAGACTCGCTTGAGCCCAGGAGTTGGAGGTTGCTGTGAGCGTGATGCCATGGCACTCTACCCAGGGGGATAGCTTGAGGCTCTGTCTCAAAAAAAAAAAAAAAAGAAAAACAATGATGTAAATGATGGTTGAAACTAGGCAAGGTAGAGTTAGGAAGGAAGTTTATACTGTTATCTATCTTTACCAGGGGTGCCAAAAATATGTCTATACATTTTAAGTGATGTTATCTTTGTATTACTTCTCAAAGTTGAATTATGGTAGCAATGTGTAGGACGACGTTCACTCTAAAATGGCATTAATCAAATGAATGCCAGCTTTACCATGCTATAGGCAGGATAGTCAAAGAAAATGGTGGAAGCCATTTTGTTGTTGTTGGAGGAGTGCAAGACCATTTTGAAGTGGTATTTAAAATTCAAGAACACTGTAGAAGTACAATAGCAATGGAGGCTTAAGTATGCAACAGGACCTTCAACATGCCTAACAATTGCATGCGTTCGTGGTAAGTTTGAGACGCATGGTACTATGTGTGATGTGCACACTGATGTGTGATGAGGATCAGGGAGGCCTCACGTAGTAACAAGTCCTGCACAGCAGTAAGTCCTGCTACTTCTTCTATGGTGTTGGACCAGTTTATACACTCACCACAGAAGTCTTCTAGACAGTGTGCAAGTGAGACACCAGTTAGCAGAACAAGCATATGACGCATTCTTAAAACAGCAAAATGGAAAAGATTTCATCCCAAGATACACAGAGACATGAGAGCTTACCTTGATGAGAATTTGCCAGGATTAAGAAGTGCAGTTTCCCCCACATTCTCCTTGCTTAACACCCCTTGACTTCTTCTTGTGAGGAACCTTAAAGGATGTAGTGTGGCATAAAAAACTGGCTACACTGGGGGTACTTTGGGAAGAATTGAAACAGCATATGCAGTGATACAAGTGGACACTTTGGTCAATTTTTCTCAAACAGTAGTTTGCTATAAACAGAAGTGTCTGGATGCTGTTGGTAACCACTTTGAGCACCTCTTATAATTGCAGAAGTCGAATGTGACTTGTATTCATCTTTTCTTATCAGTATATACACATATTGAATTACAATTTTAATACAGCTTTTTCCTTTCTTAAAATGTGTACATTTTGGGGGCACCTTCTAGTTTTGTGTGCTGGAAAATGGCAGTTAAAAGTTGTACTTTAAGTGGGGGGGAAGAAATAATAATGGCCTGACTAATGCTTTACCTTTGTAATAAGAATTTCCAGCAGAGATATTTTTAATCCTTTGCTTATACTGTAAGGCATGGAGAAATGTAGGCATTAATTTTGTATGGCATATCTTTTTTTTTTTTTTTTTGAGACAGAGCCTCAAGCTATCCCCCTGGTCAGAGTGCCGTGGCACCACAGCTCACAGCAACCTCCAACTCCTGGGCTCAAGCGAGTCTCCTGCCTCAGCCTCCCAAGTAGCTGGGACCACAGTTGCCCGCCACAACGCCTGGCTATTTTTTTTGGTTGCAGCCGTCATTGTTGTTTGGCGGCCTGGGCTGGATTCGAACCCGCCACCTTAGGTGTATGTGGCTGGCGCCTTAGCCACTTGAGCCACAGGCGCTGAGCCTGTATGGCATATCTTAAGGACAGTGGAAGGAAGAGAATTTAAAATCATGTTGACATTGTTCAAACTGATCTCTGTCTTTGTGTCTGTCCTTGGTTACCTAGGTAGAGCTCCACCTGACTCAGCCTCACACTTACATAGGCTATATCAAGCTACTTTTACAGAGACTTTAGGTGAAAGTAATAAAAATGTTATTATCTAACTTTGGGTCATTAGGTCAATGCTCTGAGATTTGGTGGCCTTATACAGACAACAGTGCTTCTTTCCTATTAAAGAAAGACATAGCAATCATATCAGATGATTATTTCTTGAGGCAACATAAAGTAGACAGAAAGAAGTTCATCCAAGCACTACCAGTTATTAGCTATGTGATCTCTAACATGTTATTTAACTTAGAACTCTGTTAAGATGGAGGTTAAAAGATTTAATTAATGAGGATATTATTTTCTTTAATTTTTTTGAGACAGAGACTCATCTCTTGCCTGGCTAGAGTGCAGTGGCATCATCATAACTTATTGCAGCCTCAAACTCCTGGGTTCAAGTAACCTCCTGCCTCACCCTCACAAACAGCTGGGACTATAGGCAGCTAAATTTTCTATTCTTAGTAGAAATGAGATTCGCTCTTGCTCAGGCTTGTCTCAACTCCTGAGCTCAAGCAGTCCACCTGTTTCAGCTTCCCAGAATGCCAGGATAATAGGCGTTAACTTCTATGCCCAGCCTTTTTTTATACTGAGATTTTTATTTCTTGATTCTGTGCAATCCTGGAACTTTAAACTTTTATTTGTTGGAACTAACATACAATGTAGTAAAGTAAAATTGTTCTTCAGTTTTCATAATTTTATAGTTATAGGAGATCACACTTTGGAAAATGAATGAACCTTATTTAGTGTAGAACTAATGCCTTTTGCTCATAATCCCCTTTTAGTCTCTTGCACTAAATCTTGTATGTAGCAAATGACCAGTAAGTTTATCTTTTTTTCTTATTTATACAGATAGTACACATCCTAAATATGACTTCTGCAAAGATAATTTCTTTTTTGCTACCACCTGATGAAAGTCTTCATTCACTACAGTCTCGTATTGAGCGTGAAACTGGAATAAGTACTGGTTCTCAAGAGCTACTTTCAGAGACGGGAATTTCTCTGGATCCTCGGAAGCCAGCTTCTCAATGTGTTCTAGATGGAGTTGTAAGAGAATTCTAGTATAATTAAGAGTATAAGGAATCTGTTTCTGTTGACAAATTGCATGTCCTGCATTTTTTATGCATATTTGGAATTCTTTGGGAGGCAGTGCACATCTTTTAATAATTCTTTTAGTCAAAACATGGAGGTGGTCAGTGTAAGGACGTAGGCCTTCTGACTCTCTTACCATTGCTTTGCTAGGTGAACAAGATAGGAATGAAACATTTATTGTTTTGAACTTTATAAGACTTTTTCTTTGGTGCCAGTTCTCTCTTTCTACTTTCTATTCTTTTTTTCTATTTGAAGCCCAGTATTTTGAAATTAGACCAGCCGTCTTGTAGGTCCCATAAGTGAGTGGTAAAATATGATTGTGGTCATGATGTTTTTCCCCTATTTTTCTCTTTATGACTTTATTGAGGCATATTTTTTAAAGTATTAGGTAATTCACCCCTTTCGAGTGTACAATTCAGTGATTTTTTTAAGTAAATTTACCAAGTTGCATAGTTATCACTATAAATCAGTTTTAAAACATTTCCGTCTCAGTAAGTCCCTTATGTTCATTAACATTAATCTCCATTCTGCCCATTCAAGGCATCCATGAATCTGTTTTCTATCTCAGTAGACCTTTCTTTTTTGAACATTTCATATTAATGGAATCATACAATATGTAGTCTCTTTTGTCTGACTTCTTTCATTTAGCATTATACATATATACATATATATATTTTTTGTTTTTGAGACAGAGTCTCACTATGTCATTCTTGGTAGAGTGCTGTGGCATCCTAGCTCACAGCAACCTTAAACTCTTGGGCTCGAGCAATTCTCTTGCCTCAGCCTCCCAAGTAGCTGGGACTATAAGTGCCTATCACAGCACCCGGCTATTTTATTGTTGCAGTTGTTTAACTGGCCCAGGCCGGGTTTGAACCCGCCACCCTCAGTGTATGTGGCTGGTGCCATAACCACTGTGCTATGGGCCCTTAGCATTATATTTTTGAAGTTCATCTATGTTGTAGCATGTATAAGCACTTATAATTCCTTTTAATTAGTGAATAGTACAGTAGAACCTCTATAAGTTGACCACCCAAAGGACTGAAACAAACTGGTCTCCATACAGAGGTGGTCAATGTAAGGAACGAGGCTGATGGTACATATGGTGCATGTCTGGTCTATGAAAATCGGTCAGCTTATTAGGATGTGGTCAGCTGTCATTAGGATGTGGTCACCTCCATGTGAAGGTTCTGTTGTATTTCCATTGTGTACATATATGCCTTTTTGGTTTTGGTTATTGTTTTTCACTAAAGTTTGTATTTTTTTCCTTAACTAAAGTTCAGATTCTATATCTATAAGATGTATGCTAATACACATTGATTTTGTTCATTTGCGTGCATTTCAAAGTAGGAAATCTGGTAGAGAACCTAGAATTTTCAAGGATCTTTGGACAGAATTTTAATTGTTTAATTTTAATTGTTTCTTTTTCAGAGAGGCTGTGATAGCTACATGGTTTATTTGTTTGATAAAAGTAAGACTGTATATGAAGGGCCATTTGCTTCAAGAAGTTTATCTGATTGTGTAAATTATATTGGTAAGTACCTTCCGTTTAGGGGTTGAGATTTAAACCTAAAATAATATAACTTTGACTCTCACTATGATTAGTAGAAATGGTCTTTTGGTGTTTCTGTTCTATATCTCTCATATTTGAACTTTCTGAATGTGGTGAAAAATGGGTCTATGTAGTTTGGAAATTTGCAAATGATTAAAATGATATCTGCTGGAAATCCTTCCTACAAAGGTAAAGCACTAATCCAGGCTATTATTATTTCTTTTTGTTCTCTCTTAATATACAAATTTTAACTGCTATTTGGAAGGTGAAAATATAGATTTTAAATCATCTCCAGTTCCCTTATTTAGGACAGGATTTATTTTACTGAGGACAGGGTTCTCATAAGAGAATGAAACTTCACTGTTAATTAAACCTACTTTTAACTGTCCCTTCATTATTTAAGCATATTCAAATATTTATTTCATTTTAGCCTATGAAATGGATCATTTTATATTTATTTCATTTATCCTAAATACTGCTTCATGTTCCAATGTTTTAATTTATCCTGTGAAAATTATTTTCTTTTGAAGAAGTTTTTGATCAATTTATGTCCCCCCAAACTAAAATAAAGTACAAAATTATAAAATCAAGAATAAAATTGAGCATGTGGACTAAAATATATGTAATCTCCTCTTTTACCTTTTTATTAGTTTTCTCTTAAATGTTTCTTTTAAATTGAGGCATAGTTGACATAGTGACATGCACATATTGTATAATTTGATGATTGATGATTTTTGACAAATGTGTATACCTGTGTAATCCATACCATAATCATGATACAGAACATTCCTTCACCTCAGAGTGTTTCCCTCATGTCTCTTTCCAGTCAGTTTTTCTTTTCTCAGACCTTTTAAAGTTTCATTTACTCATTATTTTTTACCCTTTTTAGAATAGTTTTAGATTTACAGAAAAATTAAGCAGATAGTACAGAGTTCTCATATAACCCCCTCTCATTATATATAATAGTTTCCTTTATTGTTAACATCATATTATTGTAGCACATTTGTTATATAGTTAATAGTTTGTGGTTATTATTCACAAAAGTCTATCTTGTATTCAGATTTCCTTAGATTTTACCTAATGTCCTTTCTTTGTTGTCAGATCCCATCCAAGATACCACATTACATTTAGTTGTCATGTCTCCTTAGGTTCCTATTTGGTGTAACAGTTTTTGAGATTTTCTTTCTTTTGATGACCCTGACAATTTTTTAGGAGTACTAGCAAGTATTTTATAGGATGCCCCTCTGTTGAGTTTGTCTTATTTTTCTGCATGATTAGACTGAAATTATGGGTTTTTGAGAGAAAGATTACAGAAATAAAGGGATATTTTCATCACATGTAAAGGATACATATAAATTATGATGGTCAGTGTTGACTTTGGTTACCTGACTGAAGTTGTTTGTCAGGTTTCTCCAGTGCTGAGTTTAATCTTTGCTGCCCTTTCCATACTGTACTCTCTGGAAAGAAGTCATCATGCATAACCCACACTTAAAGGAGTGGCAAGCTGTGTTCCCCTCCTTTAGGATAGAGCGTCTACATAATTTATTTGCAGTTTGTCTGCATGGGAGAATTGTCCCTTCTCATTTATGAAATTGTTCAATTATTTATTTATGTCAGTATGAACTCATGATATTTATTTTATACTTTGTATTGTAATCCAGTACTAGTTTATTTTGTTGTGCAAATTGTGTCAGGTTTGGTCCTTAGGAGCTCTTTAGTTGGCTTCTATACCTCTTTTACATGTTGCCATCAATGAGCTGTTTTGGTTTTTCTGAGCACTTCCCTACATTTGGACATTACAAAATATGTTCCAGCTTCATATTGTGTATTTTTCCCCCAGTCTTAGAATCAGCCATTTCTCCAAGGAACTCTGGTTCCTTCTGTTGGAAAATGGTATTTAGAAATCAAGACCTGAACACTAGGTGTGTATGTTGCTACTGGGATATCATTTCTTTTAGGCTTTTTCAGACTCTGCTTTTTAAAGTATGTGGGGACCTATTTGTTGGCTATGGTGAGCATATCTTGCTCTGTAAACCTATATCTTGTTCTTCCTCTGTAAACATATCTTTTTCTTCCTTAATAAACTTTTATTTTTGTTTTATTTTTGAGGGAGAAAAGTATGATTTGCTTGTGGGGTATGGGTAATCAGGTTCCCCCACCCCAGACTTTAAAAAAAATTTTGATGGGTTTTTTGGAAGCCACAGGAAGAAGTGTGGGTATATAAGAATAGAGGAACGGTCAGCACACACCTGGCCTTCCAGCTACTCAGGCAGAAGGATCACTTGAGCTTAGGAGTTCAAGTCCAGCTTGGGAAATATAGTGAGACCCCCGTTTTTTTTTTGGGGGGGGGGGGACAGAGCCTCAAGCTGTCCCCCTGGGTAGAGTGCCGTGGCATTACAGCTCACAGCAACCTCCAACTCCTGG
>NW_003852416.1:20472873-20499757 GCF_000181295.1 Otolemur garnettii
GTCCCAGCTACTTGGGAGGCTGAGGCAAGAGAATCACTTAAATCCAAGAGTTTGAGGTTACTGTGAGCTGTGATGCCACGGCACTCTACCCAGGGTGACAGCTTGAGACTGTCTCAAAAATAACAATAATAATTCCCCTTTCTTTTTTCTCATTTTCTTGCATATAGTACAGGACAGCAAAATACAACTTCCAATTATACAGCTGCGTAAAGTATGGGCTGAAGCCGTGCACTATGTGTCTGGGCTAAAAGAAGACTATAGCAGGCTCTTTCAAGGACAAAGAGCAGCAATGTAAGTGGATTCCATTGTTTATAAGCACAATGTATTCAGTTTTGTTTTTTTTTTTTTGAGACAGAGCCTCAAGCTGTTGCCCTGGGTAGAGTGCAATGGCATCACAGCTCACAGCAACCTCCAATTCCTGGGCTCAAGCGAGTCTCTTGCCTCTGCCTCCCAAGTAGCTGGGACTACAGGCATCCACCACAAGGCCTGGCTATTTTTTAGCTGCAGCCGTCATTGTTTGGCAGGCCTGGGCTGGATTCGAACCCACCAGTTCAGGTGTATGTGGCTGGCCCCTTAGCCATTTGAGCCACAGGCACTGAGCCATGTATTCAGTTTTTTATAAGCCCAATGTAATCTGCATCATATACTCAATAGTTAATCTTACCAGTTTTCATTAATCAATGTTGCAGTGTTTCATTAATCAGTGGTGCTACCCTTGCATGAAAGAAATGGGCCAATTTGGTAATATTCTGATTAGACTTGTACAATTCTTAGTAATGGTCTAAAACTCTCCAATTGCAATAGCTCAAGAATAGTAGTTCTTGAATACTAGTTTAAGAAGATTATTTATCATGGACTAACACAGGCAGGAAGTCTTTAGAGACGAGATTCTAGAGATCAGCTACTTCAGGATTGATAATAGAAACTTAAATTTTGGGTTTATGGCATTTATATTTTTAATTATTGTCCAGTGTTTCTGAATGCTAATAATGTTTATATCTTTATTTATTTAATTACTATGGTTTAGGTTAAGTCTGCTTAGATATAATGCTAATTTGACAAAAATGAAGAATACTTTGATCTCAGCATCACAGCAACTGAAAGCTAAATTGGAATTTTTTCACAAAAGCATTCAGCTTGACTTGGAGAGATATAGTGAGCAGATGACTTATGGGATATGTAAGTGTTTGGGTAATGTATTTTTTAAAATTGTCTAGTCTCTTGAAACCATCTGCTATTTTGCCTTCTTGACTCATAGCAAGTTGTTTCACATACCTTCACATTAGAATAAGAGACAAGAGAACTTGAATTATCATAAACCTGTTTGTTTTCAATATTAGCTCTTTTTTTTAATCTTTTACTTGAGCCACTTAGTTTTGTAATTAGATTAAAATTATATAGCTCCAGAAAAGTATAGAGGGATTTAATCATCTGTGAATTTCAAACCTCATTATTAAAATATATTCAAAATCTGTACTGGGGTGACTTCTTAACCAATGATAGGGACTGAACTTTTGTGTGCCCCCCAAAATTCATATGTTGAAAACCTGACCTCCAAGGTCATAGTATTAAGAGGTGGAGCCTTTGGGAGGTGATTAAGTCATGAGGATAGAGCTTTCTTTCTTTCTTTTTTTTCTTTGAGACAGAGTCTCACTTTTGTCACCTTCAATAGAGTGCTGTGGTGTCACAGCTCACAGCAACCTCAAACTCGGGTTCAAGCAGTTCTCTTGCCTCAGCCTCCCAAGTAGCTGGGACTACAGGTGCCTGCCACAACGCCTAGCTATTTTCTTTTTTTTTTAAGAGATGGGATTTTTTTCTTGCTTGGGCTGGTCTTGAACCTGTGACCTCAGGCAATCCACCTACCTTGGCCTCCTAGAGTGCTAGGATTACAGGCATGAGCCACCACATCCAGCCTGGGTGGAGCTTTCATATTTGAGATTAGCCTCTTGGTAAAAGAGGCCTGCATGAGACCCCTCACCCCTTCTTCATGTGAAGACATTGTGAGAAGATAGCCTTCTATGAACCAGAAAGCAGTCCCTCACCAGACACTGAGTCTACCCATACCTTGGTATTATTTGTGTATTACAGGCATTCTAGTGAATGATAAAACATTATTTCATTAGAATATCTTTTCACTTCTCAAAGGCATACTATACAGCTTAGAATGAGGTAAATGTGTATGTGCTAATGTTGAAAGATCTCCTGGGTCTTTAATTAACAGCAATGTTTAAGTTGTGGGAGAAAAAAAGAAAAGAATATATAGTTGGTCTCACTTGGGAGGGAATAGGGTCTATATAACAAATAATGCTAGTAAGATTCCTTGAAGTGAAGGGAAGGAACAGAGAGTATTTTCTTTTTATATCCTTTTATAATGTTTGGGTTTTTTAAAAAAATCCTATCAGCTCGGCACCTGTGGCTCAAGTGGCTAAGGCACCAGCCACATACACCTAAGGTGGCGGGTTCGAATCCAGCCCGGGCCCACCAAACAACAGTGACGGCTATAACCAAAAAATAGCCGGATGTTGTGGTAGGCACCTGGGGTCCCAGCTACTTGGGAGGCGGAGGCAGGAGACTCACTTGAGCCCAGGAGTTGGAGGTTGCTGTGAGCTGTGATGCCGCTGCACTCTACCCAGGGGAATAGCTTGAGGCTCTATCTCAAAAAAAAAAAAAAAGAAAATCCTATATATGTATTTGTAAAGAGAAAATCATCTATAGTAGTTTTCTAAGGCTTCTATAACAAAATACCATAAACTAGGTGGCTTGAAACAGCAGAAATTTATTGCCTTGCAGTTCTGGGGGCTAAAAGTCCACAATCAAGGTGTTGGCAGGGCCACATTTCCTCAGAAACCTGTGAGGAAGAATTGATCCTTGCTTCTTCCTAGATTCTTGTTGTTTGCTAGCAGTCCTTGGTGTTCCTTGGCTCACAGCTGTAGCACTTTTATCTCTGTCTTTATTGTCACATAGCATGTTCCTCCTGCGTGTCTGTATCCTTTGTCTCTTTTTTTCTTATAAGGACATTAATCATACTAGTCACATTGGATTAAAGGTTCACTTGACTCTGGTATAACTATTAATTTAGTAATTATAATGATCCTATTTCCAAATAAGGTCATATTTTCACATATTGAAGGTTAGGACTTTAACATATGTTTAAGGAGGACACAATTCAATCCATAACACATCTCTTTGATGTTGCTATGCCAAGGAAACAGTAATTAAAGCTGCAGCTATTTCTGAGGTTACCAATTTAGACTCTTTTTTTTTTCAGCTTCAGAAAAAATGCTAAAAGCATGGAAAGAAATGGAAGAAAAGGCCATTCACTACGCTGAGGTAAAACCACTGGCCTCATTCTTTGTGCTTATTAATTTTTGATGTCTCCCTTAGAAACTACTTTTGGTTTGGGTATGCAAAGAATATTTTTCATGTCATTTCTGAGTTCTAGACAAAATCCTAGTAGATGCTTTTTGTAAGTATAGGGAGGTATCATAGCAATAAAAACAAGAGCTTTGGGCAAATTACTTAGCTTTGCTGAGATTTTGTTTCCTTTTGTATTATGAGGACAGCACCTTTCCTAGTAGAGTTTTGAAAATTAAATGGGAATTAATCAGTAGCAGTTATTGCTATTATTTTTGTGATTGGCTTAAATAAGATGACTGCACATCTGATTTACTTGGGACAGTTCCAGTTCACACCTGATATCTTGCCATAATTACCAATACTACTCTGTTTTACTCTCAAAATTATGCTGGTTTTGGACAATAAATTATATGGTCTCCCTAGGTATAGATAATTCTCTAGGTGGTAGATATTTGTCCTGTGCATTTGTCCATGGTTCAAGATTATTACTTTCCTTGATGCCAGTACTTATCAAAGATGTGTTTGAGGCTGTTGGTATCCTGCAGTTGAAATCCAGCATCTTTATTTTTCTGTGTGTCCTTATTCAAGGCAGGCCACAATAAGAGGCAATGAAAATCAGAGAGCTGAGATGCAAGTAATACCAGTGGGTTTGTTGGCCACTTTTTCTGTCTTGTTAGTGACACCTTCACCTTTTTTGTTTTTCCAGAGAAAAAAGCAAAAGTGCTAGTTGTGAGGAGAGAAAAGAGAGAAGCATAGGAATAAGTATATTCTTATGTGAAAAACTGTCAATCTGAAGAATGAAAAGGATTTATCAAAATTAGTGTTTTATATTATATTACTTAGTTCTACTACAGCACCAAGTCTTTCTTTATCCTTAGGATCTAAATCTTATTTCCTATTAGATGTTGGCAAGTCTGTCGTTTCCTTTGTGTTTTCATCATATTTTAGGTTGGTGTCATTGGATACCTGGAGGATCAGATTATGTCCTTGCACACTGAAATCATGGAGCTGCAAAAGAGCCCCTATGGAAGACGCCAGGGAGACTTGATGGAATCTCTGTAAGGATATACCCCCCCCTTATTGATCTTAATGTCTGCTACATTTTGTAGCAGATTATTCTTCCTGCTTACATGTGACAGATTAAACCTCTCCAAATACATTGGCATTATATTTAAAATAGAAACATTTTTTTACTCACAGGAGATTTTGGAAATTACTCTTTGGGTTGACCTTTTTTGGTTTTTATTAAAAGCATCTTTTCCATGTTTGTATTAAGAATTTTCCAAGTATATATAACTTACAAATTATTTCCCTACTTACCATACTTCTGGTCCAAGGTATGGCCTCTTAAGTGTCCTAAGTGAGGTTAACTTCCTAAATGGACTAGAAACTTAAGTTTTTTTGTCTAATCATAGGCCATAATTTTTGCTTGTTTTCTAGTGCAAGAGTATTATACTTAATGATAGATCAAAGCAGATAACTTTGCATTTTAAGAATTTAGAACTATATTAATAACATGCTCTGTAAAATATTCATTGGTAATATTTACTTGCTTTAAAATGTGGTCATTCATCCAAATAGTCAATGTTTTGTTCATTTGAAGTTGTGGATTATTGGAGTCATTAAAGTACCATCAGGTACAGAAGCATGTTTTCTCTTTTGTAGGGAACAACGAGCCATTGATCTTTATAAGCAGTTAAAGCACAGACCTTCAGGTAAGATACTTCTTTCACAGTATTTGAAGGCATTTTAGGAAACTATCACTAGCTTAACAAATTCCAGGGAATTTAAATTTAAAATATTTTAAAAGCTGCAGAATAAATTCCAGTTTTTGTATTGCCATTGATACATTTATGGTATAATAGCTTTAAGTTTGTGAGAATTTAAGAGATTTGAAGAGGAAAGTAATAAAGAAAGTGAGGTAAAAACAGTTTTTAAAGGGAAATAAAAAGAAGGAATGGAAAAGTGAAAAAGGAACTCAATAGCAAGAGGAAGCAAGAAAATGTGTGGAAAGATGGAAAAAAATGAGGACTGCTTAATATTACATTAGAAAGGTTAGAAAGAAATTGATACAGTGGGTTTTACGAATAGAGCAGTTGGAGCGAAGGCCTGTGAATGCTTTACTGACCAAGTTATCTCAGACAAATATCCCTGTTTCTTATTTCTCTCTTCTGTAAAATGGAGTTGAAACCTAGCTTTCCTACTCAGTGAATATGTTGAAACAATGTTGAGAAGATGTTTGGAAAATACTTTGAAAACTGCAAGATATTATCATTTAGTTAAAAATTTGTTTTGAGTGTTACAGAAGAAATAAAAAAAGTCTAAGCCCTAATATGCAATACAGTCAAATTATTTAAAAAGAGAGAGAGTTAGAGAAATGTTTCACACTTAAATTTGCAACTAGGCTACACACAGTGGCCGTGCCTGTAATCCTAGCTGTTTGGGAGGACAAAGTGGGAGGATGACTTGATGCCACAAGTTAGAGAACATCCTGGGCAACATAGCAAGATCCCTATCTCTTAAAAGGAGTAGGGCACCAGCCCCATATACCGGAGGTGGTGGGTTCAAACCAGGCCCCGGCCAAAAAATATATGTATATTTTTTTTAACTAGCTGGGCATTGTGGCATACTATTCAGGTTACTGAGGCAAGAGGACTGCTTGAACACAGGAGGTTTAGGCTGCAGTGATTTATGATAATACCACTGCACTCTAGTCTTAGTGACAGAGCAAGACCATGTCTCTCAAAAAGGAAAGAAAAATTGCAAACACATAGCAATGCATGCAAATTAATGAACATGTGAAATTGTATTTCACAGTTTTCACACATCTAAAAAATAACATGATCTCTTCTTATACTTTTTTATGTTTTTGTTTTTGTTTTTTTTTTTTGAGAAAGAGTCTCACTATGTCACCCTCGGTAGAATGCCATAGCATCACAGCTCACAGCAACCTCAAACTCTTGGGCTTAAGCACTTCTCTTGCCTCAGCCTCCCCAGTAGCAGATACTATGGGCACCTGCCACAATGCCCAGCTATTTTTGTTGTTGTTGTTGTTATTGTTGTTTAGCAGACCCTGGTGGGGTTCAAACTCGCCAGCCTCGGTACATGTGGCTGGTGCTGTAACCACTGTCTACAGGTGCCAAGCTGTTCTTATACTGTTTTTATTATACTGGAATTTATTCATTTTAATTCTCTAAACATTTATGAAGTACGTATGAGAGGCACCTAATCCTAACTAGGGGCCAGGGATGCTTAGCATTTTCCTGCGGGGGATGACATGTGAGACAAGCCTTAAAGAGTAAGTAGTAGTAACCAGGTGAAAGGAGGTGGGCTTTTGTATACATGAGTATCATATGCAAAGATATGTATATGTAGCACTTTGCGTATCTGAGGAAATACAGTGTGACTGTAGTGTAGAGTTTGAGGAGGAGAGATTGCCTTTGGTACATCATGCTGACAAAGGGGAACCCTAAAAACATTTTAATCAGGGAATGGCATGATTGGATAAACATTTAAGAAACACTGCTGGTGGCCTTGTGGATAATAGATTAAAGTGTGGCTTGGCTAGGGACAGGCAGAGGTTGTGAGGTTGTTGGAATAATCACAGTTCAGCACAAAGTGGGCTATGAACTAAGACAGAGAACATGAACTGTGGCAGTGAAGTGAAGAGGAGGATAAGGGCAAGAGAGCTATTTGGGTTATAGAACTGATAGTGGTAGGTGATAGATTCAGTATGGATGGCTGGGGGTTGAGTGAGAGTCATAGCTGCCTCCCAGGCTTTTGGCTAGGGCAGCTAGGTACACTATAGAACCATTCATCATGATAGGAAAAGACTTGATGGGAAAATAAGATGAGTTTGTTTGTGTAT
This sequence comes from Otolemur garnettii, assembly GCF_000181295.1. Lineage (NCBI taxonomy): Eukaryota > Metazoa > Chordata > Mammalia > Primates > Galagidae > Otolemur > Otolemur garnettii. Next base: position 20,480,099 of record NW_003852416.1, read on the forward strand.
GTGTTATTATTAAGGGGTCAGTAAAACATTCAAATAGACATATATAATAGATAGTTTTACATGTATATGTGGGTACAGATGTATATAGATTTAGTGGAAGGGCTAGATATTTAGCTATTTTGAGAGTAATCCACCAAAAGAGATCATCCTGAAAAATCAGATTTAGTAAGAAAACCATGGTTGGAATCCTAAATAATACCAACATTTATAAAATGGGTAAAGTAGAATAGACTGCAAAGATTGAGAAATGGCTAGAATATGTAGAAGGAGTGGTAGGATAGAAATGGGACAGAGTTTCAAGGCAAAAGTGATCAATCAGGTGAAATGCTACAGAGGTGTGGATAATGAAGATGATAAAAAATGCATGTATTCATTGGACTTAGTTTGGATATCATTGATGACGTTGCAAAATGTCTTTTTAACATTCTGTGTGATTGGCCAGGTGCAATGACTCATGCCTATGATCTAACACTTTAAGGAGGCCAAAGCAGGAGGATACTTTGAGCCCAGGGGTTTGACACCAGTTTGGGCAACATAGTGAGACCCTGTCTCTACAAAAAAAGTTCTTAAAAAATTAGCCAGGTGTTGCTCTGGAGGCTGAGGTAGGAGGATCCCTTGAGCCTAGAGTTCAAAGCTACAGTGAGTTATCATGGCACCACTACCAGCCATCCTAAGTGACAGATGAGTAAGACCTGTCTCTAAAAAAATATGTCTGTACTATATGGTGGAATGGAAAGTATTCATAAAGTATTTCTGCTATACAGTGGAGTATGATGGCTGTCCTAAACTCACTTCAGTAACTGTTTATATTGCTAGCTGACTGGCCTCTTTTTTGCATAGAATACCATTTTTTACTTGAAAGAACAGCTGTCAGGCAAACTATGGTTATCCAGATTTGTATATGCAAAGATGTATTCTCAGAAAGTAAGTGAAAATAAAAAGTGACATGCATTTGTTAAAGAGGAAAACATTATTTGTTGTCAGTGATAAAATTCTATATTTCAGGGAAAAACTTAGAATTTTAGGAAACTTGTATCTACCAACTGAAATTTGTCAGTTTCTCAACACTTATTTTCTGATAAGATCAGTAGTAATATGAAAAAGATTTACAAAAATGTAAAACAGTATGAGTTTTCTCACTAAAACTTTTTTGTTTTAGAAAATACAGTTTGGGTTTTTTGTTTTTTTTTTTTTGAGACAGAGCCTCAAGCTGTCCCTCTGGGTAGAGTGCCATGGCATTACAGCTCACAGCAACCTCCAACTCCTGGACTCAAGCGAGTCTTCTGCCTCAGCCTCCCAAGTAGCTGGGACTACAGGCGCCCGCCACAACGCCCGGCCATTTTTTGGATGCAGCCGTCATTGTTGTTTGGCGGGTCCGGGCTGGGGATTCGAACTCGCCACCTTAGGTGTACGTGGCTGGCGCCCTAGCCAGTCGAGCCACAGGCGCCGAGCCCAGTTTGGGTTTTTTTTAAAGAGATGTGATCTCACTGTGTTGCCCAGGCTGGACTCAGACTCCTGAGCTCAGTCATCTTGCCTCAGCCTTCTGAGTAATGGGACTAAGGTGTGGGCCACCATGCCTACATAAACATAGCTATTTTTAATAAAAATGTTAAGGGACTGGCTTGGCACATGTGGCTCCAGCGGCTAAGGCACCAGCCACATACACTTGAGCTGGTGGGTTTGAATCCAGCCTGCCAAACAACGACGGCTGCAACCAAAAGATAGCCGGGAGTTGTGGCTGGCGCCTGTGGTCCCAGCTACTTGGGAGGTGGAGGCAGGAGAATCATCTGAGCCCAGGAGTTGAAGGTTGCTGTGAACTGTGATGCCATGGCACTCTACCCAGGGTAACAGCTGTCCATGTTAATGGACAGTAGATTTTTAGTTATTTAAAATGAATTAATGTACAAATATTTTTCAATTTCTGTTTTAATTCCTTAAAAACTCTTTGGAGTTCATAAGAATTTTTGAGTGTAAATGAGTCCCAAGACCAAAAAGTTTGAAAACTGCTTATCTAGATTATTTTCAGAAGCTTGGCTGCTAATGAAAAAAGTGAGGTAAATAAGTAGCCAAAAGGAGATGTAGAATTAGGGAGGTCACTTTTCAGAAGGAAGACTTGAGCATACTAGTCGTGTACCTCATAGTGACATTTAGGTCGTTGATGAACTGCATATACAACAGTGGTCCCATAAGATTATAATATGATATTTTTGCTGCATGTTTTCTATGTTTGGATATGCAAATACCTATCATTGTATTATAGTTGCCTACAGTATTCAGTATAGTCACGTGCTGTACAGGTTTATAGCCTAGGATTTATAGTCTGTCTATACCATATACCCTAATGTATGTAATAGGCTATACCATCTAAGTTTATGTAAGTACACTCTGTGATGTTTGCACAATGATGAAATTGTGCAGTGATGCATTTCTCAGGATATATCCTCACCTGACTGTGTTTATATGCCTGGGGCCAAAAGCCTGTGGAGAGGAAGGTCCCTAAATAAATTGAGAGGTTAGCTCCAGAGAATATTGGGAGGGATTCACTTTGATGCTACTGATATTGGAGGGAGACGGGGTATGAATCCAGATGCTTTTGTGAGAGATTGAAAACTCAGGGTCTTACTGCCTTATGGCCTTCTGTCTTGAAGTAGGAAGTGAAGTGAACTGTAATAGAAGAAATGATGACCTCAAAGGTCTTAGCAGTATGCTAAAGACTTTTAAAAGGCAGTAAGTTCAATGGAAGATGTTGCTGACCCAGAACTATATTAAGAATCAAGAACAGAAGTGAAAATATATGAATCAGCAACGACACTAGAGTGAATATTATTTTGTTGATAGTTGAGTAGTTTAAATACAGAAATTGATACAGCAGATGGTTGGATTGATCCAGGGCTGGAATTTTGCTGATGGAATAAGAATAAGAGGACAGGCTCGGCTCCTGTGGCTCGGGTGGCTAGGGCGCCAGCCACATGCACCTGAGGTGGCGGGTTTGAATCTAGCCTGGGCCCGCCAAGCAACAATGACGGCTGCAACCAAAAAATAGCTGGGTGTTGTGGTGGGCACCTGTGGTCCCAACTGCTTGGGAGGCTTAGGCAGGAGACTCACATGAGCCCAGGAGGTGGAGGTTGCTGTGAGCTGTGATGCCACCGCACTCTACCCAGGGGGACAGCTTGAGGCTCTGTCTCAAAAAAAAAAAAGAATAAGAGGACAAAAACGTTGAAGATATTAACAAATTAGTGTTTTAAGTGAAAAAAGTTGTAATTAGAGTTAACCTTAAAATTTAAGATTTAAAATAGAGCAAGTCCAATTCTTTCTTATTTTACTATTTTTCCTTTAACCAATATTCATGACTCCTAGTTTTTTGGCAAATGAATTGCAGATGAAGAGACATAAAATCATATTCATTGACTCAGTCAAATTAATTTTCCACATTAGTTTAGCTTATTTTTATGAAAGCTTTCTACTAGCCCTGTCAGCATATCAACATATCATGTCATGGGCCCCAGAAATGAATTTGCTAGCTAAGTACCTTCTTTGAACTGATAAGTCACCTTGAATGACAAACTACTTATATTAAGTCTGGTCTAGGATTGAGGCTTAATATATAATCACACTTCATTTATGGCCTTTGTTTTTAGCTTAGAGTTGACTTGAGACTCTGTTCAACTGAAAAATGGTGAAAACTAACTTTTTTTGAAGTCTTTGACCATTTAAAAGAGCTAGTTATACATTAAAGCTCTTGGGCTTGGTCAGTGGGAAGTAGTGCTGTTTGGAAAGGAACATTTTTGGGGCCTCGTATTTGGGTGTTGGTGAGGAAAAGACAAATGTGTGGAGAATAAAGTTGGGTCATGGAGGAGGTCTTTGGAGTGATGATAACAGAGACACTTTTTAAACCTCCTTGACACCAATCTCAAAGTTTCCTTTTTGGTAAAATGGGGGTAACAAAAGTAGCCATCTCAAACAGCTGCTATGAGGATTAAATGAAAAAAATATAAACAAGTGGTACCAAATACTACTGATATTATTGCATTTAGGCTTAATTATTGTCCAGAGAAAATACCAGTATGATGCATTAGCAACTTTGAACTCTTAAACTTAGCTATTTTCTGAAATATAAAATGACAGTAATTTTTTAAAATTAAGGTAGCATCTCATCAATTGAACTATAGAACTCACTGATCCAGAACCATCCTATTTGAGGACATCTGTCATCTAGTTGGCTTTAAGATGCTATATTAACCCTCAAACCAAGCTTTCAGGGTGTTTGCAGGTTCCTTTATTAGTGTATCACATTTGGTTTAAGTCAGTCAGCTTTTTCAAAGTTTTTATGAGCTATACACTGATTAATAAAACGTGAAATTCTAAGCAACCTAGTTATGGCAAGGTCCTTCTTCCTCTAGTCAGTGAAAGTTTGATGAACTGTCCCACTGTTTTTAAATAAGTGGTTAACCATTCAAGAAAAATTGATCTCTTGGGCAGAGACTGCATATTGGTCTGGGGCTTGGATTAGTGTAAGTTCAAGACAGACTGTTCTTCTCAAGCACAGAAGCTAAGGTGTCTAAAGACACAGTGATAAATTTATATTAATGTTATATACACACACATAACTTTATTTTTTTGATATATTACTGGAATTTGTTTATGAGTAATCTTTAAATCTTAGTCTAATTTTTAATTTAAATGGAGGTGCTTATTAATTAAAACTAGTTTCAGATTTTAAAGAATTTTTTTGTTTGGAAGCAAATATGGTTATGCAGAAGAGAGGTTATACCCACTGACTAATGTCTTTTATAGATCACTCCTACAGCGACAGCACAGAGATGGTGAAGATCATTGTGCATACTGTGCAGAGTCAGGATCGTGTTCTCAAAGAGCTGTTTGGTCATCTGAGGTAAAAAAAAATTGCTTTATTTCCTACCAAAAAGCCAGGATACTTTTATCATGTTCCTTTCAAAGTATAATACCCCTCTTTGATAAACATACTGGATCCAGGAAGAGTTCTGGCAGTAGTATGGGTAGTTTGGCCATAGGATTGCATTTATATGTCCTGTTTGTTTGCAGTACTTTGGAGATCAGTCATTAACTCTGCTGCTGATTGTAATTCATTTCTCAAGCTGGGTTTGGAAGTATGGTATACCGTCTTGGGGGATGTATAAATATCTGACACAGATTTTATTTCTCCAGCAAGTTGTTGGGCTGTAAGCAGAAGATTATTGACCTACTCCCCAAGGTGGAAGTGGCCCTCAGTAACATCAAAGAAGCTGACAATACTGTCATGTTTATGCAGGGAAAGAGGCAGAAAGAAATATGGCATCTCCTTAAAATTGCTTGTGTGAGTAATAATTAATTATTTAATGTAACAGTATGTTGCTATTACTCCTTGGAAAAGGGATTTTTATCAGCATGAGCTAGCCCCTTTTGTGGATGTCTATTTTATGTTGGGTTGGTACCTGTGTTCCTGCCTTGAAGTCAGACTCGCAGCTGAGATGCAGGACTTGGTTATCATCTTTCCTTTCCTGTTTTTATGCTCTCTTTACTGTGGACCACTGTGATATCCCAGCCCAACTCAGACATAGATGTGCCTGACCAGTTAATGAAACCAACTCTTTGTTCCACAGAGTTTTTTTCTTTCTCTAACTAAAGTGGTAGTAGCAAGGTGCATACATTTGGTTTTAGTCAATGAAGAAAGGGACCGAGGACAGGATGATTACTAGTATACAAAAGGTGAGAATAATTTTGCACAGAAATACTCTGTGATAGAAATGTAAATCTTAGGAATATGGTAAGAAATTGAATGAATCACCAGAGGTGCTGGCTCATCATCTTTTTTTTTTTCCTTCAGACACAGAGTTCTGCACGGTCCCTAGTAGGGTCCAGTCTAGAAAGTGCCGAAACCCCCCAAGCATCAGCATGGCTGCCCCCAACTTCAGCAGAACGTGAACATTCTCTGTCATGCGTGGTAACTCCTCAAGATGGGTGGGTTCACTTTGTAACAATAGATAGTTGTGTTTTCAGAGCAGTGAGAGGAATGAGGTAGTAATGATTAAGGTAGTCATTGGTGCCTTCAGAGCAGAGTTCAGTCTTGACTATCCTTTTGTAATAACCTTGGACAACTTACTTGACTTTTTTTGTGTTTGTATTTCCTCTCCTGTAAAATAAGAATGTCTCATAGAACTGCTGTGAGAATTTGATTAGATAGTGCATGTAGAAGGCTTGGGAAGTAAATGTTCAACAGATGTTAAATATTATTATTAGCTCAATCCAAGTTCTAAGTCTTTTCTGTTATTGGCTTATCACTTTCTTTTACCCAAACCTTTTATCTCTGAAAAATTATGCTATCTTTTTGCATTTATCATTTTGGTATCCTTGATTGCCCTTTAAATAAATTATTCAGATAAATTTTATAACTTAGTATTTTCTACATTTTTCCATGCCTTAAAATAGTCTTGCAAATAAACTCAAGTTTGAAACCTTTATTTTCTTTTATTAACTCCTACTCTCTGCTAAAAGCTGAATGACTATCCATTTCTGTTATTTTCTCAGCATAAGGTTTGCCGTCTCCAGAGCCTGTGGCTCTTTGCTAGCTTGTGTATTGTCACTTTTCTCACAACTCATGGAGACCTCTACAGCACCAGCATTTCCTGGAAGCTCTGCCCATAATTAGTTTTGCAGAAGTGCAGCAATGTTACATCACTGCTCAGGAGATCATGCAGCTGCACATTCTGTGCTCTGCTTTTATGAAAGAAAAGCACATGGCAGGAAGGCAAGCTGATATCAGGTATTTCATTTTTTTAAAGAAAGCAAGTTCCAAAGTATATCTTGGGGTCATTATAGATGTGGCCCAATGCAGTACATCCATAATATAGCATAGGCTGTAATTAGTTATATAGGTTTTAGGAAGCATTCTTTTAATGAGAGTTGAAGGAAGTAAAATTTAACACATTACTTACCTTTTGCTTTTATTAAAAGAATTTTGTTTTGTTAGGGGATGCTGTTGGTTGCAAGTGTCACTTCTATACAAGTAATTTCCAACTTGAGGTTGTAGTTGTTTGCAAAAGTATATCTGACAAGTAATTTAAATATCTTTTGTAATAGGAATACATTATAAAGGAAAACTGATTTCAATTATAATGTACCTGTGGTACTAAACTACCAAGGACTGGGAACTGTTTGCCTCAGTTTTTCCATGTGTTAGATATGAGCTGAACCAAAATTTAGCTCTAAATTCTACTGGCCAGCATCCATGGTGTAGAACTGACTTTAGTAGGGGACTGAGGGTTTCTAAAGGGTGAAGACGGAGACCATATGAAAGATGAAAGTATGAGGGTAGAAACCAGAATCAGGATTTCCTTCAAATACAAACTTCCAGGGATACTTCTTGGTTCTGGGCAGCTCCCCCATCATAATTTTCTTCTGTTGTCTTTTGGAATCTGCTTGCTTGTTTTCCTCTTCATTGCTATCACCAGTAGTTTCCAGTCAAGTTTTTCACCTTCCCTGTTTTCTGCAGAACAGGTTTACTTTTGTATCTTCTTCCTTTGCATTTGTGTCAGTGAGCATGCTGCTGTTTTTACTACTTGCAAGGAAAGGGAAATATTCCAAAAACAAAAAGAGATCTTTCATCTGTCTATGCCACAAAGATATCCCCCGCCCCCAGTTAGCATTTTCAGGGGTGTGAGGGACTTGTATTTAAGTGCCACTTACATTTCAGAGGGAATTCAGATAGTAGTTAAAATGGACTTCTTATCATTAGAGTTAGGCAGAGGCAGCAACTTGTACTAATCAGGACTCTGCCTCTGGAGGGAGGGATATGGACACTGAAGACTAGGAATTACCTACGTTGTTGTGCTACGTTACAGAACGGCAATGATCATCCTCTGCAGAAAGAGAGGAAATTCATATGGCCTCTTTGCTGAATCTGAGAAGACTTTGTTCTTCCATTTCACAGGGAGACTTTAGCACAAATGATAAAAGAAAATTTGAACTATCTTGGCCGTGTAAGCACTATTATTCGTGAAGCAAATGAGGAACGTGGCAGTAGTATGATGGTAAGTTTTGTCTTGATGTTGGGTACGAATGGTTTAACTGTCCATGCCAGCCTTATCTGGCATTTGGGGTACAGGATGGGGAATAGAACTCAGAGGAAAGAGCATTTGAGGAATATCTTTAACCTCAAATCCCTATCTTCTGTTACTCAGGGATATACTAGGATTATGTCATCAATAATCTTCAACAATAGCATTTTTGGTCAAATTAAATGAGTGGTAAGCTTTCTTCACAATATGCCTCTGAAATTGAATGGTTTGTGCCTTTTTGCTTTAGCAATCAATTTTCTCCAATAAGATAAAACTTGTACTTCAATTCTTGCCGCATATAGTATGAATTATTAATATAGTTGTAACAATAAAAATGCTCAGATTATGATTTGGTTACTGTAAACTATGGATTTGTTAAAATTTGGAAAAATGACAATAAAATGTTTACTGAATTAATTTTTATTGCAGTTAGTATCAATGTCAATTCTGTGTATTTCTTCTTTCAATAAGAATAATGGCAGCTGGGCATCATTGCATGCACCTGTCATCTCAGCTACTTGGGAGGCTGAGAAAAGAAAATTGCATGAGCCCACAAGTTTAAGGCTGCAGTATAAATAGCCACTGCACTCTAACCTGGGCAATATTGCAAGACCCCTGTCTCTTTACCATATAATACAATAGAAGAATTATTTACTTCAAATATTTATTAAAAAAATAAAAAATAAAAAATAAAAAACATATTTATGAAAACTTTTTGAAATTGGCAGAAAATAAAGTGAACTGAATGCTCTAATTGTAACTGTTATATTTTTGATTTTCAACTTTTGATTATAAAATGTGCAAACATACAGGAAACTTGCAAAAATGAATACCCATATACCTATTAACTTAACATCTAATTGTAATTTTCTCATGCCTGGTTTTAGAATCTTGACTGGAGTTGGTTAACAGAATGACTTGCCACTTATTCAGTGTCCCTAAACTGATGGAAGTTGCTGCTACATGTGTTGGAAATTTGTTTTTTCCCCTGAAACCATTCTTCAGACACCCGTCAGTGGAAGAAATGTCTGTAATCAAAAAAGCTACATTTCTACTGTGATCAGAAAAACATGATTTTACAAACATAATATTGTGATTTTGAGTAATTTTAGTCTCTGACCCAATAAGATTTTATAAAAAGTCAATGGACTTTATATATTTGTTTTAATACCACCGATACTTTGGGGCCTCTCCTTGTCATTCATTTGTCTTTAAATTTGGTAGAACATTACTTATTTAACTGACAAAAATATTTTCTAAAGTTTTAACTATTGAGCATAAGGCCATTTGTAGTATTGTTGAGAAGAAAACCTCAAATAACATGCATTTTAAGTGTAAGTTAAATGGAAGAGACTGCTTACAAGTAAAGTTGTACTTTGAGAATAAACCCTACCTCCTTGTGTTGCACTCAATAAGTTCTCTTCCCGGCATCATAAAGAGTTGGCTTAATCCCGTTTTTAATTTTACTGCACATTAACAGTATCCCGTTCTTACAGAAGGGGTTGTGCATCTGCCTTTAATACCAATTGACTTTCATAAATCATGTTAAGTATGACATGTGTATATGTATTTAAGATGTACATTTAATAATAGCAAAGAGAAGATGGCTGTTAATTTATAATGTATTTGAAAGCATGTATTTTTTTAATTTGTAAAAATGGGTGAATTGTTTAAATAATCTTTTGTGTCTTGTCATGCAATTTATACTGCACTCTTTAATCTGTGATTGTAATACCAAAATCCAAAAAGCTTTGAAAACAAGGTTTTCATAAGCTTAGGGACAAAACTCATTTGCTTGCAAATCTAATCTGAACTGACACCAAAATTTATTTATCCCAGTTAGTATGAATATTTGTTTATTTTGCTTCAGGAAAAATTAATGTGTTTGATGATTGGGAGGAGGGGTGCTAAGGCTTATTGTAGAAGGCTGAGAGTTAATGTAGTATGGTATATGCACTGAATTACCTTTCTAAAATCTGAACATTTTCTAAATCTGAAACAAGGGTTTCAGATAAAGGATTGTGGATATTTACACCTGTAATTTAATTTGTTTTTAAAAATGTGAAATGCTTTTATATTCTAGACAGTTTTTCACTTTATGTATTAAATGATTTTAAATGACCTTCTGAATCTCTATTCTTATAAAAATCAGATAATAGAATAATTGAATATGGCTTGGGAAAATATTATGGGTCCACCAAGTGGAACTGGAGCACATACATATGTAATAGTCTCTCTACTTTTCTTGGGAATCAAACAGGACTTATGGTAAAGTCAGTATTGGGCAATTTCTTTTTTTTTTTTCCTAAGACAGAGTCTTACTTTGTTGCCCAGGGTAGAGTAGCAACCTCATTGCAACCTCAAACTCCTGGGCTCAAGCCAGTCCTCTTACCACAGCCTCTAGAGTAGCTGGGACTACAGGCACCTGCCACAACACCTGGCTAATTTGTCTATTTTATTTATTTATTTATTTATTTATTTTTAGTAGAAACTGGGTCTTGCTCATGCTCAGGCTGTTCTCAAACTCCTGAGCTCAAGCAGTCTACCCACCTCAGCTTCCCAGAGGGCTAGGATTACAGGTGTGAGCCCCCACGCCTGGTGTGGGCAACTTCTTTAATATAATGTTTTTCCCTGAGATGTCCTCCTACCAGTATCCATGTCTAAAACACATGCTTATACATTGCCTTATAATCTGATGTCACAGTCCCACCATCCCCTAGCTAGAGTCACCTAGCAAATTTTCCCAGTCACCTAAGTTTAAAATCTTAGGATTGTCGTCTTTTTTTTTCTTAGTCTCATTTTGTCACCCTCAGTAGAGGGCTGTCGTATCATAGTTTACAGCAACCTCTAACTCTTGGGCTCAAGCAGTTCTCTTGCCTCAGCCTCCTAAGTAGCTGGAATCACAGGTGCCCACCATAATGCCCAGCTAATTTTTTAGAGATGGGGTCTGGCTCTTAGGCTGGTTTCAATCCTGTGAGCTCAGACAGTCCACCCACCTTAGCCTCCCAGAGTGCTAGGATTGTAGGCATGAGCCCCTCACCCGGCCTTTGGGATTGTCTTCCTATCTTTTGCAGCCATCAAGTATCACTTTCTCGCTAAAGATGGTAATTCCATCCCTGACAACTGTTATAAGAGGCAATCTCTAGAACAGGGGTCCTCAAACTTTTTAAACAGGGGGCCAGTTCACTGTCCCTCAGACAGTTGGAGGGCCTGACTGTAGGCCCCAGGATGAGTTGGCTGCTAAGCACAGGCAGCGGCAGCAAAAACACCCAGCGGACTGGATAATTGTACTAGGCAGGCCGCGAGCCGTAGTTTGAGGATGCCTGCTGTAGAAGAATTGCTTCCCTAATTCTAGAAGATTTTAATAATAAAAATTTTTATTGTTGCTTGGAAGATATTAAACTCGAAGGTAAGATCAGAAATAGTTAACAAAGGCGGTACAGTAAAAGTGCTTATCTGGGAGTCTGAACATTGCAGGCTATCCAAACATTGAAATTTTTGTTAAAGGATTTTTCTTTTTAGTGATGATGCATTTTCTTTCTTTTCTTTTTTAGACAGAGTCTCACTCTGTGTCCTGTTTGAAAACAAGGTTTTCATAAGCTTAGTGACATTTTTCATTTCACTAAGAGAGTGACAGAGCATCCTACCTCACAGCAACCTCAAACTCAAGCTGAAACTATAGGCACCTGCTACAATGTCTGGCTAGCTTTTCTATTTTTTTTAGTAGAAACAGGGTCTCAGGCCGGTCTCAAAATCCTCACTTCAGGCAATCCATCTGCCTTGGCCTCACAGAATGCTAGGATTATAGGCTGATCCTGGCCTGATTATGCATTTTCTCTCTTTCTTTTCTTTTCTTTTCTTTTCTTTCCCTTTCCTTTCCCTTTTCCTTTCCCTTTCCTTTCCCTTTCCTTTTCCTTTCCCTTTCCTTTCCTTTTCCTTTCCCTTTTCCTTTTCTTTCCCTTTCCTTTCCTTTTCCCTTTCCTTTCCCCTTTCCTTTCCTTTTCCTTTCCTTTCCTTTTCCTTTTCCTTCCCTTTCTCCTTCCCTTTCCCCTTCCCTTTCCTCTTTCCTTTTCTTTCTTTTCTTTCTTTCTTTCTTTCTTTCTTTCTTTCTTTCGACAGTCTCATTATGTCACCCTCCGTAGAAGGCTGTGGCATCACAGCTCACAGCAACCTCAAATTCTTGGGCTTAAGCAATTCTCTTGCTTCAGCCTCTGGAGTAGCTGGGACTATAGGTGCCTACCACAACACCTGACTTTGTTTTTTTGTTGTTGTTGTAGTTGTTGTTGTTTAGCAGGTCTGGGCCGGGCTTGAACCCACCAGCCCTGGTGTATGTGGCTGGCACTATAACCATTGAGCCACGGATGCCGAGCCTTTCTTTTTGAGACAGTCTTACTATGTCGCCCTCAGTAGAGTGCTGTGGCATCACAGCTCACAGCAATCTCAAACTCTAGGGCTTAAGGGATTCTCTTGCCTCAGCCTCCCAAGTAGCTGGGACTACATGCACCTGGCACAATGCCCTGCTAATTTTTTGTTGTAGTTGGCCCGGGCTGGATTTGAACCCGCCAGCCCTAGTATATGTGGCCAGTGCCCTAACCATTGACCTACAGGTGCTCAGCCTGATTATGCATTTTCTAAGTATGATTCTAGTAACTGGTAATAGGTTTTCTATAGAGTGGGGGCCACTGATGATGTGTGGCTGTGATAGAGGTCAGGGCAGCCTGATCTCCTGATCTACACTATTTGGGCAGGTGGTTTGAGTCCAAAGACTGTCATAGAGACCCCTCAAAATTACTCTTAATGCCTGAGTGGACCTCTCTATTTTTTGTTGGGTAATAGCTTTTTTTTGGAAACAGAGTTGCACTCTGTTGCCAAGGCAAGAGTGCTGTGGCCTCAACCTAGCTCACAACATCCTCAAACTCTTGAGTTCAATGAGTTCAAGCGGTCCTGCTTCAGCCTCCCAAGTAACTAGGACTATAGGCACCGGCCATAACACCTGGCTAATTTTTTTTTTCTATTTTTAGTAGAGACAGAGTCTCACTCTTGCTCAAACTGGTCTTGAACTCTTGAGCTCAAGAGATCTCCCTGCTAGGCAGTGCCTGTGGCTCTGGGTGGGGTGCCGGGTTCAAGCCTGGCCCTGGCCAAACTGTAACAAAATAATAGCCAGGCATTGTGGTGGGCACCTGTGGTTCCAGCTACTTGGGAGGCTGAGGCAGGAGAATTGCCTGGTCCCAGGAGTTGGAGGTTGCTATGAGCAATGCCGACACGGCACTCTACCAAGGGCGATGGAGTAAGACTCTGTCTCTTAAAAAAAAAAAAAAAAAAAACTTCCTGCTTTGGCCTTCTAGAGTACTAAGATTACAGGCATAAGCCACTGCACCCAAACAGGTAACAGCTTTTTATTTATTTATTTATTTGCAGTTTTGGCCAGGGCTGGGTTTGAATCCACCACCTCTGGCATATGGGGCTGGCACCTTACTCACTGAGCCACCGGCGCCACCCGGTAACAGCTTTCTAGATTGGAATGGCAGTTGTGAATTGTATGCAATTCATTCTCCTATCTAAACAATACTAAGAAAAACTAAGGTATCCAGACAACACAGGGGCTGAAGCAAATTCTGCTTTTTTTAGGTTGAAAGAGCTAAGCTCTGCAAATACCATTTATCTGGAACAGAAAAAGTCATAGACATTTCATAATAAAAAATTGAATGTTACAGGTAAGTTCATTATTGAGGGGAGTGGGTAGAGTGGTCTGGGAAGGCTGGCTTTAATGAAGATTTGAATTGGTTCTATTTGAACCTCTTCTCATTTCCACTGCTAGGTAACTTTGGGCCTGCAGTTTCCTAACCACTTAGCATCCTTGCGTTCAGCCTATGTCCACTCTCAGCCATTTTGCAGATTGACTACTTTCCCATTATTTCCCTACCCAAGAGGTTAGAGAAACTTCCCAATCCTAGTCAACCTTGTGGTTTCACCACTAACCTTGCGAGGCTTACATCATTACTGCCCCAAATAAGGCATCCCCTATTTCCCTTGCAGCCATCCATCTCCCCACCCCCCTTTTCCCTTTGCTCTTTTTAATTCTGGTAACGTATACACATTGTGCAGAATTTTAAAAGAACAGAATACGTAGTGGAAAAGTCTCTGTCTGTTCTCTAGCCTTACAATTCCTCTAACAGAGAAAGTTTATTCCAGACTTTCAAAATGTGGTCCTAACCACGTAATCTGCCATATCGCTCCTTTCCATCACGGAAGCCTTCAAAGAAACCCAAGCGCTTACAGTTCCCGTTATTCTCCCTGGAAGATCGCCCCCACTCCACCCAGCCAACACACACACTTACATGCTGCCGAGCTTGGACTATTCTCACCCTATTGTCTGGATGGCCTTCATAAATCCCTCATTGATCACTTTGGCAAATAGTAAGTACCTCCCCAAAACCAAAACCAAAACTTGATGAGTGAGTGGTGCAATTACATCTTCCTCTTCTGAACTTCCACAGCACTCTACTTGCGACGAGTCTGGTTGCTCCTGTAGTGCAGGATCTGCCTGGAGCATGCGCTTGCCACACTGGAGGCTTCGATTTAAACCAGAATAGGACAAATAGAGCCGTTACCACTGAGTGAGGGAGTGGGTTCCACGCCTAAGAACAAACTGACCAGTCCCTTGTCTGAGATGTCCTCCCCTTTTCTCTGCTTCCTGGATTACTCCAAACGACCGACTGTACCTCTCTTCCTGAGCAGCTAAACCAACACGGCATAGAACAGCCCGGTACCTTCGAAGGAGAGTGCACAGCCCGACTGCTGAAAGAATTTTGTCCCGTCCGCTCCCCGTCTCACCAGCGCGTTGGGGGCGCTGCGTCGGTGTGCGTCACCGCGCAGCCGCAATGCTGGGCGAGTGGGCGGGGCCGGCTGTTGGCGGCGGTTGGCTCGGCCCGGGAGGCGGCTGCACGTGCGGGCGGGGGCGATGCGTCACTGATAGGTGAGGCGCTACGGAGGGGTCGGCTTCCCTCCCGAACCTTCGGCTGGCCCCCTTCTCTGTTAGTGTCTTACGCCGGGGAGCAGACACTAGGAGACGGGGGTGTCACGAAGCTCACCGTGCAGGGGCGGCTCACGGGCCGTCTGGGGCGGAGGAGTTGGCGTGGGAAAGCCGGGTCTGCGAGAAGGGAAGAATGAGGGGAAAGGGGTACGGGACTGCCCGGGTCAGCCTCCGAGTGGGCGCCAAGTGTCTGAGGGGAGAGGGTGGAAACTGGAGGGGGTGGACCTTTCATTCCCGGGACTGAGGGGTCCTTCCCTCCCTCACCCAGAAGGAACAAGGATGAATATGACTCAAGCCCGGGTTCTGGTGACTGCAGTGGTGGGGCTGGTGGTTGTCCTGCTCTACGCCTCCATCCACAAGATCGAGGAAGGGCACCTGGCTGTGTACTACAGGTGAGCTGCAAGTGCAGTCAGCTCCAGGCTCTCTAGCAGATGAGAAGGGTTCTCCAATTAGAATGGAGTCTGGAAAGTTATTTCTTCTGCAGCGTCCAGGGACACACGTCCCATCGCTAGGGAAAGCATGGGGGTCGAAGCAGGCTTTTGTGGAGCACCGTCCAAGTTTTGGATAGTTTTAGTGCTATATTCCTTCTGTGCAGAGGTTAAAACTCCTTACAACTATTCCTTATGTACAGCAAACTCAGTAGAAAAATGAGGAAGCGACAAAGGAAGTAGTCGCTCTACCTGTAACTGAAGAGATAGATAAATTATTTATAGTACACACACCGTACAGGCTTTTAGTTTGCTGCTATAGATGCTATTTAGAAAATGTGGTCCTGCGTATGTTCTTTCGATTACTTCATTTGAAAAACACTCAGTGTCCGGTTATGTCTTGTAACACCATGATGACCATGACGGTTATATCCCTGGACCTTCTAGGGACATAAACACAATATTGGTGAATTATCTTCCTCCTTCCTTACCGTTTCTTTTCAAGTGAAGGAGTGGAATGATATGGAAGGTATTGAGATAGCATAGCTTTTCCTTCAGCATAATTACCACCAGTTCCTTTTGAGGTAAATTAGTAGGAGAGAGGCCAATTTGTGGCATAATTAGGATGGTGGTATATTTA
The DNA here is from genome assembly GCF_000181295.1 of Otolemur garnettii. Taxonomy (NCBI): domain Eukaryota; kingdom Metazoa; phylum Chordata; class Mammalia; order Primates; family Galagidae; genus Otolemur; species Otolemur garnettii. The sequence goes on from NW_003852416.1 coordinate 20,496,272, forward strand.
CAGAGAGCTTCAACTTTTTGCCTGTTTCCATCCTTCAGAACTGATATTTCTACTTTTAGAACCATCCTGAATCTTAGAAAAGTACACTTTTAGTGGCATATTTTAACAGATGGAACTCTAGCATGAGAAATGACAAATTTCCAGATTTCTGTCCTGTTGAGCATTCTTTCTGATATTAAAACCAAGGAAAGGACATTTCAAGGTATGCCCCTCAAAGAATCAGTGATAAACCTGAAACCGTTCCTCTTTTCTTAGTTACTCTGACATTTTTGCAAACCTTTTTATATTTTCAGGACAGGAAGCTAATTTCTATGATAAATTTACTATTTACTATGTAAAATAGGACTTCTTATATTTGTTCCCCAAATGTCTCTATTTTACAGTTTCTAGGCTTACTTTTATAATTCTCACATTCTAAGATTTAGTGAACATGAAATTCATATCTATTTATAGTCTTAATCCTCTCACCTTTCATGTTTCCATGCTAATTTTTTGTTTTTATACAGAAACTTTATGTTCCCAGTATTTTAATTGCCTTGCACATAGATTAAAAGAACCACAAGTCTCAGAAATTTTTTCCTTCCTTGAAAGTTTGTGTTGTCTTTTTTTTTTAACCTGGTGATTAAATGTATTTTGCTCTTGTTATGTACAATTAAAGCACCCCAACTGAGAGCCATTAGCCAATTAAAGCACCCCAAATATTCAAACAAATATTCCTCAGAAGGTTAAATACCAAAGAGAATCCTTTGAACTTCAGAGCAGTGCTGGAGACCCAGAGGTATGGTTGGTCAAGCTTATGAAACAAGGTGCAACATCAATAGTTTAATTTGCTCTTTCCACCTTTTTAGGTATGGTAGGCATTTTAAGCAGTTGTTCATTATGAGTAATTCTTATTAGTGTGGATTTAGTAGGTCAGTAGCATAAGTAAGAGTATTAGAGCATTTTAGATTTGGAAAGATAATTTTTCTCTTTATAACTTTGTCAAATTGAAACATCTTTTTGCAGAGGCGGAGCTTTACTAACTAGCCCCAGTGGACCAGGCTATCATATCATGTTGCCTTTCATTACTACATTCAGATCTGTACAGGTGAGTGATTCCTAGGGAAGCCCCCACACCAGATAGACAGGTATGACAGGAATTACCACACTTGTAGGTGGAGATGGATTTCCTTATTGCTTAAGCAGATGGTAGTATTTACTTAAATATAGGAGTTAAAGTACGAGTTCAGAGTACAATTGTTACAGCATAAGTTATGATTTTGATCCACCTTGCTGTCTTGAAATGAATTAGAAGTATGAGCCAGGCAGCTTTAGTGGTATGTAGCAGGTTTTCTGTTGCTGCTGTCAAAATAAAAGCAAGACTTAGGAACACAACTAGAAATACAAACCAATGATTACTTGGTTTAGAACAATGTTTGGTTTCCATAGAGGCAGGCTCTGGGCTACTGTTAACATGGAGCATCTGAATTTTTATACACAGCTTTTCTGCCTCACATTTTTTTGGCCTGGTTTATTAAGCATAATTTTTTGTGGAACCTTAGTGAATGTTCTATTTTGACTTCATCCCAGGATATTTGAAGGAAATGTCTGGTCACTGAAAAGAGTGTCTTGGCCATGGGAGACAATAAATACATTGGTATAACAAGATGACAAAACAGGAGTAGGCTCAGTGTGGTCATAAATCTTTGGATTCAGAAGTTTGTCTACCATCTTCTACTAATTTGTCAGGATTCAGAAAATTCAGTGTTATTTAATCTTGTAATTTTATGTCTAGGCTTCCTGCTGAGGGTTTGATTATGAATACTTAAATTCCCTAAGTATCCTTCCTGTCCCCTTTTAGATGGCTTAGGGAAAGAATTTTGTCTGTTGAAGTGAAATGTGGGGGTTTTCCCCTAGTTAAAAAATAATGATTTCTATATTATTTTCTCATATTTATTTAATTCATTCTTGCTTTGGTTCATTCTGTCTCCTCTTTGTTCACCAAATTGCTTCCCCTTTCTTCTCCTAACTCTTGCTGGCCTTTTTAAGGCTCATGTCAGATTCTTCCTCTTCTTATCCATCGCTTTTAAAGTCTGTATTATAAATTTCATCCTATTTTCTTTAGTAATGTTGTATTGTGTCCTTAAGTTTTTTTGTGTGTTTTCTTTCCCGAAAGTCACCAAGCTTCTTAATGACAGGAGTTATAACACATTTATATTTCTGACTTTCTACTTACGGTGGAAGTTGTTAAATTGAGCTAATTTCTCAAGAAGCAATGTTGTGGTATTCTGAACATGAGGACCTGGCTCTGGCCACTGTTGCATGATTTTTGTGAAGTCATTTAACTGTTTTAGACTTTAGTTTTTCTTCTGAAAGAAGTTATTTTAATTATGTAACCACCGATAGCCCAAACAGTCTGTAAATATGTTATCAACAGCATCATTAGACGTTTATAGATCGAAGGCTTTTTTGAAGGTTCTTGTTCAAAATCAGATAAATTTGTCTCTGCCTTCTTGAAGGTTAGTGTTAAGACATTCCCATGTAGAGCTATATGAAAGATGTACATGATAACATTAAACAAATTTTGGAGTTTAATTGTCTGTGTAACAAATATACATTGTGTGCATATACATTTAGTAGTAAATGATCATACTTAGACCCAAATGAATTGGTAAAAAGATTACAGTGTACTAATATACGTTGCATCTACAAAAAACTTAAATGCTGGAGCCAGTATGACTAGAAATGTTCTTTATACGTGCAACAATAATATTCTAAGAAATAATTACATTAATAAAATTCTTCAGTTGTGTGTACCTCAGTCGGGAAGGACGCGTTGAGGTTGGCAATTCATCAAGGACAGTAACTACCATGGCTTCCAGTGCTTTCGCCAAACCTCAGATGCGTGGCCTCTTGGCCAGGTGCCTGTGGATTCATATTGTTGGAGCATTTGTTATATCCCTGGGGGTTGCAGTTTTCTGAAAGTTTGCTGTGGCTGAACCAAGAAAGAAGGCATATGCAGATTTCTACAGAAATTATGATTCTCTGAAAGATTTTGAGGAGATAAGGAAGGCTGGTGTCTTTCAGAGCATTAAAATAATTTTGAAATATAAAGAATTTCTTTGGGCTGATTTACATAGACATTTGTCACTGACTTGTGTTCCTGAGCTATGAATATGAGTGATAAATAAACTATTAATAAATTCAAAAAAATAATAATTCTTTCAAGAAAGTATTCTTAAGAGAATAAGACATAAATTTATTTTTAGGAATTTTTGGAACATGTTAGTAGACATAGCCCTGTATAAACAAATAGTTAAACAAATGTGGCAATTAGGGTGGCGCCTGTGGCTCAGTGAGTAGGGCGCTGGCCCCATATACCAAGAGTGGCGGGTTCAAACCCAGCCCTGGCCGAACTGCAACAAAAAAAATAGTTGGGCATTGTTGTGGTGGGCGCCTGTAGTCCCAGCTACTTGGGAGGCTGAGGCAAGAGAATCACCTAAGCCT
>NW_003852416.1:20499810-20521697 GCF_000181295.1 Otolemur garnettii
TGGGCATTGTTGTGGTGGGCGCCTGTAGTCCCAGCTACTTGGGAGGCTGAGGCAAGAGAATCACCTAAGCCTAGGAGTTGGAGGTTGCTGTGACCTGTGACGCCACGGCCCTCTATGAGGGCGATAATGTGATACTCTGTCTCTTAAAAAAAAAAAGTGGCAATTAAAAGGAATATATATGAATATGAAATCCCATATATGATGTAAGAAGAAAAAATAATGGCTAGAGAAATTATATGAAAACCTTCAGCCCAAATATATGTAAAGTAATAATAGACTCACTTTTATTTTAATTGTATTGTTTTGGAGACAGAGTCTCATTTTGTTGCCCTTGGTAGAGTGTCGTGGTGCCATAGCTCACAGTAACTTCAAACTCTTGGGCTTAAGTGATACTCCTGCCTCAGCCTCCCAAGTAGCTGGGAGTACAGGAGCCTGCCACAATGCCTGGCTATTTTTAGAGATAGGGTCTCTGCTCCTGCTCAGGCTGGTCTCGAACTCCTGATCTCAAGCAGTCCATCTACCTCGGCCTCCCAGAATGCTAGGATTACAGGTGTACCCTGTCTTACAGACTCTTTTTAAATTAATATTCTGTCATACTGGAAAAATAATGTTTAAGAGAATATAAAAGAAGTATAAAAGTACATAAAGATAGGATGTTAAATTGAAGGTTTAACATTTGAACTCTTTCCTAGTTCTTCTTGGTTTAAAAATTTGACTAGAGAATATCCTTTAGGTTTAAATAGGAATGTGTATTTAAAGTTAGTATGGATTATGGAAATTTAATTAATTTTATGTTTTGAGGGAATTAAAATAAATTGAATTAATCTCTTCATCAGTCTCCCTCACTTCATGATCACTAATGTTTACCATCATCTTGACCTTTTAATTCATGAGGTTTTTTTTTTCCTTTCTTCTGAGACAGAGTCTTATTCAAATGTCACCCTGGGTAGAGTACTGTGGCATCATAGCTCTCCCTTACACCAACCTCAAACTCTGGGGTTCAAGCAGTCCTTTTGCTTCATCCTCTTGAATAGCTGGGACTACAGGTGCCCACCCACCATGCCGCCTGGATAGTTTCTATATTTTTTAGTAAAGACAGGGTCTTGTTCTTGCTCAGGCTGGTCTTAAGCAATCCACCTGCCTTGGCCTAACACATTGCCAGGATTACGGGGTAAGCTACCACATCTGACACTCCTGGAACTTTATATTCAACAAAGTATCATATCCTTCCCCTATTATGGGAAGAATTAAAACCTGGATTGGCAGCTTTTAATTTTGTGGCCTTTACTGAATTAACCTAATTAAATTTAATTTTTTAACCTCCCAGCTGGTTTTCTTGCCTCCAGATAAGATGGATAATGAGAACCACATCACATATAGGCAAAGGAATTAAGTAAAAGACATTTTTGAAAGGTTAATTTTGTGACTGTGTGTAAGGTAGACGAGAGCCTGAACTCCCCAGCCAACTAGGGCCTCTACCTAGTATCACCATGTTCTCTTACCAGAATTTCAACTTCCATCTAAATTGCCCTCTCTGCTCCAAATATGCCAATCTACTTCTTGTCACCTATACACTATTTACCTTCAACTTCATATATTTGAATAGGATCTTTATTGAACTTTAGATGTTCCTCTGTCTTCATCTGTTCTTATTTCTACCCTTGTAGACCTGTCTTACAAACACTTCACCTCAGAGATCTTTTCCAACTATTATTTTTCTCTGTAATTAGCCCCTTACAGTTTATTTTATTCTTTGTTATTTTGTGCGTGTTGGTGGGATGCTTTGTAAGGATTTTGTCTCCTGTGCTGGATTGGGAGTTCTTTGGAAACAGGAACCATGCTACTTTTTTCTTTTTTATTCCATAAAATAGATCCACTGTGTGCTTGATAAGGTACAGAGCCCAAAATGCACTCATTAGGTGCTGATAATAAGCTTTAGAGTGGGATATGAAGACATTCTGCATCCAAACAAAGATGTGACATAGAGCAGTTAAGTACTAGATTGTTGCTTCACTAGGAGGACCCAGTGTGGTGGTGGCCCTTTTGTTAAAAAGGAAACTGAATAGAACATGTGAGAGTTCACTAGATCCTGAAGTGAAATACTGACAGTAGCTTTGGAAAAGAAAGGTTGCTGTTGAGTTCAAGGTCAGCTTTGAGTTGTAGGATACTTGTATGCATAAAATAGTTATCTTTTATCTTCAGTGTAAACAGTAATATTAGTGGTAGAATCAAAGTTCAGAGCTCAAGTCCTAGCTGTAGTATCTGTATGGGGAAGCTGTGTGGTTTGCAATTCTAGGCTAGCTCCAGGGAAATAAAGAGCTCTGGAAGAGTTTTCTACTTATTAGGAGATGGAACGAACATTGAACCTCACTCAGAATATGTTCTGTCTTAAGTCTTGTGTTTCTACTAAGATACAAAAAGAAATAACTATTCTGAGAGCTAATCTGAAGGGGACTGAAATTGCAATGGAGCTCTCCCATACTTAGTTGCAGCAGTTTTCCAGAGGTTTCCTGCAGGGAAACGTAGTTCCTTAATGATATTTGTCATAAGTATTGATGAGATATTTTTCCTTCTCTAGACAACACTACAAACTGATGAAGTTAAAAATGTGCCTTGTGGAACAAGGTAAGCTTTGTCCTTGATTACCAGCCTCCCTTTATTTCATACAAAGTTTCTGCTCCTAAAGCTATGATCACATAGACATTTCTCAAGTAGACAAGATAATACCCAAGGAGATTTCTTATCTGAGTATTATGTAAGCAAAGGCCTGTCTCCAAATACCAGCTTTCCATCTTGGTGTGTTATTGAAAAAAACTTTTGTTTATCAGCACTGCCATATCTGCTTTACTTTTTTTTTTTTTTTTGAGACAGAGTCTCATTTTGTCACCCTCGAGAGAGTGCCATGGTGTCATAGCTTACATCAACCTCAAACTCTTGGGCTCAAATGATCCTCTTGCCTTAGGCTCTTAAGAAGCTGGGACTATAGGCACCTGCCACAATGCTCAGCTATTTTTTTTTAGAGATGGAGTCTCACTGTTGCTCAGGAAATCCACCTGCCTTGACCTCCCAGAGTGCTAGGATTACAGGCATGAGCCACTATGCCCGGCCTGCTTTACTGTTTTTTTAAGATTTTATTTTATTTTATTTTATTTTAGACAGAGCCTCAAGCTGTCCCCCTGGGTAGAATACCGTGGCATCACAGCTCACAGCAACCTCCAACTCCTAGGCTCAAGCGAGTCTCCTGCCTTGGCCTCCCAAGTAGCTGGGACCACAGGCGCTCGCCCCAATGCTTGGTTTTTTTTGGTTGCTAGCCATCATTGTTGTTTGGCAGGCCCAGGCGGGTTTGAAACCGCCACCTTAGGTGTATGTGGCTGGCGCCTTAGCTGCTTGAGCCACAGGCACCGAGCCAATAGATTTTATTTTTTACCACAGTTTTAGGTTCATAGGAAAACTATGAAAATACAGAAAGTTCCCACATATCTCTTGCCCCCACACATTACTTAATTGGATTTTCTAAGCTTACTAACCCCATTTGTAAAAAATCAAGAGTTTTACCTTACAAAGTTTTAAGGATTAGAATTAGTGTTTATGAAGCACATAACCAACCACTTAGACCAGAGTTGGTGCTCAGTGAAACATAGTTTAAAATTAAATCATTCCACCTTTTTCTCATCTTTAGTATTAAATGCCATCTGATTTAGAGATCTGATTCAGTAGGTCTGGAATGAGAATTTGCATTTCTTTCTTTCTTTCTTTCTTTTTTTTTTTTTTTTTGAGACAGAGTCTCACTTTGTTGCCCTTGGTGGAGTGCTATGGTGTCATAGCTCACAGCAACCTCAAACTCTGGGGCTCAAGCAATTCTCTTGCTTCAGTCTCCCAAGTAGCTGGGACAATAGGCACCTGCCACAACACCCAGCTATTTTTAGAGATGAGGTCTCACACTGTCTCAGGCTTGTCTTGAATCTGTGAGTCCAGGCTATCCACCTGCCTTGGCCTCCCAGAGTGCTATAATTACAGGCATGAGCCATTACACCCCAGCCAAGAATTTGCATTTCTAACAAGTTCCTGGGTGATGCTGATGGTGCTAGTCTAAAGACCTTACTTTGAGAATTGTTGCCCTGCAGAGGTTTAGAGCAGGGGTCCTCAAACGTTTTAAACAGGGAGCCAGTTCATTGTCCCTCAGACTGTTGGAGGGCCGGACTGCAGGCCTGGGATGAGTCAGCTGCTAAACAGGACAGCCAGCAGTGGCAAAAACACCCGGCAGGCCAGATAAATGTCCTCGGTGGGCCGTAGTTTGAGGACCCCTGGTTTAGAGAAAGAAAGGCAGGCAAGGCCCAAATTAGAGTATAATCACTACATTGAATTGTTTTAAAAGAAGAATGTGAAAATTCAAAGTATTTTTTTAGTTACCTATTTTAAGTAACCCAAAATATTACTATTATATTAAACAAAAAGTATACAAAAGAGACTTTGACATCTATAGAGAGACAGAAGGACTTTTTAAAAGGGAGCAAATTCTCTCTGTGTTAGAAGTTAATATATTTGATTATCAGGTTTTCCCTAGGTCTGTAACTCTTTTATGGATTCCCTTTAGTAGTTTACACTTTTTTTCATTTCTTTTTTTTTTAGCGGTGGAGTCATGATCTATATTGACCGAATAGAAGTAGTTAATATGTTGGCACCTTATGCAGGTATGTTATCCATCTGTTCTTTTGTTTTTATAGTTATATCCAGAGTATTTAAAACTGACAGATTCTCTGAGGAATAGAAAGATGCTTTTTGTTTTATGGCCTCATTGGTTACTGCTAAAGGAATAATCACTGGAATATTTTCCATTTCTAGGGAACAGAGGCAGAAATAAGTCAGAAGTCTGGACAGGGTTGATTTTCTGCAACTCTATGAGTTACTCTTTTTTTGCTGAGACAGAGTCTCATTCTGTCACCCTTGGTAGTGTGCTGTGGCATCATAGCTCACAGCAGCCTCAAACTCTGGCTCAAACGATTCTCTTCCTCGGCCTCCCAAGTAGCTGGGACTACAGGTGTGCTCCCCCGCCCCATAATGCTGGCTATGGCTATTTTTAGAGATAGTGTCTCTAACCGGTGAGCTCAGGCAATCCACCCACCTCAGCCTTCCAGAATGCTAGTATTACAGGTATGAGCCACCGAGCCCAGCCTCTGAATTACTCTTTGAGCTTAGTGTTTCTAAGGGCAAGATGCCATTGATTATTTATAGAACAGGAAAACATTTTATCTAGTCAAGGTGAGAGATAATTACCTTGTGTGCTAAAAAATTTGTAACTGATCAATTCCTTGGGCCACATTGGTTTGCCATCATAGAGAAATCTTTTCTAGTTAGGATTTGCTATAACCACAAAGCAATGTAAAAGTCTTCAGTGTGGGGAAAGCATGAAAATCCACATTGATGGGTTTTCAAATCAAAAACTTAATTAGAAGCTCTGAAGAAAGATACGCAGTTTTATCTTTATCCTTGTTAATAAAATTGGCATGTCTAATATATAAAGATACTATGTTGCGCTGGGTGTGGTGGTTCATGCCTGTAATCCTAGTACTCTGGGAGACCGAGGCAGGTGGATTGCTTGAGCTCACGAGTTCAAGACCAGCCTGAGCAAAAGCGAGATCCGTCTCTACTAAAAATAGAAAAAAGGAGGCAAGAGTATTGCTTGAGCCCAAGAGTTGGAGGTTTCTGTGAGCTATGATGCTACGGCACTCTACCCAGAGTGACAGCTGGAGACTCTTATCTCAAAAGAAAAAAAATATACTATGTTGGATGAGAACAATTTAAAAAGATGAAGTTGTAGCCTTTGCCCTCAGGGGGTTTTGTTGTATTGAGAAGATAAAAATGATATCTAAAAAAGGTAGATTGAAATACAAGATCATGCTAAAATTTCTCATCACTGGTACAGCCACAAATAGTGAAAAGATTTCAGAGCAGAGAGCAGGTATACTACTGGCATATGGATTTGGATCATATTTTTCAAAGATTAACTATTTTCCTTATCCTTTTTTTCTATCTCCTTTCCTTGGTCGTAAATCATTGGAAGAATTGTGACTGAAAGCAGAAGAAGGGAAAAGTTTGATTCTGTAGCCCGAGATAAATAAGAAACTATTAGATCACCAGCTCATTTGGGAAGTGATCAAGTAAATGAGTTAGTCTGCAGATTTTTTGTTTGTTTTTGAGACAGAGTCTCATTCTGTTGTCCTAGGTAGAGTACAGTGACATCATAGCTCATAGCAAACTCCTAGGCTCAAGAGATTTCTTACTTCAGCTTCCTAAGTACCTAGGACTATAGGTACCCACCACAATGGTTGGCTTAATTTTTTTGTATTTTTAGTAGAGATAGGGTCTTGCTCTTGCTCAGGCTGGTCTGGAACTCCTGAGCTAAAGTAATCATTGAGCAAGAATTTACTGATGGCCTGTCCATTGCTTGTGATCTGGAATACAGTTGCATCTAACATTTCATTATGGGAAGGCCAAGGAACAAGTCCTTGGATCTGAAGACAGAAATAGGAATAGAATAGAACACAGGTTTTTGACCTGGTCTAGTATATATATCTTTGGGGACATTTATAAAATTCTCTGGTTGTTAGTTTTTAGTTTCTTACTATGCTTAATCAGGAGGATTCAGTGCTAATCTCTGCAAATTGCCTGATACAAAGTCTAGCCCAGTAAACGTTAGCCTGGTGACTTTTTTATAGCCTTTAAAAATTGCCTTTTTAACTCAGTAACTCACTTCTGGGGCAAGCACTCTGGGAGGCTGAGACACGTGGAACCCTTCAGCTCAGGAGTTAATTCGAGAGCAACATGAGCAAGAAGGAGAGACCCTGTTTCTACTAAAAATAGAAAAACTAGTCTGATGTAATGGAGGACACTTACAGGCTCAGCTACAGGGGAGGATGAGACAAGGGGATCACCTGAGCCCAAGAATTTAAGGTCTCTGTGAGCTATGACTCTTTGACACTCTGAGGGTGATGAAATAAGACTCTGTCTCAAAAAAAAAAAAAAAAGTCTTTTGCAGTTGCTTCTTTTATTCCCACTGTTTCTTAATTAGTTTAATCCCACTATTAATCTTTTTGCTCAGTTTTTGCTTTTCCTTTCCCTGCCTTTGATCTCTGTGCCTCTCAATTCACCTTTACATTGTTGCCAAAGTACAAATCTGACTGCCTTGCTGTTGCTTGAAAACTTTGCCAGTTCCTTATTACTTCAAAAAAATGTATACTCTCCTTAGTATGGATTTCAGAGTTTGCTTGTTGATATTGCAGATGCAAGGATATCTGGAATATTGAGCACAAGGAGGGCATCAATATTTGTGTCTGTGTGTTATGTTTTTGTTATTTTGTTGACATTTTTCCTCATGTGTAAGATACACTCTTTTGCCCTGGCTGAATTTGAAGATGCCTGAGTCATTGCTGGTTAAAACAAACATGGGTTGGTCTCTCCTTCAGTGTTTGATATCGTGAGGAACTACACTGCAGATTATGACAAGACCTTAATCTTCAATAAAATCCACCATGAGCTGAACCAGTTTTGTAGTGCCCATACACTTCAAGAAGTTTACATAGAATTGTTTGGTAAGTGTCTTTCTCGTTTTAAATATGTAAGTAGCCCACTGAAAATCTCATTTGGCTCATTTATTGATGCTTAATAAATCTTAAACTATTGGAGCATTTCTTTTGAATTTGTAATAGGACAGTCTTTAAAATATATTTTTTTTTTATCTTATGTTGAAAAAATTTTACGTAACTTGGTAGAGATTGGAAAAACTATTACTGTATTTTGTTTTTACTGTGGTAATTTAACTGAAAATTAGCTTTGTTGCTATTTTAACATATAACTTCAGGAAATTTTTTTAAAAGTCTATGTCTTGAGGCTCCCTGAGACTTACCTTCATGCTTAATGATTTGGTAGGAGAGCTAATAGGATTCAGTATATAGTTGTATTCACAGCTAAGATTTATTACAATCAAAGAATTCAGAGTAAAATCAGCAAAAGGAAAAGGCACGTTGGCAAAGTCCAGCAGAAATGAGTCACGGGCTCCCAAAAGTCTAAGAGTTCTTCTCACAGAATCACACAAAATGTACTTAATTCCCCCAGTGACAAGTTGTGACAATACATGTGAAATGTTGTCTACCAGGGAGGCTCATTTGAGACTTAGTGCCCAGGGTTGTTATTGAGGGCTGTCATGTAAGCACCCTCTGCCTACCATGTACCAAAATTACCAACTCCAGAAGGAAAGTAGGTGTTCAGCATAAACCATATTATTTGTATAAACAGTTCAGGCATAGTAAGCCAATTCTATCAGTTCTGTAGATGACAGAAACTCTGCAAATACAAATTCTCAGGTGCCAGGCAAGGGCCAGTTTGCAACCAAGCCTTTCTAAGGATCGTGGTCTCAAGCCTGCTATGTTAACTCCCTTCTGCCCAAGTTACTTTTCATTTGTGATAGTGAAAGTTCTGACCAGGGAATGTGTTGTTGCTTTTGGTTGGTTGCTTCTTCCTAAAAATTTTTGGTGAATTTCTTATATGGCAGCACAGGAATGGTTAATCCCTTTAAAATCTGCCAGTGGATTCCTGTTTGACAGTTGACAATCACTGCAGTGGCATATGAGGAAACCAGTTGGTCCTGCTTTGTCACATTACCAGTCATTTTAATAACGGTGAAAGTACCCTTACTCTTCTGTGAGCCTTGTGGGTAGAAAATTCACATTTTATAAAGCAAGTGAGGAGACAACATCTTTACTATCCATTCTGGTGTGCTTCAAAGACTTTTAGATGAACTTTTTCTCTTTTTTATTGTTCTTTTTCTCTTTTTAAATCCAAAATAATATGCTGAGGGCCACATAAATCAAGTTTAGTTATTGGAGAATTTGTATAAAGATTGAATAAAATAGGAATTTACCTCTTTATGAGAATCAAGATATATTAAGTATATTCAATAAATAAGTTTATCCAAAGTTAAATAATAAGTTTAAAACTTGTTTTATTGAATAAACTTTGGCTGCCTATCATCTTCCTTCCTTAATTTATTAGATAATTCTTTACAAAGACCCATATAAAAGGTGGGGGGAACAGTTTATACTCTGTAAAAGAATAGTAATATAGAAACTTTAATAATGATTAATTTGTTTCAATATTAAAACAATGTAAAAAAAATTGAGAATCATGACAGGTGTTGTTCTTGGCTTAAAAAACAGATCAAATAGATGAAAACTTGAAACAGGCTCTGCAGAAAGACCTAAACATCATGGCTCCAGGTCTCACTATACAGGTAAGTCTATTTTCTGGGGAGGTTCTCTAGGAATTTTTTGAGCTTTGAGTTTAATCCTTTCATCAGGTTGTTTATGCAGCAATTATTAATAAAAGTGCTATGGTGATTTCTAGAATACTTTTCTCAACTCGACTTTAGGTCTCAGCCGAAATAAAGTATTCATATAGTCCACCATGGGTGGCATTGGGAACTCTTTTTTTTTTTTTTTTTTGAGACAGAGCCTCAAGCTGTCCCCCTGGGTAGAGTGCCGTGGCATTACAGCTCACAGCAACCTCTAACTCCTGGGCTTAAGCGAGTCTCCTGCCTCCGCCTCCCAAGTAGCTGGGACTACAGGCACCCGCCACAACGCCTGGCTATTTTTTGGTTGCAGCCGTGGTTGTTTGGCGGGTCCTGGCTGGGGATTCAAACCCGCCACCTTAGGTGTATGTGGCTGGAGGGCATTGGGAACTCTTCAAGGGAAAGATAAGCTAAGTCTCTTAGAAGTAAATAAAATTCTTATGTTTCCCATTTATGAGGCATTATTAAGATACAGTAATGGTTACAAATCAGTATAAGAATAATTCTTGCCCTCAGTAAAATTACAAAAAAAGGAGTTTAAGATTTGAATAATAATTCTACACAAAATAGATGTTATAAAATACTAATTTGGATGATTATTACTGTAAGAGTAAGAACTTTTGAAGAGAAGATGCCTGTGTGCCTAGTGAAGGACTTTGAGTTGAGATTTTAGGTAGGTTTGGAAAATTAATTGGATTTATATGGGTGAGAGGAATGAGAAAGGTATTTCAAGTGCATGGGATGGCCTGAATAAAAGCAAAGTAGCAGATGAATTTAATGGTGGTAGCAGCATTGGTAGATAGAATGGCAAGAGGTTGGTTATACCCCTGCTTTTCTGGTCACTGTGTTTTCAGATCATGTGTTATAAAATCAGTTTTAGTGAGTCTTCACCAACTTTTTTTTTTTTTTTTTTTTTTTTAGAGACAGAGTCTCACTCTGACGCCCTCGGTACCATGGTGTCACAGCTCACAGCAACCTCCAGCTCCTGGACTCAGGCGATTCTCTTGCCTCAGTCTCCCGAGTAGCTGGGACTACAGGCACCTAACACAACGCCCAGCTACTTTTTGTTGCAGTTTGGCCAGGGCCCTGTTCGAACCTGCCACCCTCGTTATATGGGCCAGTGCCCTACTCACTGAGCCACAAGCGCAGCCTTGACCAACATTTTAATCAAATTGGAAAAGTATAGGAAAAGAGATGGCATAGGCTGGGTGCAATGGCTCACACCTGTAATCCTAGCACTCTGGGAAGCTGAGGCAGGTGGATTGCCTGAGCTTATGAGTTTGAGACCAATCCAAGCAAGAGTGAGACCCTGGCTCTAAAAAAAAAAACCTACTCATTGTGGCAGATGCCTGTAGTCCCAGCTACTCAGGAGGCTGAGGCAAGAAGTTTGAGGTTGCTGGGTACTATGATGCCATGTCACTCCACTGAGGGTGACAACAAAGTAAGACTCTGTCTCAAAGAAAAAAGAAATAGCACATAGTAGGTTTAAGTATTCAGTGAAACTTGTGTTTGTTTTACCTGAATATGTATGTGGCATTGGTGTTTATATTGGGTGTCAATGCAAAATGTATTTCTTAACTCTGTTTGTGGTCAAGAACACTTAAAAACCTCGATTCTGGATCTGGTAAGAATTGGTAATGTGGCCTCACTAGTGTCCTTTCTTAGTGGCTCTAAGACAGTGGTTCTCAACCTGTGGGTCACAATCCACAGGAACTATATTAAAGGGTCATGGCATTAGGAAGGTTGAGAACCACTGCTCTAAGAGATCATTTGGTTGTTGGGATAAATGTTACTGCAACTAAAAATAAAGCTTTCTTAGAGGTCGCCTGTGTCTCAATTCTTTTTGCTCAAGGGCACTGCCAGTGAGAGTGTGCATTTATTGTAAGTGATCATTTGTGTGTGTGTGTATAAGAGACTGGAAAGATGGATGCGGTTTTTCCTATGGCCTCATTCATACTCTGCCATTATCTCAGAGAGATGCCTGAGGGTGAACCATGAGAGTTAAGGGATTGTTTGAAATGACCAAAGGTAACTTTGTAAAATCTTATCGGTTGTCCAGTCATTTGTAGCTGGAGTAGCTTTTTAATTTTAAAGATATTGAATACGAAGGTCAGATATTCTTGGATTCTGCACAGGTTGTTCCTCAGAGATCTAGCTCATTCCTTCTAACAGTTGCCTACATTTCTTATATCATTAGCCATTTCATTGTTCCCAGTTTTAGCTATTAAATAATAGTGTAATGAACATTAATGACAAATTGTCCTACAAACTGGTTGTACAAATCTATATTCTTTTTTTTTTATTAAATCATAAACACATTAATGCATTTATGGGGTACAATGTTCTGATTTCATATAGATTTAGGAATGCTTACTTCCCACTGGTTAACATATAGCTCATCTCATTTACTTATTTATTGTGTTAAGACATTTATACTTTATACTAATAGATCCAACATGTACGGTTGCATAATGCACCATTGGTGTGGTCCCACCATTTACCCTCCCTCATTCTGACCTCCCCCCTTCCCTTCCATCTCCTCTTCTCCCTCCTTCATCTTGGGCCATAGTTGTGATCTATTCTTCATATGAAAGTGTGAGTGATTATAAATTGGTTTCATAATAGTACTGAGTACACGAGATATTTTTTCTTCCATTCTTGAGATACTTTACTAAGAAGGATACGTTCCAGCTCCAAATGTAAAAGAGGTGAAGTCTCCGTCTTTTTTAAGGCTGCATAATATTCCATGGTATACATATACCACAATTTATTAATCCATTCATGAGTCAGTGGGCACTTGGGCTTCTTCCATGACTTGGCTATTATGAATTGAGCTGCAATGAACAGTCTGGTGCAAATATCTTTGTTATAAAGTGATTTTTGGTCTTTTGGATATATACCTAATAGAGGAATTGCAGGTCAAATGGCAGGTCTACTTTTAGATCCCTGAGTAGTCTCCATATTTCTTTCCAAAAGGGATATATTAGCTTGCACTCCCACCAGCAGTGCAGAAGTGTTTGTTCCTTTTTCTCCACATCCATGCCAACATCTGTAGTTGTGGGATTTTGTTATGTGAGCCAGTCTTATGGGAGTTAGATGATATCTCAAAGTTGTTTTGATTTGCATTTCTCTGTTGATTAAAGATGATGAGCATTTTTTTCATGTATCTGTAGGCCACACGCCTATCTTCTTCAGAGAAGCTTCTGTTAAGGCCCTTCCCACAAAGAAATGGGATTACTTATTCTTTTCTTAATTATGTTCTTACCAGCAGTATATGCAGGTACTTGTGTCCCCATAAACTCACCAGGGTTGGAAGCAGACATGCTAATTTTTGCCATATTGGTAGGTGTGAAGTTATATCTCTCTTTGGTTTGCATTTCCTGGTTATTAATGAGGTTGGGCATTTTTTTTTTTTTTTTTTGGAGACAGTCTCACTCTGTTGCCCTGCGTAGAATGCCTTGGCATCATAGCTCACGGAAACCTCAAACTGATGGGCTAAAGTGATCCTCTTGCCTCAGCTTCCCTAGTAGCTGGGACTACAGGCACCTGCCATGACACCCAGCTATTTTTTCTGTTTTTAGTAGAGATGGAATCTCACTCTTGGTCAGGTTGGTCTTGAACTCTGGAGCTCAGGCAATCTACCTGCCTCAGCCTCCCAGAGTGGTAGGGTTACAGGCTTGAGCTACCACACCCTACCCAATTGAGCATCTTTTGACATTTTTATTGGTCATTTAGACTTTCTTCTGTCAATTGTCTATTCATATCCTTTGCCCATTTTTCTGCTGGATTGTTTTATTCTTCTTACTGATTTGTAGTAGTTCTGGATATATTTTTCTATCATTTCAAATTTTTTACTGTTATACGAAGTATGCATGTTACAATGACCACTTTTATACATATGTACTATGCATCTTTTAAAATCCTTGCCTTAGGATAAATTTTTTAAAGTAGAATTGATGGATCAATGTATATACTCTGGGGATTTTTTAGTATATACTACTAAATTGCCTTTCAGAAAAATTTTAGTAGCCTCCCACCATCTCATAAGCGATATTGGTGAGCTATAGTTCCTGCACATTTGACTATATAATTGTACCCAAATGATTAGCACATGCAAGCAAGGTCTCTCTTCCTGTCTTATCCTTTTAGAGAAAATTTATGTGGTATTTTATATTAATTATTAAGGTCAAGTGCCCTCGGCTCGGTGCCTGTAGCTCAAGTGGCTAAGGTGCCAACCACATACACCAGAGCTGGTGGGGTTTAAATCCAGCCCGGGCCTGCCAAACAACTATAACCAAAAAAAAAAAAAAAAAAAGCTGAGTGTTGTGGTAGGCACCTGTAGTCCCAGCTACTTAGGAGACTGAGGCAACAGAATCGCTTAAACCTAGGAGTTGGAGGTTTCTGTGAGCTATGATGCTATAGAACTCTATACAGGATGACAGCTTGAGGCTCTGTCTCAAAAAAAGAAAAAAAAGGTCAAGGGTCCTAGGATATTTAATTGGCAATTTCATTTTTGACTTGTTTGTTGGTTTTGCTCACTTTTTTAGTTGTTTATGGCTTTTCTAACCTATTTAAATAAACTTTTTTATATGTCATTACATCTCTTTCTAAAATGCATAGGAAACATTTTCTTTCAATTTTTTCTTTTTTTTTTTTTTTTTGAGACAGAGCCTCAAGCTGTTGCCCTGGGTAGAGTGCCGTAGCATCACAGCAACCTCCAACTCGTGGGCTCAAGCGAGTCTCCTGCCTCAGCATCCCAAGTAGCTGGGACCATAGGCGCCCGCCACAACGCGTGGCTATTTTTTGGTTGCAGCCATCGTTGTTTGGCGGGCCTGGGCTGGATTTGTACCCGCCACCTTAGGTGTATGTGGCTGGTGCCTTAGTCAATTTTTTTCTTTGCCATTTAACTTTGTCTTTTCCTCCTGTCAATTTTGAAGTTTTATACTTTCACATAGTAATTTAAGTGGTATTTTCTTTATGGTATGTTGCTGAGCTATATGTTTCAAGATCCTTTTACTACTTTAGGAGTATAGAAATATAATCAGAAATTAATTTTTCTCTGCTTTTACAATTGTTGTCTTAGATTTAAATTACTATTTTTATCTGAAACAATTTTGTTGTCAGTTGAGAGGTCGGACTTTAACTCCTTCTCCCCTGTCCCAAATTGGTTAGCAATGGTAATTACTGAATAATTTCTCCCTCCATCTTCCTCCTCCTTTGAAATGGTATTTGTATTGTATATTCAGTTATATTATTATTGTTGTGAATTTTGTCTATTCCATTGATATTTCTACTCTTTCATGATTTGTTGAGCCCTTGAGCTTCTCTCATCAAATCTATTTCTCTCCTGTTTTTTCCTTTATGTCAGAAAACAGCAGCACTTTCCCTCCCAGACCAATCTAGAATGGGGGGGAGGGGACATCTTTGACAATTCCTTCGCCCTCAACATCTAATCAGTCCACTGTCCTGCTAATTCCATCACCAAAATCCATGTAAAACCATCTATGCCTCCATATTCACTGCGTCAAGACAAGGACATCTCCTGTCTACCCTCTGTCTTCTTTCCTACTTTCACTTTTACCCTGTCTCCTTCATTTCTGCATAGCAGCAAGAAGGATCATTTGAATTTATTTTTTGTGTGTTTTTATTAGAAGTTACCAAATGAAAAAATGGAGTGTTGTAAATATAGAGTTCTTAAAGTGGCAGACAAGATCTCCATTGTTTTAGTTGTTTTGTCTTATTTTATAAAATAAAATAATCTGTTTTTCAGTCTAATTTTTTTTTGAAACAGTCTAACTTTGTCGCCCTTTTCAGAGTGCTGTGGTGTCATAGCTCACAGCAACCTCAAACTCTTGGGCTCAAGCAGTCCTCCTGCCTCAGCCTACTGAGTAACTGGGACTACTTGGCTAAATTTTTTTTTTTTTTTTTTTTAGAAGCAGTGTCACTTTGTCCCCTTGGTAGAGTGCCGTGGTGTCCCAGCTCATAGCAACCTCTAGCTCCTGGGCTTAGGCGATTCTCTTGCCTCAGCCTCCCACAACACCTGGATATTTTTTGTTGTCATTGCAGTTTGGCCGGCGCTGGGTTTGAACCCGCCACCCTTGGTACTCACTGAGTCACAGGCACTGCCTGAGCCCAACTATTTTTTAGAGATGGAGTCTCACTCTTGCTCAGGCTGGTCCCAAACTCCTGAGCTCAGTTAATCCACCCACCTTGGCCTCCCAGAGTACTAGGATTACAGGTGTGAGCCACCACACCCAGCCCATACTTGGCTAATTTTTAAATTTTTTGTAGAGACATGGGCTTGCTGTTGCTCAGGCTGGTCTCAAACTTCTGGCCTCAAACAATCCTCCCACCTCATCTTCCCAAAGTGCTAGTATTACAGATAGGAGCCACTATGCTCTACCAACCTTTTTTTTAAAACCTTAAACTAAAACTTTAAAGACCTTACTACTTAAAAGTTTAGCCAGTTTTCAGAGGGAATTAAATTTTTTTTCAGATTAGCATATTATTTTGTGTGTGTTTGTGATGTGGGGGGGTGGGGGTTATAGGATGTTTAATAAAACAAAAGTTTTGAGAGAGATCATGTCCTTGATGTAGAAAAGTCCACCTTCAAAAAGCAGCACTTTCTAAGTAGATAATTATTTCAAAATACAGTATGATTAGAGAAACAAAGTATCTAGTTATTAAACAATATCTACAAAGATAGGTAGACAATTCGAAGATTCCAGGAAGAAACAACATAAGCCAGTGATTGGTATTTTTTTTCCTTCAGCCACTGGGCTATTTATTTATAGTAAGTAGTAAATGATTTTAGATTTAGGAAGGGCTAATTAACTTACTGTACACTGTGCATTGTATCAAATGGTATATATTGACCTGGGTTTTTGCTTTTGACTAATTGTTTCTGAATTTACAATTTCAATCTTGGAACTTTGCCTGCCTTCTGTATTTTTGTTTGTTTGTTGGAAGAGCTTTGTAAAACATCTTTTAAGAGAGAACCTTGGCTCGGCGCCTATAGCTCAACCGGCTAAGGCGCCAGCCACGTACACCTAAGGTGGCAGGTTCGAATCCCCAGCCCGGACCTGCCAAACAACAATGACGGCTGCAACCAAAAAATAGGCGTTGTGGCGGGCGCCTGTGGTCCCAGCTACTTGGGAGGCAGAGGCAGGAGACTCGCTTGAGCCCAGGAGTTGGAGGTTGCTGTGAGCTGTAATGCCATAGCACTCTACCCAGGGGGACAGCTTGAGGCTCTGTCTCAAAAAAAAAAAAAGAGAGAACCTTTTCCTTAAGAAAATTGTTTTCTCAATGGATAGAGTGGCTTTCCCTGTAGTCTGGCATTTTAAGGAAGTATGAAGAAACTTATTTTGATGCTTGATGCAATAGCATGAAAAGTACATTTTCTGGTGGGATCCCCACATGCATTAGTAGGGAGCTATATTGTTTTATTCATATCATTTGAGACACTCTTCTGTAGAAGCTTTAGTTTGAAGATTGGTTTTTCAAATATACTTTAGCTTTTTTATTTTTATTTTTTAGGCTGTGCGTGTCACAAAACCCAAAATCCCAGAAGCCATAAGAAGAAATTTTGAGTTGATGTGAGTAATATGCATGGGATCCCAATATTTCTATAATATTTAGGACTATCTGTATATTAATACACTAGTTTAGAAGAAGCGTGATGGATAATACACTCTGGGGTGGAGTATATGTGTATCTTCTATATTCTTATTCTAGCAATAGTACCTATTTTCATGTCTTAATTTTCACTAGACTCTTTATTAGTTTTCTCTTTATATATGGACTTTTGGGGAGCAATTTCAGTGGCTAAAGTTGCAGTTGCTATAAAGCAATTGCTGGAAGCCTAAGGAACTATAGTTTACATTATATGTATAGTACTTTGAATTAAATATTAGTAAAGAGTCCTAGCTGTGAAGGTTGGAGTGCCCATATTTTGTCACTATGTAATAATGGTAAGAATAGACACCTTGTTGATGTAAAGATTGACTTTCCATGGTATGTGATTATGTCTCCATATTTAGAGTTGGCTCTTTATAGTTTGTCTCTGGGAACGCCTTGCTTGAATTGACTGCTGCAGTCTTCTCTTTTATGTGTCCAGGACTGGCTGTGAATGAGAAGTTACTTGTTTAATGTGACTTTAGTTTCTAAGTGTTTTAAAAGGTACCTTATAGGGAAACACTGCGAACTGTGGTATTCACATGACAGGTACTAAAAAAAATGAAACAAGTCTTTAGGAAATTTGGCTGGTATATTAAGTGGGGAAAATATGAGATGCCAGAAAAATTAATTTGCAAAAGTTAAGAATACAGTAGATATGTAAATACACGTGGCCTGAGGAGTAGCAATATTGCTTTATGGGGTGATATGTTTCTGAGTCCTTTTTGTTCTTAAGTCTGTATCTTCTATCATTTAGTGTTTTATTTTTTTCTTTTTTGTTGTAGACTAGGAACTCTTTTAAAACTGTAAAGCCAGGGTAGATCTTTGGTGTGATCCACTTAAGTTTATTAATGGCTCAGAGTGCCTTAGGCTTTAAATATAATTGCTTTTGATGATGGAAAGATGAGTACTTGCCCTCAAATAACTCACAGTCTTCAGTCATTTAATGTCTTTATCAGTGCTGGCAGAAGGGGGACTTTGGGAAGAAACATTTTGGGGATACTGTTGGCATTATTTTTCAGATAATTATAGATCTTTCTTAATTTTATAGACTATTGGAATTTCAGAATTAAGGGCCACCTTGGGATTATCAATTCTAACCTCTCACCTAATAGTAATCTTTTTAAACACCATTTTTGCCATATGATAATCCAGTAGTCAGCATTTATATTACAATTTGAATCCTTGGGACCAAAAGAGTTTTGGATTTTAGAATATTTACGTATCTATATATAAATAGATATCATGAGGATGGGACCCAAGTCTAAACACATGATTCATTTATATTCTATATACACTGTATAGCCTGAAGGTAATTTTATCAACATTTTAAATAATTTTGTGCATGAAACAAAGTTTGTGTTAAGTATTTATATATGGAATTTCCCACTTGTAGCATGTTAGTGCTCAAAAAATTTCAGATTTTTGAGCATTTCAGATTCTGAATCTTCAGATTATGGCCGTCCAACCTATGTTACAAGTTCACATTCTTAGAAAATTCTCCTTATATTAAGCCCCAGTTCACTACCTGATAACTGCTACCTAGTTATATCTTCTGTACAAAATTTAGGGCCACTGCACTTGAGTGTCCACCTGAAGAGGAGGGGGGCTGAAATGTAGCTCCATTCTGCTTGCCAGACTATGCCCCTGAGGGACTGCATCTACCCAGAGGCCAGTGTGTTTTTCTCGTCGGCACACTGGTGCTGTGTGGGCTAATAGGAGGCCTAACAGCAAAGGAAGTATTTATATATTCCCTTCCATATCACAGGCCTCTATGTAATTAATTAGAATGAAAAAATGAGACTAAAATTCAAATGTATTTCATTTTTTCCCGTCTCTGGGTGACTTTGGGAAAATTATTTAATCTTTCAACCTCAGATCCATTATAAACAAAATAAGATAGCAACTCTGCTACCTACCTTAATGGTTCAAAACATTCTTGTTGAAAAACAATTCTCTGACATACTACAGGGTCAGAATTACTGACTTGACTTCACATAAGAAAATCACTTTTAATTTTTGTAATGTTTTACTTCACAGGGAGGCTGAGAAGACAAAACTTCTTATAGCTGCACAGAAACAAAAGGTTGTGGAGAAAGAAGCTGAGACGGAGAGGAAAAAAGCTGTTATAGGTACTTGGATTTCTTTCTGAAATGAATGTCTCTAAGGACATTTGTTCATGAGTTGGTCCTTTCTTTGTCAGTCTCATCTTAGGTATTGATGGGTTTTAAGTAAGATTGCAACACATGTAGTGGAGAATTCTGATAACTCATTCAGATATCCTAAAGCCTTTAAAAGTAGGCGTGAGACCAGTACTTAATGAAGTGCTTTGGCTCTCCATCATCTTGTCAGCTGCCATTATTGTCTTTTTCCAGACAAAGAGAATGGATAGAGGAGGCTTTAGTCTCTGTGGAGTAGGGATTTCATTCATACAGATTAAGAACAGGGAAGCTAGGGCATGGTGGCTCACACCTATCATCCCTGCACTCTGGGAGGCCAAGGCGAGTGGATTGCTTGAGGTCAGGAGTTTGAGAACAGCCTGAGCAAAAGCGAGACCCCTTCTCTAAAAATAGCTGGGCGTTGTGGCAGGACACCTATAGTCCCAGCTACTCGGGAGGCTGAGGCAAGAGGATTGCTTGAGCCCAAGAGTTTGAGGTTGCTATGAGCTATGACACACCCTACACTCCAGGGTACTATATATTAGACTGCCATCTTAGGCCTTCAATTGATGCTAAAAGTTTAAGACATTTTTATTGAATAACTCAAATATACAGAAATGTATAGAATACAGTATAATGCAGGCTTAAGATTTTGCCATGTTTATTCAGATCGTATTTTCTTTTAAGGAAAAGTTTATCTGTTTGAATCCTCCTTTGTACCCTTCACTGGTCTTATTTCTTGACATTTCTTAGAATATAGTTTCAATTCTAAAGTTGAAGCATATCCTTTTCATCCATATTTTTATGATTTACTGTGAATATGTAACAGTTTATAGGATTCTTCTACCTATTTGAAACTATAAAAATCATATCAAATTCTATGTTCTATTTTAAAACTTGCCCTTTTTACTAACATTGTTTGAGTTTTACTCATATTGACACATGTAGATCTAGTTTGTCTTATGTTGTTTTGTTTTAGGCTATCACTTTTGATAGGCTACCACTCTGTCACCCAGGCTTCTGGGTCCAAGCGCCACAACACCTGGATAATTTTTTAAAATTTTAAAAAATCTACCCGAGGCAGGTAGATTGCCTGAGCTCACAGGTTCAAGACCAGCCTGAGCCAGAATGAGATTCTCATCTCTAAAAAATATCCAGGTGTTGTGGCAGGCACCTGTAGTTCCAGCTAAGGAGGCTAAGGCAAGAGGATTGCTTGACCCCAAGAGTTTGAGGTTGCTGTGAGCTAAGACACCACTGCATTCTACAAAGGACGACCAAGTGAGACACTGTCCAAAAGACTCTCTTTTTTTGTAGAGATGAGGTCTTGCTATATTGCGCAGACTAATCTTGAGCTCCTTGCCTCAAGCAATCCTTTTGCCTTGGCCTCCCAGAGTGCTGGGATTACAGGCATGAACTAACACTCCTGGCCAATCTGGTTTATTTTTACCTACTGTGTATTTTGTTCTATGAGTGGACCTCATTTTATTCTGATTTATAAATGAAGATTTACGTAGTTGCTAGTTTTTCCTTATTACAGACACTGCCACAATAATGTTCTTATCCATGTCTCCTTGTGCCACATTTGTAAGAGTTTTCCTAGAGCAGTGTTGTTCAATGTATGATGTAGGTCAGTACCCTGTTGCCAGCTTTTTGTATCTTTGCCCCAATGAGATGAATACAGAATGAATGTTCTAAGTTCTTTTTTTTCTTTCTTTTTTTTTTTTTTTATTAAATCATAGCTGTGTACATCATGTGCAATCATAGCTGTGCAATCATGGGGTACAATGTGCTGGTTTTATATACAATTTGGAATATTTTCATCAAACTGGTTAACATAGCCTTCACAGCATTTTCTTAGTTAATTGTGTTAAACATTTATATTCAACATTTAGTAAATTTCACATGTACCCTTGTAAGATGCACCATAGGTGTGGTCCCACCTCCCTCCGCCCGTTCTAAGTTCTTACAGCATTTTAACACAGCATTTAACATAGTAATATTTTTATTATTTTATATTTCAATCAAGCATACTGACCATGAAAATACAGTAATATTTTTAAACTTTTTCTAAACTGTAATTCATTTTTATTATATTTTACTATATTGTATCCTAACAGATTGAAATACCAAAAAATAGAAAAAGAAAAAGAAAGAAAGAAAGAAAAGGTGCTTTCCCACAGATAGTTTGAGAAGCACTGCTCTAGTGTACATATCTCAAAGTAGAATTACCGGGTCATAACATATTGCCAGATTGCTCTTTAAAGTGATTCTTCCATTTTACTCTCTTCAACAGTGTTTGAGTTCTAATTTTTTTGTTATTGTTGTTTTGAGACAGTCCCAAGCTATTGCCCTGGGTAGAGTGCTGGGGGCATCATAGCTCACAGCAACCTTCAACTCTTGGGCTCAAGCAATCCTCACCTCTTTCTTTTTTTTTTTTTTTTTAAAGAAAAGACAGGGTCTTGCTTTTGCTCAGGCTGGTTTTGAACTTGTGAGCTCAAGCAGTCTACCCACCTCAGCCTCCCAGAGTGCTAGTATTACATGCATGAGCCACCCCACCTGGCCAGTGTTTGAGTTCTAGTTTCAATGCTGGGCATCCTCCTCAACCCTTGGCATTATCCAGCCTAAAAATGTGTATCAGTTCAGTGGTAGACATGGTATCCCATAATTATAATTTGAATTTCCCTGATTATTAGTAAAATTGAATATTGTGT
>NW_003852416.1:20521838-20523413 GCF_000181295.1 Otolemur garnettii
GGGTTCTTGCAGTTTTTGGCCAGGGCTGGGTTTGAACCCGCAACCTCTGGCATATGGGGCCAGCGCCCTACTCCTTTGAGCCACAGGTGCTGCCCAGTAGAAGTTATTTACATCACTCCTGGATATACTAATCCTTTTCCATATTTATTACATTGCAAACATCTTCTCTTAGCTTATAGCTTTTCTTTGAACGTTATGACTTCTTTGACATATGTATATATTTAATTTTCATATAGTCAAATCCATTAATCTTTTCCTTTATAGTTTGTGCCTTTTCTATCTTGTTCAAAAATTTTTTCCCCTACCCCAGAGTAGTAATTTTATTCTAAAAGTTTTGGGTTTCATATTTAGGTCTTTAATCCATCTGGAATTTTAGTTTTTAGTATGACATAAAGATTCAGTTTTATTTTTTCCAAATGGCATTTGTCTTAGACTGACTACTTACTGAATTGTTCATTATTCCCTGTACTTATTTCTAATGCCAAATTTGTCATGTGACAAAAGATACTACATACAATTTGTTTTTATTCTAGGATCTCTACATTGGTCCAAGTTGTTGATCTCCCCTTCCTCAATATTACCTTGTTTTTAGTATTGTAGCTTTTATGTTAAGTCTTGCTATCGAGACGAGTGATTTTTCTCCCTAACTATTCCTCTCAGCTATTAACTGTTCATATTTCTAAAATTGTTCTGGAATATTCTAGGCCTTTTATGCTTCCATATAAATTTTAGAACCAGCTCAAGTTTTCTTTTTTTATTAAATCGTAACTTTGTACATTGATGCATTTATGGGGTTCAGGGTACTGCTTCGATATACAATGTGAAATGCTTACATTGAACTAAGTAACACATCCATCACAATTATACTTATTTCTTAATAGTTTTGAAATGTACCATTGCATCATGCACATTATTAGATGAGGTCCCTCCAAATACCCTCCCTCCTCCCATGTTCCCTCTCCTCTTCTCTTCTACTTTCTAGACTATCGTTATGTTTTGCCTTTCATATGAGTGTATTAGGTGGTTACATATTGATTTCATAGTAGTACTTTTTTTTCCATTCTTGAGATACTTTACTAAGAAGAATATGTTCCAGCTCCATCCAGGTAAACATAAAAGATGTGACGGCTCCATCTTTTTATGGCTGCATAGTATTCTATGGTGTACATATTATGCCACAATTTGTTAATCCATTCATGGGTCGATGGGCACTTGGGCTGTTTCCATGTCTTGGATATTGTGAATTGGGCTGCAATAAACATTCTGCTGCAGATGTCTTTGTTGTAAAATGATTTTTGATCATCTGGATATATACCTAGTAGAGGAATTGCAGGATCAAATGGTAGGTCTACGTTTAGTTCCTTGAGTGTTCTCCAAACTTCTTTCCAAAAAGGTAGTATTAGCTTTCATTCCCACCAGCAGTGTAGAAGCGTCCCCTTCTCTCCGCATTCATGCCAACATCTGTAGTTTTGGGATTTTGTGATGTGGCTAATCTTACTGGAGTTAGATGATATCTCAAAGTGGTTTTGATTTGCATTTCTCTGATGATTAAGGATGATGAGCATTTTTTCATGT
>NW_003852416.1:20525110-20547426 GCF_000181295.1 Otolemur garnettii
AAAAAAAAAAAAAGTTTTTTAGTATTATAAATAAACTCTTTTTAAAAAGCACTTTTTTGTATTGGTTTTGTAGAGGTATGCTATTAATTTTTTTTTTATTTCACAACCTTGCTGAAAATGCTTTTATTTCTAATAGTCTCTTGAATTTCCCAAATGAACAATCATTATCTTCAAATAAGGACAAATCTGGGTTTTTCTTTATAATCCCATATCTTTTGTTTCTTCTTCTTTTTATCTTACTACAGTAGGCTATGGCTTACACAGTATGGTATAGGAAAGAAAGATAGTAACATGCATTCTTGTCACTTTAAGTAGTTCCAATTACGTTTGCTATAGTTAACACTTAATTGATTAATGAAGTTTCATCCTGTACTTTGCCAAGAGCTTTAATTGTGAATGGCTGTTAAAACTTTTAGAATTTTTTCTACGAATGTTGATATGAACTTGTGATTTTTCTTTTTAAACCTGTTAATATAATATGTTATATTAATAGGTTTTCTAGGACAGCACCCATAGCTCAGTGGGGAGTGTGCCAGCCACATACACTGAGGCTTGAGGGTTCCAACCCAGCCTGGGCCAGCTAAAGCAACAATGACAACTGCAACAGAAAAATAGCTGGGCATTGCGGCAGATGCTTGTAGTCCCAGCTACTTGGGAGGCTGCGGCAGGAGAATCGCTTAAGCCCAAGACTTTGAGGTTGCTGTGAGCTATGATACCATAGTACTCTACCCAGGGCTACAGCTTGAGACTCTGTCTCAAAAAATAATAATAATAGTAGGTTTTCTACTACTGAATTGTCTTTGCATGCTTGAGATAGTCATCTACTCAGTCATGATGTAGGAGTTCACCCCAGTATATGTCTCAATATAGTTTGCTGATAGTTTCTTCAGAATTTTTGCTTTTATTTTCATAAATTAGATCAGCTTTTAATTTTCTTATATTCTTACTGTCAGGGTTTTTTTGTTGTTAACCACAGTTTTACTAGCCTAAAAATGAGTTGGAGAATATTTCCATTTCCTTTGTTACGGAATATTTTGTATAAGATACGTATTATCTCATCATTGTATTCTAGTTGTGGTGGAACTCATACAAAAACCATCTTGGTCTAGTGGGGTTTCTGTTTTTTTCATTTGCTTGTTTTTATGGTAAGATTTAACCTACTGATTTAATTTCTATATTGAATGTAAGTCTAGTCAGGTATCTGTAGTTTTTAAGTCTGTTTTGGTAATTGTATTTTTATAGAAAATTGTCCATTTCATCCTGTATTTCAAATATGGGTGCATAATTTTTTTTGTAGAATTCTCTTATGATTTTTAAAACTTCTACCAGAGGCTCAGGGCCCGTAGCAGAGTGGTTACAGCGCTGGCCACATACACCGAGGCTGGTGGGTTCAAATCTGGCCCAGGCCAGCTAAAACAACTATGACAACTGCAACAAAAAATAGCCGGGCGTTGTGGCAGGCACCTGTAGTCCCAGCTACTTGGGAGGTTGAGGCAAGAGAATTGCTTAAGCCCAAGAGTTTAAGGTTGCTGTGAACTGTGATGCCATGGCTCTCTACTGTGGGCAACGTAGTGAGACTCTGTCTCAAAAAAAAAAAAAAAACCAAACCATTCTTATTATAATTTCTTTGGCTCCTCATGAACTATTAAAAGCATATTTTAAAATTTCTGTTTCAATACGTTTTGAGGGGCTATCTTTTAATTATTGATTTTCAACGTTACAGAATGGCAGTCAGAAAATAAGATCTGTACGAATTCTTAAATGTTTGTTGAAATTTGCTTTGTGCTTGTGGTCCTTTTTTGTATGTGTTTTATGTGCACTCTAAAAGACTAAATACGTATTCTTTATTTGTTGGATATAGACTTCTTTATATATCCATCAAACAGCCTTATGAATTATTTTTGTTATTCACATCTTTAGCATTATAATTTTTTTCCTTCTTGTGCTATCAGTTATTGAGAAAGATATGTTAAAATCTCCCATGCAAGGCGGCACCTGTGGCTCAGTTGGGTAGGGCACTGGCCCCATATACCAAGGGCAGTGGATTTGAACCCAACTCCGGACAAACTGCAACACAAAATAGCTGGGTGTTGTGGCTGGTGCCTGTAGTCCCAGCTACTCGGGAGGCTGAGGCAAGAGAATTACCTAAGCCCAGGAGTTGGAGATAGCTGTGAGCTGTGACACTACAGCACTCTACTGAGGCGAAAAAGTGAGATTCTGTCTCAAGAAAATAAATAAAATCTCTCATGCAGTTGGTGAATTTCTAACTTTTTTCTTTGTATTTTGGGGCTATATTGTTAAGACCATTCAGGTTCAGAATTATCACATCTCCCTGGAGAATTGCTCCTGTTGGGTAATGCTTCATTATCCCTACATGCTTTTGGCTTAAGGTCTATTTTGCCTGATTATAATATAGCTATGGCAAATTTCTCTTGGTTATTTCTTGGTGTATCTTTCCCCATTCTTCTCTTTCAACTTTTCTATGTCATTATGTTTTAGGTATGTCTCTTGTAAACAGTATATAGCTGGATTTTGTTATCTTATCCAATGTGAGAATCTGTCTTTTAACTGGTGAGTTTAGTCTTTTTATTTTTACTGTGTGGTTACTGCTATATTTGAATTTGTTTGTATCATTTAATTATGTGCTGTATGCCATGCATTTTTTTCTCTGCTTCATTTTCCCCTCTTTTCCAATTGGTATTGAATTAATTGAATTTTCTTAATTCTTTTCTTCTTTTTACTTGATTGGAAGTTTTACATTCTATTTCTGGAATGGATAACTATTCATTTCTTATAAAATGTCAGCAAGTATACCTAACTTGACAAAGTCTGAAATTAATCATACTCTCTCTCCTCTTCTTGAACAGTACCTTAGAATGCTTTAGCTCTCATCTTCCAGTCTGACATATTCTTATTGCTTAGCATTTTAGTTTCATGTTGTCTTTATCTTCCCATTGATTATTATCAACATCATTATTATTTATTATAGTATACATTATTTTTATTTACATGTGCTGAGTAATTTTGTCTACCCCATTGTTTTTGGCAGTTCATTCTTTTCTCTTTCTTTTTTTTTTTGTATTTGTTTTTGTTACACTATGGCAAAATTAGAGCCTTCGGTGAATACATCACTGAAGCAACACACATGATAACCCACCAAGGAACATCCCATCAGCTATCCCCCTCACCCAGTATTCTTTTTTTTCTGCTAGATTTTTTTCAATGAGAGCTAAGAAGTGAAAACTTCTTAAATTTTCTGTGATCTGAAAATACTTTTATTTCATTCTTGAATGGTAATTTAGCCTACAATCCTAAACCACACCAACTTTTCCTTGCCATTTAGTGACATTATTTCAATTTTGTTGAGCCTCTTGTACGTATTTATAAGTATGCTGTCCATCTAAGTAATCAACCTTCTCTTTTTGCTTTTAAGATCTTTTTCCATATTTGAGTATTCTCCAATTGCACTGTGGTATGTCTAGGTAGAGAAGAGCTTACTTCTCACTGGGTTGATTAGTAAAGGTGTTTAGTCTCTTCTTACAGCCCTTCAGTTCTAGATTTATGTAGGAGTTTTAGTGCTAACCTTATAACCCCTCATCTCCTGGCCCTTCGTGGGCAAAAATCCAAGTCCCTCTTCCTTGCTTGCCTAATAATCACTCCAGGGCTGCCCTCATACAGGCTTTTGACTCTCCTTTTGCTTAGGATCTCTTATTCTTTTTTGTGAAGTTAGTCATGCATTAAAAATAAATCTGTTATATTTTATATAGTATTTTAAGGTGGTGGTGCCTAAGGGGAAAGGTTTTATACTAGCCTCTTCTACCAATTTTTTAGAACTAACTTTGTTGAATGGGACTATCACAATAGTCCCCTGCGTTGAGATGACATTCTCTGGGTTCTGAGTGCATGCTCCAGATTTCTCATGTTTTATTTGAGTTTTATCTTGACCTTTTGTTTACACTTAAGTTTCTAGCCCAGTTGAACATAGTAGTTAAGTTTTAGGATGGTATAATATAAATTGATTTTACTCTAATGGAGTAAATAGAGAAGTAGAGAAGTATCCAGTAATTGAAGTATGACTAGAGTCTTTCTTCCTTGGTCCTGGGTCCTTTGGTTAAGTCAGAGGTTTGCTACAAGATTTTAGTTTCTCCCGCATCTACTTGCCTCCTACTTCCAACATGTTCACTCCCAGCACTTGTTTTCCCATTCTCAGATGAATTATCCTACTTTTGCTTTATCTTCAATAGCAGTGAGAATACTCCTCCATTGATAATGTTTTCATCATGTCATTTTCCTGATGCTAATTTAGCAATAGATCCTAAGGATGTAAAACTAAACTCCTTAGCCTGTTACTCAAGACAGGAGTCTCCTATCCCTCTCTTGTCACCCTGGGTAGAGTGCCGTGGCATCACAGATCACAGCAACCTCAAATTCTTGCGCTTACGCAATTCTCTTGCCTTAGCCTCCCAGGTAGCTGGGACTACAGGCACCTGCCACAATGCCCAGCTATTTTTTTTGTTGACAGTTGCCACTGCTGTTTTAGCTGGCCAGGGCCAGATTCGAACCCACCACCCTCGGTATATGGGGCCAGTGCCCTACACACTGAGCCATAAGTACTGCCCTCTATTGTTACTTTTTGGTTGTGATGTCTTATCCTCTGGTTCTGTATCACTTCTTCATTGTGACTTTTTTGTTCACATCTTCTTGTCTGTCTTTATGCTCCCTGGTCCATATCCTCCTAGGTCATGTCCATTATTTCCTTTAAGATTCATTCCAGAAGGCCTTCATTGGTTTAACTTTTCTCCTGTATTCCTTTTAAGAAATTTGCATACATATTGGTCTCTCTCTGTCACCCAAGCTGGAGTGCAACAACATCATCAACCTCAAACTCCTGGGCTCAAACAATCCTTCTGCCTCATCCTCCTGAGTAGCTGGGACTACAAACATGTGCCACCATGTTTTTATATTTTTTTCAGAGACGGGGGTCTCTCTATGTTACACAGGCTTGTCTTGAAATCCTGCCCTCTGGCTCGGTGCCTGTGGCTCAAGTGGCTAAGGCGCCAGCCACATACACTTGAGCTGGCGGGTTCGAATCCAGCCTGGATCCACCAAACAATGATGCCTGCAACCAAAAAATAGTCGGGCGTTGTGGTGGGCGCCTGTGGTCCCAGCTACTTGGGAGGCTGAAACAGGAGACTCGCTTGAGCCCAGGAGTTGGAGGTTGCTGTGAGCTGTGAAGCCACGGCACTCTGCCCAGGGGGACAGCTTGAGGCTCTGTCTCCAAAAAAAAAAAAAGAAAGAAAGAAAGAAAAAAGCAATCCTGCCCTCAAGGGATCCTCCTGCCTCACCCTCCCAAAGTGCTAGGATTACAGGCAAGAGCCACCATGCTTGGCCTCTCCTTTATTCTTTCTCCTGCCACATTATATAATTGGCCTATGCCTTTGTGCATTTTTGTTATTCTGTTTTTATTCTGTGGTACTTTCATAAAGTATCTTTTTTCTACATTAGCTTGTGAACCCTCATGGTATAGTCCCATGAAGGACTAGAACTATTAACATATTGTACTTCTTCCCACAAAACTAGCACTATCAAAGTAGAACATTTGAATTAGGAGATAAAGTCCTTTTTTCCTTTGAGTTGTTTACAGTCTTGATAGATAAAACTTAATAAAATACGTAGCCAGTAAAACTGTCTATAATTAAATGTTAGACTGTGTGCTACTGATTCTAAATGCCTCAGGTACTATAGAAATGTTTCTGAATGTGTCTTCTTTTGTTGTATCATTATAGAAGCAGAGAAGATTGCACAGGTGGCAAAAATCCGGTTTCAGCAGAAGGTGATGGAGAAAGAAACTGAAAAGCGCATTTCTGAGATCGAAGGTATATTGGGGAGAGTATGAGGCTCTGACTCTCCTGAATTGGCTCTGTGCTTCAGAGATTGGCTCTTGATTGTGTTGAGTGAGAAGGCCATAGACAGAATAATCTGGTCTGGAAGAAGTAACTAGTCTGATATTCTGGACAATTTAAAAAACACTACTATTACATTATCTAGCTCTTAGTTTGGTTTGTGACTGTGGGTAGCTCACCCTTCCTTTTCCTTCCTTAAATTAGGATTTATTTCTTGACACTTTATTCTCAGGTAAAATGTGAATATTACCCATAATCAATTATAAAGAATGTACAAGATAATAAAGCCCACTATCACTATCAGTTTGTTTTCCACCTGTCTGAAAAAAAAGAAACTCCAGTTTTCACAGAGGATCTCAAACTCCTTGATTTCACATATCTAAGCTCACAGTCTTGAAAATACTTTTGCTTATATACTATGCTTCCTATCTTTTTCTGTTAATTCTGAATCAGATTTGGAGTGGCTGAGACAACATGGTAAATAGATCAGAACTTTTATGTGTGGACTTAATTATTGTACTTGAAACCTAGAAGCTGGATGGAGTGAGGTTTTGGGTGGTAGGAGGTGGAAGAGGCAGTGGAGGAAGGAAGGAACAACTTAGTGTAGAAAACAAGTGGACTCAGATGAACTGAGTTATTCAATAGTGACAAGAGTATTCCCCTTTGAGAAGGAGCTGTCTAGGGACTGGGATTTGAAAACTGCTTAAACTTTCAAACTGAAATAAGCAATTGAAATATTAAGCAGTGAAGAAAGGGACTCTTAACTAGCTGAGGGAATGTATTGGACATTTTCCTTTGTTTTAGATACCCTGACTCTGTTTTACTTGCTAGATGCTGCGTTCCTGGCCCGAGAAAAGGCAAAAGCAGACGCTGAGTATTATGCTGCACACAAATACGCCACCTCAAACAAGGTGACTGGCTCTCCATGCTGCTCTCCTAATGATACAGTTTAGCAGATTTGCTTTCCCTTTTCAGGGGCTCTAATATGATAGAGGTGATTTTATCCAAGATCAAAGGTAGTGACCAAGACATCCTCCAGAATCAACTAGTCATTTTGCAAGATATATTACACAGTCATTGAGTAGTGAACTTTGTATATTCCTTATGAAAAGTGGAATAGGACATAGGCAAAAAGATTTATAAACACAAGTCAAATACCATAAATCTGTTCATTTGTACTTCCGTATAAAAGCTCAATAATCAGTAAAATTGAAGGTCTTCTCCTGAAATGATAGAAGTGATAGGAGAAGAATAAAGTTTATTTAGAATAACAAATAAGGTAGCTTTTTTGTATAGATGCTAAGCTTGTTTGGAGGAGTATTTTCTTATCAGAAATCTTCTTTGCATCTGACGGGTAAGATACATCTTCATTATTAAAGACTATCTCATGCATTGTAGGATATTTTGTATTTCTGTCCCTTGCCTACTAAATGTCAGTAGTGCTCAGCACTTGTTTTAGCAGCCACATACACACATTTCTAAATGCCCCCAGTACTCCTTTTTATTGGATTTTAAAAAACTCATATTCCAGTCATGAGGAATTTTATGTGAGATAACTTGAGAAGGGGCATTTAGTGATACATGGTTCAGCAATTTCGTGTAAGTCATTCTGGAGTAAGCTAGCTAGAGCGTACAGGCCTAGTGAGCAGGAGTTATTTAATTAAGAGGCAGCTAAAACCTCTATAGTAAGGGAGGGATATATATCTCCAAGATTTATAAAGTTACTAATTGTAGAGTAGATTGGAACAAATAAGGGGTTGAAATAGAGATTGCTAAGTAGTATGATGCAGCTTGAAGGATTAGAATTAAGATTTAAGGTACAGGGTGTAATCTTTGAATTTAGAAAGGAACAAAAGAATCTATATTTAGAAGAAATGAGAGTTGTCAGTCTTTGAAAACATTGGAGGACATAGCTCTATAGAAACAGAATGGAATTTGGTCAAGATGAAGGCAAGATAGGAAACTTCAGTTTAGAAAACTAGCAGTCTAAACCTATAATAAGAGAAGCTGGCCAGGCATAAGTATAAAGACCTTGCCTTTGAGATTAGCCTCATTCTGAAAGGGTCAGTAGTTTTATGCCATGTTGAAAAATGCTACTCAGATACCAACCTATATTGAGAAGGCCTTAGGAAGTAATCTAGTTGTGTACTATGACCAGATTTGATTGCAGTATTTCATCTGATCCTGTGAATCAACTGGACAGGGTAGAAATCCAGGAGGTAAAAGGTGCTGGAGTGCAGAAAATAGATTTTGTAGAATTATGAAGTACAAGACAGACTTTTGCCTTGGGGACAGGCTGAGACTGAAGACAAGGAAAGTGGCTTTGGGGTTTGATGCCCATAGCTCCGCGGTTAGGTCACCAGCCACATGTACCAGGGCTGGTGGGTTCGAACCCAGCCCAGGCCTGCTAAACAACAACAACAACAAAAAATAGCCAGGCTTTGTGGCGTCTATAGTCTCAGCTACTTGGGAGGCTGAGGCAAGAGAATCGCTTAAGCCCGAGAGTTTGAGGTTGCTGTGAGCTGTGACGCCATAGCACTCTACTGAGGGTGACGTGGTGAGACTTTGTCTCAAAAAAAGTGGTTTTGGGAGATGTATATATTCTGGGAGAGTAGTGGAAGTGAGTTTTAAACAAACCCCAAGAGGTTTTGGTTGGATGTATCTTGACACCATGATTTCAAAAAAGATTGCAGCAGAGACAGAGATCTGGTAGTTAGCAAACATTTGTCACAAACATCTTTTTAAACATCTAGCTTCTGGGAAGAACAAGAGGCCAAATTCAGGTGACTTCTTTAGATTTTTTTTCCAGTTCTAGAATTTGGTCACAAAGAGCAGAATCGCAGGTGATTGATTATAAGATTATGAGCCCAATCCCTTTCCTTGAACCTCTGCCACTCTCATCCATTGACCTATGTACCTCTCTCAAGAGACTCAGCAGAAATTCTAGACTTGTGTCAGTTTGAATTCAGCTTAAATGAAACAAAGTGTATATAAAAGTACTTTGTAGGCCTTATAGAAGATGGCCAAGAAACGGTACAGAAAGTCACCATGGAAATACTAGTTATTATCATTGTTACACAAAATTCACTCCCCAATTCTTTTATTAAAAAGCAAGTAACTTTCCCTGTGTTAAGATAAGACAGGAGCTTGTTGAAGCAATTTAAAATTAGGAACTTATCTAGTAATGTGATAGCTACTCTCCAAAATGAGAGAGGGTTATTAGGAATCAGTCAGAATTGAGTCATTAATACTCAGAAAAGTAGTAGGAGAAATGATGTAGGAAACCAGAGAGATAACTGTTGCACTGAAGTATTCTGATGCCTTTGCTCTTGTTTGCTCCCACACAGCACAAATTGACCCCGGAATATTTGGAGCTCAAAAAGTACCAGGCTATTGCTTCTAACAGTAAGATCTACTTTGGCAGCAACATTCCTAGCATGTTCATTGACTCCTCTTGTGCTTTGAAATATTCAGATGTTAGGACTGGAAGAGAAGGCTCCCTCCCTTCTAAGGAGGCTCTTGAACCCTCTGGAGAGAGCCTCATTCAAAACAAGGAGAACACAGGTTGATGCAAGAGGTGGAAATGTTCTCCATATCAAGATATGTGGCCCAAGGGGTTAAGTGGGAACAATGGTTGTACGGACTCTTCAGTTTTACAGAGAACATGTGCTTCCTCTGTTCTGCCTCTCCTGTGATAGTCTTGGTTTATCAGCTGATTGCAGGATAGAACCAGCTGTCTGGCACCCAAAATGGTCTTTTCAGCCACAGTTTTATCAAGTATCCTGTATGTGTTCCTTTCTAAACTCAAGTATTCATGAACAAGGGAAAGTCTGATGCTAAGATGCTGCCTGCACTGGAATGTTAGACACTAAATATATAACGAGCTGTGTTTTTCTAAGCTGAAATCTATTGAATAATGTTTACATTGGTCCCTGGGAAAGTGTATGCTCAGGCATTCAAGAGATGGGAGGCCTGAGAGAAGATATCCAGGATATGGTAAGTTAATGAAGACTGATTACATCTGGAACCCAGGCTCTCTCTCGTTGGGGTCCAGTCTCAGCATTCATCCATGTGATTAAGATACAGGCCACTGAAGTTCCCCAGGAAATGATCTTCCACTTGAGCAACCATTAACTTGATACAATTTGCATCTTTCTGTTTTCCTACAGTCAAGTTGGTGGCCTGCAGGGACCTGTGTTTTGCCTTCCAACCAGAGATTCCTAATCACTACTTTATTGCATTAGTTGGCTCAGAGATAAAGAAGGCTTGGTTTGAAGTTTTGGGTGAGATGAAACCTTTGTTCTGAACCAAAGTTCTGGGCCCTGCATTCCACTGGGTGATGACTATCAGCATCACTGCCCCAGGCTATGTGTAACTAAGGTGCCTGGTTTTAAGCCACAGCCAACTCTTTATATGTTACTACTGTTTAGCTGTGGCTGGCTAAGAGCAGGATAGGCTTTGATCAGAAATAGGAGCAGCATACAATTCCTGGCCATTCACTGCACAGTATTGTATCATATTTGCAGGAAGTTTTTAATTTTAGAACTGGATTTGGGGTACATTCATTTATCCCAGCACTTCATTCTAAAGGCTAAATCCTAGGGCAGCCATGATACTAGCACACTGACTCTCCTTTGTACTGTTCATCAGGAGTCCTATATAGTGTGGAACAAAGAGTAACCTAGAAAGCAGCCTTTGGCATCTTTGTCTCCTCTCCCAGCCCCAGGATGCTTAAATCAAAGTTGTTTCTCCAACTTTTCACCTTACTAGGAGATCGTGACTGCTGACCTGGGCAGCCAGTGAATTTAATTTTCCATGAGAGGATGACAGAATTAACCTGTGACTCTAGGAGACCGACTTCATCTGGACCTTTTTATCCTTCAGAATAACTTTCCTGGAACAGTGTGCTTCATAGTTAGGCCTGAATTTATGAACTTGTTAAAATATCCCTTTTGTATTCTCTATTGGAGCTAGACAAAAAAGTCACGGGACCACTTCCAGAAACCTTTCAGCTGTTAGTCCTGTCCGTCTCATGACAGCTTGTGGGTTGTGCCAAACACTTCATTGGGAAAGGAAAGCCCAGATTTGAATGGGTCTTTTCCCTGGGCCTTATACTATAGAGGTGTAATATGGTGATTTTTTGTTGTTGTTGTTTTTGCTCATTTAATTCTACAAGTTCTCTTTATGAATGAATTTTGGGTTCTTAAAAACTTTTGAATTATAAAAATAAATTCCTAAGCTGTCATATTGTTGCTACAGATAAATAATGATTGTTGTGGGAAATCTGGATCATTGACCTCTGTGCTTTCATTCCTAGAAATATTTTCTATTCATATGAGCAAAAAGCTACTGCCCCAAAGTGATGGCTATGGGTTTTCTTACTAGCCACAAGCTGTAGTGACAAGGCTGAGGAGCAAGGGAAAGGCTGTTGTGACTTTCTAAAGAAAGCACTTCCACTTAAACTCCCCATGGAGTTTGCTTCCCTGCACCCACTCAGTGAGCCCTAGCTATCCTTCAGGGATGTTCCTTTTGGTAAGATATACACTGTAATCTTGAAGTCTAAATTTATATGTGAAATGCTGCCTTTTTTAAAATAAGAAACTAAATAAAATTATTTTGCTATCAGTGATTTGTGTTCTTTCTCAAGTGACTCCATTCTTTTCTGTTATCCTAACATGGCTATCTTGGTCATTCCAGTACATAACCAATTTTTTTGCCAGTTTAACTTAACTTTAGAGGCTTTTAAAAATACCTTTTCCAGTATACTGCCTAACTGGTATAAGAATTTAAAAAACAGACTCGGCGCCTTTGGCTCAAGCAGCTAAGGCGCCAGCCATATACACCTGAGCTGGCGGGTTCAAATCCAGCCCAGGCCTGCTAAACAACAATGACAACTGCAACCAAAAAAATAGCTGGGCATTGTGATGGGCGCCTGTAGTCCCAGCTACTTGGGAAGCAGAGGCAGGAGACTCGCTTGAGCCCAGGAGTCGGAGGTTTCTGTGAGCTGTGATGCTATGGCACTGTACCCAGGGCGACAGCTTAAGGATCTGTCTCAAAAAAAAAAAAAAAAGAATTTAAAAAACAGGATGTCCACTCTTTCTTGAATCCTGGAATTTAACAAGGGATGTTCTAGTTCCTTGTGGGACAGAGATATTAGGAAGGGGGAGGATTAAGTGTTGTATCCCTGGGAACTTCCCATAAGAGCTAAAATGCTTTTACACTGAGAAGGGGAAGATAACCATCGATGGTGGAAGAAAAACAGTTTGTATAAACTATAACTGATAGTATGATAAAATGACCTTCACCAACTCAAATGTTATCAGCCCAAGAGCTGGGGTTGGACCCACTGTTCCCAAATGTTCTACATTCCATACTGGGGACAGTTTTGTGGTGATATTAGGCCAGCAGTGAGTGGAAATTGGCAGTTGTGGGGCACCCAGCTCTCCCCTGGGATCCAACCCATACGTCAGCTGCTGAAGACCACTTTACCTGATGCAAACCAATTATCCTGTAGGCTTTTGGTGGGTATTTTAATTGCCTCTTCTCTGGGGGATGAATTCCCTGAATTAGAGCTGTGGCTTCTGATTGCCACAATTAAGTCCCAAATGTGTGCACACAAAGCTTTCAGATATGGCCCCTGCTGACTTCTCCAGGTACCCTTCTCTAAGGTCCCTAAATACACCTTATCTCTGTCCCTTTGCTTGTAGTGTTCCATCTCCCTGGCTTATTTCCCTTCTCTTGTGCCAGCTTTCCTTTGTTACCTCCTATTGAGTCTTTGTCACTTCGTCACAGAGGTCAACCTGAACTTCTTGGCTCAGGTTAACATCCTTTATTTTCCCCTCTGTCTCACTTCATATATCTTATTTTCTGCTTAATGTCTGTTTTTACACATGCTAAACTCTGTGAGGGTGGACAGTCCTGTACCCTGGGGCTTGTATTATGTATCTGTTGTTAATAACCTAACATGGTGCCTGGACTATAGGAGTTGGTCAGGATTTTTGCATGAAAGAACAAAAGATTAAATGTGAAATGCAGGTAAGTGCAGGCAGTTGACCAGTGGAAAAAAGGACTTAGAAGTTAGGCTGGTGTCCGGGTCAGAGCTTAATGTGTAACCATGAGAAGTTACCTAACATCTCTAAACCTATTTACTCATCTTTACAGGGCAGCTCTTCAGTGGGTTCAACATGACAGGTGGTACATCTAGCATAGTATTTTACTCATGGTAATTGCTGGGATATAGTAATGCATCTAGTCTAGTCCATAGAAGTCAGTGTACGTTTCTGTTTTTGAGTAGACTGTAAGTGCCCATAATGGAAAGTGAGCACAGTACCTGATACACACAAGTGCATAATAAAACATCTTGATTTATGTCTTCAGCAGCTATGAGCTAAGATAGCAGGATTTTAAACCTCAACCACAGCCCTCCACAGCCCTCTACAAGTTGGGTCAGCTTTTCAAATTCCTCCTGTTCTCTTTTCTTTATATAAGCATTTAGAATTGATTTACTGTTATCATTGCTCACTACCAGTGTCCATTCTCACACAGACCATAATTCAGAATGATTCATTTCCTATACCATATTTCTTTGGAATTGGTACCTATCTTTCCTTCCCACCCCCCCTTATCTCTTTCAATCCACTTTTCTACTTGCTATCATTTCCATTTTTTATCAGTAAAAATGTCTCCTCCTGGGCAGCGCCTGTGGCTCAAAGGAGTAGGGAGCTGGCCCTCTAT
This sequence comes from Otolemur garnettii, assembly GCF_000181295.1. Lineage (NCBI taxonomy): Eukaryota > Metazoa > Chordata > Mammalia > Primates > Galagidae > Otolemur > Otolemur garnettii. Next base: position 20,538,748 of record NW_003852416.1, read on the forward strand.
GCCGGAGGTGGTGGGTTCAAACCCAGCCTGGGCCAAAAACTGCAAAAAAAAAAAAAAAAAAAAAAGTCTCCTTTTCTTCCTATAAAAATTTATTGAGGATCTACTATATACTGATTGTAGAGGCAACAAAAATGCATATAGCTTTGTTGGGGGTGGGGGGCAGTGCAGCAAGTAAGTTTAATAGTGAGGTAAATACCACAGCAAGGTGAACATGGGGTGCTAGGTGATGCCCCAATAAAGATCACCCCAGTCGTAATTTCCAGAAAGCAGTGTCTAAGCTAATTTGTTTGGGGTGGATGGGGGCAGGAGCCAGCTGAAGAGGTTGACAGTGATGGTAGAATGTTTTCCAGGCGTTATTAGAACTGCATGCAACTGCCTTTTAAAATGCAGTTAACTGGCCGGGTGCAGTGGCTAACATCTGTAATCCCAGTACTTGGGAGGCTGAGTCAGGTGGAATGCCCGAGCTCACAAGTTCAAGACCAGCCTAAGCCAGAGCAAAACCCTGTCTCTGAAAAATAGCTGGGCATTGTGGCAGGTGCCTGTAGGCCTAGCTACTCAGGAGGCTGAGACAAGAGAATCACTTGAGCCCAAGAGTTTGAGGTTGCTGTGAGCTGTGATGCCACATCACTCTACCGAAGGTGACCCAAGTAGGACTCGGCCTCCAAAAAATAAAATGCAATTAACTGAGTCCCCAGCTTCAATAGTACCAGGAGGCATAAGAAGCTTTCCATGGCAAACCGTTGAAGGCCCTGCTGTTACCTTCATTTTACAGCTAAGATTTAGGGAGTTTACTTCACCCAAGATTCCATGAATAAATGAGTGGCAAAGGAAGGATTTGCCCAACTATTCACATTCTAGATCCAAGTTTTTTACCACAGCCCTTTACATTTGCCCTGAAGCAATTATATTCAGGACAATGCAAACTTTAGGGTAGTTTTCAGAGGATGTGTGAGATGTAACAGAGGTCAGAAAAAGGGATAAATGCATGGCTTATGTGTGATATGAAGTGGTGACCTAGAAACTGATTTTGTCTGCCTTCTGCAGGGTTTGAAAGAAGGGCTGTAGGTGAGATGGACAATAGAACACCTAATTCCAGAAAGATTAGCCCTTTACATCCTGGAGGAGCAGCTCCCTTTTCTGTAGGAAGCAAGTGGAGCTGAATGACACAACAATGGACTAGCATGAGGTATGCTCTGGAATACCACATAGATCCCGTTTGCAGGTAGGAAGCACCCTTCTTCCTGCTGTAGCGTGTTAATGCTGACTGCTCCCAGCTTAACTGCTCTGCAAAAATTTCCTGTGCCCAAAGAAAGTCCCCTTGCCCAAGGTCATACCCCCTCTCTGGGGACAGTACATTTAATAAGTGGTTGATGGAAAGGCTGGTAGAGTTACTTGAACCAGGCAATTCGTCCCCCCAAATTTGCATTGCTTGTTTGCAAGTGTGTCAGGATTTGCATCTTAAATAGGTACAGTAACCACAAATGGAATTCAGACACAAAGTTGTGACAAGTGGTGTATCTGATTCCTCTGGCACGCTGTCATAATTCTGCTCAACCTCACCTCTAATTCTAGCTGTAGCTGTGCTGGACATTTCCACACAAACATCACCTCCTCCACCTGCATCTGATACACGCACTTCACATGTTGTTTTTCACCTGAGTGCTCCTCCAACACTACTGTGTCAGTCCTGCACATCCTTAATCTAGGTAGGCACAAGCATTAATAACCTGGGACAACTAGGTCCAAACTAGTAGGAGGCAAGAGTACAAACGGGTAGAGAGGAGGTGATTCCACACATTATTTCGACAAAGACAATAACCCGCCTGACACAGCAGGAGAAAATGATGTGACCATCAAATTAAATACAATTCAATAAATGTTTGCTGGTGTGTGCCAGGAAACCTAAAACATGCAAAGTAATGGACCAGCAGTGAACAATACAACAAGTAAGATAGAATCTCTTCTCCCCTAGAATCAACACTCTCACAGAAGATAGATCTTAATCAGAGAATTCTAAGTATGTTGTTAAAACTCTCTAAATGAGAGAAATGTAGTGCCAGGAAAGTGTAAGAAAACAGAGGGAGAAGATAAGGATGAGGAAGAACAGTAGCCAGTTAAAGTCAGGTGATAATAGGAAGACAAGCTGATTTTCAAATGGGCAAAGGATAGCAATAGGTGACAGTTCTGCAGAGAAGATAGCCAAAGGGCCGGTACCAACATGAAAGATGATTACCATCATTTTTTAGTCATTACAGAAATGCAACAAAATACTATTACATACATTATACAAGCCATTATATAATGGCTACATTTTAAAAAGTGTTGACAATGATATGAAGAAATTGGAATCTTCATACATTGCTGGTAGGAATGTAAAATGCTGTCACTTTGGAATATCTTTTGACAGTTTCTCAAGATGTTAAACAGAATTACTGTGTTAGCCTATTTTGTGTTGCTATAAAGGAAATACCTGAAGATGGGTAATTTATAAACAAAAAAAGTTTGGGGTGGCGCCTGTGGCTCAAAGGAATAGGGCGCCAGCCCCATATGCCAGAGGTGGTGGGTTCAAACCCTGCCCCGGCCAAAAACTGCAAAAGAAAAAAGGTTTATTTGGCCCACAATTCTGTAGGCTATACAAGAAGCATGGTGCCAGGGTCTGCTTCTGGTGAGGGCTTCAGGGAGCTTCCAGTTGAGCAGGAAGACAAAGGGGGAGCAGCCTGCCTAATGGTGAGAGAAGGAGCAAGACTCTTAAACAACCATCTCTCACAGAAACAGAAAGTGAGAATTGACTCATTATCACTGGAAGGGCACGAAGCCATTCAGGAGGGATCTGCTCCCATGACCTAGACCCTACCTCCAAGACTGGGGTCAAATTTCCATATGAAATTTGGAGGTCCCAAATATCCCAACTGTAGTAGAACCACCATAGTTGACCACCTCCTTAAGTTGACCTAATTTTCATAGACCAGACAAGTGCCACGTGTAAGTATCAATGCAATAGGTCTACTTCCTTCCACATATGTTGATCACCTACATGTGTTGACCAGTTTGTTACAGTCCCTTGGGTGGTCAACCTATAGAGGTTCTACTGTATATCAGTTACTCTGCCTAAAAGAACTGAAACATGTCCACACAAAAACTTGCACATGTTCATGGCAGCGTTATTCATAGTAGCCAGGAAGTAGAAACAACGCAAATGTCCATCATCTGATTAATGGGTAAATAAAATGTGGCATATGCATACAGTGGGATATTATTCCATAAAAAAGGAATGAAATGATGGCCAAGTATGGAGGCTCACACCTATTATCCTAGCACTCTGACAGGCTGAGACAGGAGGATCACTTGAGCTCAGGGGTTTGAGGTTGCTGTGAGCTATGCTGAAGCCACTGTACTCCAGCCTGGGGTAAAAGAGACTGGGGCGGGAGACGGGGGGAAGTACTAACACACACAACAAGACAGATGAACCTTGAAAACATTATTCTTAGTGAAAGAAGCCAGTCACAAACGGCTACATATTATGTGATTCTGATTTTTTGTTTATTTGTTTGTTTTGAGACAGAGCCTCAAACTGTCGCCCTGGGTAGAGTGCTGTGGCATCACAGCTCATAGCAACCTCCAGCTCCTGGGCTCAAGTGATTCTCTTGCCTTCACCTCCTAAGTAGCTGGGACTATAGGCACCTGCCACAACGCCGGCTATTTTTTGGTTGCAGCAATCATTGTTTGGCCGGCCCGGGCTGGATTCGAACCTGCTAGCTCAGGTATATGTGACTGGCACCTTAGCCGTTTGAGCCACAGGCGCTGAGCCGTGATTCTGTTTTTATGAAATGGTCAGACTATGCAGATTCTTCAGACAAAAAGTAGATTTGTTGTTGCCAGAGGCTGGGAGGATTGGGAAATGAGTGGCTGCTCATGGGTATGGGATTCCTTCTAGGATGAGTATTGTAAAATTTGATTTTGATGGTAGCTGTACAACTCTAGATATACTAAAAATTACTGAACTATATACTTTAAAAGGATAAATTGTATGTAAAGTATATCTTAAGCTGTTATTCAAAAAAAAAAAAAATAAAGGACCCAGTGAGTGTGAAGACCTCAATTCAGGAACCTTCCAGAAAGAGAAAAGAAAATTCAACATAGGCATAATATTATTAGTGAGAGTGAGTGCACCAGAAGATGAGACTGGAGAGGCAGATGTTGAGAGGGAATGCGTGAGCTAGATAGATCATGGTGGGATCAATGACTTTTTCCAAAGGTTGGAGTTTTAAGCAGGGGATGGATCTGATAAGGTAGTTTTAAAATGTTTTGTTTGTTTGTTTTGAGACTCACTTTTTTGGGGTCTCACTTTTTCACCCTGGGTAGGATACTGTGACTTCATAGCTCACAGCAACCTCAAACTCTTAGGCTCAAGTAAACCTCTTGCCTTAGCCTCCCAGCTAGCTGGGACTACAGGGGCCTGCCACAACACCTGGCTATTTTTAGAGACTCAATCTCACTCTTGCTTAGGCTGGTTTGGAACTCCTGAGCTCAAGCAGTCCACTTTCCTCAGCCTCCCTAGGATACAGGTGTGAGCCACCACATCCAGGGATTAGGTAGTGTTAAAAATGCCCTTTGAGGGTGGTACCCATGGCTCAGTGAGTAGGGCGCCAGCCCCATATACTGAGGGTGTCAGGTTCAAACCCCACCCCAGACAAACTGCAACAATATAGCCCAGTGTTGTGGTGGGCACCTGTAGTCCCAGCTACGTGGGAGGCTGAGGTAAGAGAATCACCTAAGTCCAAGAGCTGGAGTTTGCTGTGAGCTCCAAGGGTGACAAAGTGAGACTTTGTCTCAAAAAAAAAAAAAAAAAATGCCCTTTGCCACATGTTTACCAACCCCTCTAATTTATTCACCTACTTTCAATGTCCAAATCAACATTTAAGTTCTAACTTTTTACAGTATTTCAAAATCAATGGTTTACCTCACTGAGATATCTTATTTGTGGAAACTAAGCAAAACATCAGTGGACATTGGTTTCTTGAAAGGCACTAGAAGGGTGACAGAGATATATATGAGGTCCCTAAGCTGGAATCCATATACCTTGGTTCTTTTTTTTTTATTAGATCATAACTGTGTACATTATTGCATTTTGGGGGTACAATGTGCTAATTTTATACACAATTTGGAATGTTTACATCAAATTAGTTAACGTAGCATTCACCTCACTTATCTAATTATTGTGTTTAGACATTCATTCATACTCTACTATTAATATATTTGACATGTACCCTTGCAGTATGCACAGTAGGTGAGGTCCCACTAATTACTCTCCCTCCACCCATCCCCCCCACCCCTCCCCTTCTCCTCTTCTCTCCTTCTGGGCTATAATTGTGTTGTTTTATCTTTACTATGAAAGTGTGAGTGGTTATATATATTGATTTCATAATAGTATTGAGTACGTTGGGTATTTTTTTCCATTCTTGATATTTTACTAAGAAGAATATGATCCAGCTCTATCCATGTAAACATAAAAGAGGTAAAGTCTTCGTATTTTTATGGCTGTATAATATTCCATGGTATACATATGCCACAATTTGTTAATCCATTCATGGGTTGATGGGTCCATACTACCCAAAGCAATGTACAAATTTAATGCAATCCCTATTAAAGCACCACTGTCATACTTTAAAGATTTAGAAAAAATAGTACTTTGTTTTATATGGAATCAGAGAAAACCTCAAATACCCAAAACATTACTCAGAAACAAAAACAAATCAGGAGGAATCATGCTACCAGACTTCAGGCTTTACTATAAATCTACAGTAATCAAAACAGCATGGTACTGGCACAAAAATAGAGAGGTAGATGTATGGAACAGAATAGAGAACCCAAAGATGAACACAGCTACTTATCATCATAAACATAAATTGGGGGAAAGATTCCCTATTTAACAAATTAACACAGCTACTTATCGTCATAAACATAAATTGGGGGAAAGATTCCCTATTTAACAAATGGTGCTGGGTGAATTGGCTGGTGACTTGTAGAAGACTGAAACTGGACCCACACCTTTCACCATTAACAAAAATTGACTCTCACTGGATAAAAGATTTAAACTGAAGACATGAAACTATAAAAATTTTTGGAGAGAGTGCAGGGGAAACACTTGAAGAAATTGGCCTGGGAGAATACTTTATGAGGAGGATCCCCTGGGCAATTGAAACAATACCAAAAATCCATTACTGGGATCTGATCAAACTAAAAAGCTTCTGCACAGCCAAGAACACAGTAAGTAAAGCAAGTGGACAGCCCTCAGAATGGGAGAAGATACTTGCAGGGTATGTTTCTGACAAAAGTTTGATAACCAGAATCCATAGAACTCAAACTTATTGGTAAGAAAAGAACAAATAATCTATTTCATTGTGGGCAAGAGACTTGAACAGAAGCTTCTCTGCAGAAGACAGGTGCATGGCCCACAGACACATGAAAAAATGCTCATCATCTTTAATCATCAGAGAAATGCAAATCAAAACCACTTTGAGATATCATATAACTTCAGGAAGATTAACCCACATAACAAAATCCCAAAACTACAGATGTTGGCGTGGATGTGGAGAGAAGGGAACACTTCTGCACTGCTGGTGGGAATGCAAACTAATGCGTCCTTTCTGGAAAGAAGTTTGGAGAGCAGTTAGAGAACTAAAAGTAGACCTGCCATTCAATCCTGCAATTCCTCTACTAGATATATATATCCAGATGACCAAACATCACTTTACAACAAAGACATTTTCACAAAAATGTTTATTGCAGCCCAAATCATAATTGCCAAGTCATGGAAGCAGTTCAAGTGCCCATCAACCCATGAACGGATATACCTTGGTTCTTATTCACACACAAGAAGGAGGCCTCATCCCAGCTCACAGGCCCTAAAGCACCTTATGTAAAAGCTGTCCTAGTCATCATGCTAATGGATACATGAGTTTGTGTAGTAAAAGTAAGTGGTCTGGTATGAGAAATATAGAGAGAGAGCTCTGAAATGAGAGAAAAATAATAATGTAGAAAACATTCAACAATTTTATCCTGCATAGATTTTTAGTGTTTGCTACAATAAATATAGGAAACCACAGTGGATTTTTAAAAAGATTGATTATAGTAGTAATTAAATTCCATAGAAAGGAGTGTATAGACCATGAAATATTTATAGTAAGATCTAGCTGAAAGAATAAATCAATAAGAGCATTAATTATTTTATTTTATTATTTTTTTAAAGACATAGTCTCACTTTATCGCCCTCAGTAGAGTGCTGTAGCGTCACAGTTCACAGCAACCTCCAACTCCTGGGCTTAGGCAATTCTCTTGCCTCAGCCTCCTGAGTAGCTGGGACTACAGCCACCTGCCACAACGCCCAGCTATTTTTTGTTGCAGTTTGGCCAGAGCCGGGTTTGAACCCACCAATCTTTTTTTTTTTTTTGAGACGGAGCCTCAAGCTATCCCCCTGGGTAGAGTGCCATGGCATCACGCTCACAGCAACCTCCAACTCCTGGGCTCAAGCGAGTCTCCTGCCTCAGCCTCCCAAGTAGCTGGGACTACAGGCACCTGCCACAACGCCTGGCCATTTTTTGGTTGCAGCCATCATTGTTGTTTGGCGGGTCCGGGCTGGGGATTCGAACCCGCCACCTTAGGTGTACGTGGCTGGTGCCTTAGCCGCTTGAGCCACAGACGCCGAGCCAGAACCCACCACTCTTGGTATATGCGGCCTGCGCCCTACCCACTGAGCCACAGGCAGCACCTGAGCATTATTATTTTAAATGCAAATAAAAATGAAATAACATTTCTCAACCACCAAGTTAAATTGTCTTCTTTGTTTTGATTGTGGTACAATATATACATCATACAATTTACCATTTTAACTATTTTTAATGTGTAAATTCAGTTGCAAAAGTATATTCACAATGTTGTGTAACCATCACCATTACCCATTTCCAGAATTTTTTAAACATCCCAATCAGAAACTCTGTACCTATTAAACAGTAACTTCCCATACCCTCCTCCTCCCAACCCCTAGTAACTGACCTTTAAAATTCTACTTCTGTGTCTATGAATTTGCTGATTCCTCATATAAGTGAAATCATAGCAACAATTGTCCTTTTTTGGTCTGGCTTATTTCCCTTAGCATAGTGTTTTCAAGGATCATCTATATTTTAGCATGTACTGGGATTTCATCCCTCCTTAAGAGTGAATAATATTCTATCACATGTATATAGTATATTGTTTATCCGTCTGCTGATGGATACAGCAGACTTGTAACTGGTAAGAGACATGATAAAAATGATGTTTGAGCAGTATAACTCTGACAGCTGTGTTTTTCTAAATTAGATTTCAGAATATATGTTCTATTTTTTCTAACTTGTGAAGATAATTATGTGAACTGTTGCAGAAGGCTATGAAAATAAAATGAAGGTTTATATGTGCTTAGAATAAAAAGTACCTATAATGGAGGGGCCTAGAAAATCAAAGAGATAAAGTTGTAGATTACCTGAATAAGAGGTAGGAAAGATACAAATCCTTCTTTTTTTTTTGGGGGGACAGAGCCTCAAGCTATCCTCCTGGGTAGAGTACCGTGGCATTACAGCTCACAGCAACCTCCAACTCCTGGGCTCAAGCGAGTTTCCTGCCTCCGCCTCCCAAGTAGCTGGGACC
>NW_003852416.1:20547478-20570851 GCF_000181295.1 Otolemur garnettii
TTGGCGGGTCCGGACTGGGGATTCGAACCCGCCACCTTAGGTGTACATGGCTGGCGCCTTAGCCGGTTGAGCTATAGGCGCCGAGCCACAAATCCTTCTTAATTTCAAACTTCAGCAAAGTAAACAAACTTAAAACCTCTTCCAGCTCAGTGCCTATGGCTCAAGTGGCTAAGGCACCAGCCACATACACCTAAGGTGGCGGGTTTGAATCCAGCCCGGACCCGCCAAACAATGACAGCTTCAACCAAAAAATAGCCAGGCATTGTGGTGGGCACCTGTGGTCCCAGCTACTTGGGAGGCTGAGGCAGGAGACTCATTTGAGCCCAGGACTTGGAGGTTTCTGTGAGCTGTGATGCTACAGCACTCTACCCAGGGCGACAGCTTGAGGCTCTGTCTCAAAAAAAATCTCTTCCAATTTTTTTCCAAATCCAAGAACTCAGAGCAGCCTTTGCCCTGCAAGGGTATACCCACTGCACAAGCCTTTGCTTTCCAGCAAGCAATCCAGACAGTCACTTACATCTAGCAACATTATGGAGCTGCTGGAAATCACTAATCTTGCTCTTGTGACTTGTGTCACTTGCCTGGTTTTCCTTTTGCTGTGGAAAAAAAGTCACATGGGAGAAGGTTCCCCTGGCCCAACTCCTAGGCCCATCATTGGGAATATGCTGTAGTTAAACCCCAAGGACATCCCTGCATCTCTCTCCAAGCTAAAGAAGGGACTTTGGTTCTGGGGCTGGTCATCTCCAGGCTCTGCATCTCTGACCACTGCCACCCAGCAGCCTCGCCTCAACCCTTCTTGGTTCTACTCATCGTGGAGGCACATGTGGATGTTTATTTCCATATTCCAAAGAAGGTGTCCTTTCTGAACTGGAGCACTTCAGAGAAGGTAATGGGGTGGGGTGTTGACTTCTCTTGAGACACTGAATGAGAAAATTCTGGATCAGAACACGTTGTACTTGGAAGGTTTCCAATTCCCCCAGAATATAATACTAAAAGGTAACCCCAGGAAACGTAAAAATGTAATAAATGTCTGTTTATATTATTACTATTACTTTATACTAAATGACCTATGGGAGACTTTGTGACCCTCCTTCTAGAGAGTGATTCCCACTCCTCTCCTCAACACCCTGTTCTTAGGAAGCCCAGCTCAGCTACCTTGGCTGGCATTCACACCTTTGGAAATACTCTTTCAGGGAAAGATATTGTTTCCATGAATTCACTCTACAAAGACATACTCTGTAAGACATAAGAATATAAGAAACCATACAGGACATTTCTCTGACAGTAAGCCTTAGCAGTAATTTATTAGATAAACATCCAAGGAGCCCATACTTTTTGACAAGATGTCTTTTAGACTCTGAAGATAACTGCAATGAACAGAAGGGTGAGGGGGAAACCCTGTCCTGAGTAACATATACAGTCAGATAAAACCAAACTAAGGTTGACTATCCCTTATCTAACCTGTTTGGGACCAGAGGTATTTCTGATTTTGGATTTTTTTTTTCAGATTTTGGAATATTTGCATATACATAATAGCATGTGTTAGGAATGGGACCCAAGAATAAACACAAAATTTATTTATGTTTCATATGCACCTTATACATACAGACTGAAGGTGATTGTATACAATTTCTTTGAACAATTTTGTTAATGTTTTGACTGCATTTTGACTCCAAGTTGTCACATGAGGTCAGGTGTAGAATTTTCCATTTATAACATCATGTCAGCACTCAAAAGGTTTGAATTTTGTAGCGTTTCAGATTTCAGATTTTTAGATTAGAATTATATATATTATAAGGTAAATGTTACAAGGTAAGCATTATAAGGTATATATATTACCTCAGTATTATAAATGCTATGGATAAAAATAATGCAAACCTGGGGATTAGAAATAAATTTTTAAAAATAGGCCATTTTTGGCTCGGTGCCCATAGCTCAAGCAGCTAAGGCACCAGTCACATACACTAGAGCTGGCAGGTTCAAATCCAGCCCGGGCCTGCCACACAACAATGACAACTACAACCAAGAAATGGCCAGGTGCTGTGATGGGCACCTGTGGTCCCAGCTACTTGGGAGGCTGAGGCAAGAGAATCCCTTTAGCCCAGGAGTTGGAGGTTGCTGTGAGCTGTGATGCCACAGCACTCTACCCAGGGTGACAGCTTGAGGCTCTGTCTCAAAAAAAAAGTCATTTTTTAGAACAGCATTAGTCTCACAGCAAAAATGAGTATAGTTAGGGCAGCACCTGTGGCTTAGTGGGTAGGATGTCATCCCACATACTGAAGGTGGCGTATTTGAAGTTGGCCCTGACCAAACTGCAATAAAAAATAGCCAGGCCTTGTGTGTGGCAGATGCCTGTAGTCCCAGCTACTCGGGAGGCTAAGGCAAGAGAATCACCTAAGCCCAAGAGTTGGAGGTTGCTGTGAGCTGTGACACCACAGCACTCACCAAGGGTGAAAAAGTGAGACTCTATCTCTAAAAAAAAATAATAATTAATAAATAAACCATAGTTTTATAAGAAACTGACCAACTTAGTTTTACAAGAAACTGACCAACTGTCTTCCAAAAGAGTTCATTTGGAAGTGATATGCTTCCAGAATTTATCATTTTTTGTATTCCCACCAGCAACAATTGAGAGTTTCAGTTGTGTTTTGGATTTTGGCCATTCTAACAAATGTGTAGTTATAGCTCATTGTTGTCTTAATTTGCATATATTCCTAATAATATATAATATGGAGCATCTTTTCTTTTCTTTTCTTTTTTTTGAGGCAGAGTCTCCTCTGTCACCCTTAGTAGAGAGTGCTGTGGCATCATAGCTCCCAGCAACCTCGAACTCTTGGGCTTGAGCAATCCTCTTGCTCAGCCTCTGAAGTAGCTGGGACTACACATGTGTACCAGTATGCCTGGCTAGTTTTTCTGGTTTTAGTAGAGAAGGAGTCTCACTCTTGTTCAGGCTGGTCTTGAACTTCCAAGCTCAAGAAATCTGCCCGCCTCAGCTTTCCAGAGTGCTGGGATTACAGGTGTGAGCCACTGCACCAGCCAGATGCATCTGAAAAGATGGAGCATCTTTTCATGTCCTTATTCACCATCTATTTTAATCCATTTTCCCATTTCCTGCGGCTACCATGTATTACAGAATAACACAGACTGGGTAATTGTTTGTTTGTTTACTTATTTGAGACAGAGTCTCACACTGTCACCCTGGGTACAGTGCCGTGGCCTCCACCTAGCTCACAGCAATCTCAAACTCTTGGGTTCAAGTAATTCTCCTGTCTCAGCCTCCTGAGTATCTAGGACTACACTGTCACACAGCCCGGCTAATCTTTCTATTTTTGTTAGAGATAGGGTCTAACTCCTGCTCAGGCTGGTCTCAAACTCCCAAGCTCAAGCAATCCACCTGCCTCGGCCTCCCAGAGTGCTGGGATTACAGCTATGAGCCACTGCATCTGGTCAGAAGGGATAATTTATAAAGAAAATAAGTTTATTTGACTGACAGTTCTGGAGGCTGGGAAGTCCCAAGATTTGGAAAGGCAAGTAACATCTAGTGAAGATGTTCTTGCTGCATCATGACAAGGTGGAAAACATCAAATGGCCAGGAAACACAAATGCAAGACATAGCAAGCAAAGTCTAACTTCGCCTTTTTATCAGGAATCCACTCCCATGATAACTCTTCCTCATGGTGTAATCACCTCTTAGATGTTCCACCTCTCAACACTTGCAATGGCAATTAAATTTCAACATGATTTTTAGAGGGAACATTCCAAACCCATAGCACCATCCATGTATCTTATTTGGTAAGGTATCTCTTAAGGTCTTTTACCCTTTCTAAAATTACGTTGTATATTTTCTCATTGTTGAGTTTTAAGAGTTCTTTGTATATTTTGGACAATATTCTTTATTTGATATGTCTTTTGCAAAGACTTTCTCTTAGCCTTGTCTTGGCTTGTCTTCTTATTCTCTTGACAGTGCTTTTTATAGAGCAGAGTTTTTAATTTTAATGAAATCAGATCTATCAATTATTTCTTTCATAGATTATGCCCTTCTATAGTACTGCATGTAAGTCATTGTCATATGTAAGATCACCTGGAGTTTCTTCTATGCTATTGTCTAAGAGTTTTTATAATTTTGCAATATAGTTTACAATTACGTCTATGATCCTGTTTGAGTTAATATTAGTAAAGGGTGTAAAGTGTGTGTCTACATTTTTTTACATGGGATGTCCAGTTGTTCCATCACCATTTGTTGAAAAAACTGTCTTTTATCCACTGTATTACCTTTGCTCCTTTGTCAAAGATCAGCTGAATGTGTGTCAGTCCTTTTTCTGAGCTTTCCATTCTTTTCATTTATTTGTCTATTCTTTTGCCAATACCACTTGATTACTGTTGCTTTTTTTTAAAATTTCAGAAAATTACTGGGATATACACATTTTGGTTACATAATTTGCTTTTGTACATTTTATTTTATTTTATTTTATTTTTTGAGACAGCCTCAAGCTCTGGGGTAGAGTGCCATGGCATCACAGCTCATAATAACCTCCAACTCTTGGGCTTAAGTGATTCTCTTGCCTCAGCCTCCCAAGTAGCTGGGACTACAGGCGCCCATCACAACACCTGGACATTTTTTGGTTGTAGTTGTCATTGTTGTTTGGCAGGCCCGGGCTGGATTCAAACCCACCAGCTCTGGTGTATATGGCTGGCACCTTAGCTGCTTGAGCCACAGGTGCCGAGCCTGCTTTTGTACATTTTAAGTCAAAATTCTAAGTATGCCTTTCACTCAGAATGTGTGCATTGTACTAGTTAGTTGAGAATTAACCCAACCCCTCTTCCCTCCACCATCTACTTGACTCCCACTGAGTTTTACTTCCATATGTGCACAAAGGTATTGATTGACTAATTCCAATTTAGTACTTGAGTACATGTAGTATTTGTTTCCCCGTTCTTGTGATTCTTTACTTAGAAGAGTGGTCTTTAGTTCCATCCAGGTTGTTACAAAAGATAGTAAATGATTTATAGTAAGTCTTGAAGTTGGATATTGTCAGTCTCCAACTTTATTCTTCTTCAATATTGTGTTGTCTATGTTTCCTCTTTTCTTTCTTTATATAAACTTTAGAATCAATTTGTTGATATCTTCAAAATAGCTTACTGTGATTTTGATTTATTTAGTCTATAAATCAAATTAGAAAGAACATGTTGACAATATTGAGTCTTTTGTCCATCTTCAAATTCTTTTGTCAAACTTTTATAGTTTTCTTCACATAAATGTTGTACATATTTTGTTACATTTATACCTAAGTATTTCATTTTGGAAGTGCTAATGTAAATTGTATTGTTTTTAATTTCAAATTCTACTTGTTCATTGCTGGCATATAGGAAAGTGATTACTTTTATACATGAAACTTGTATCCTGCAACCAAGAGAGTGTCTGTTTGTTTGTTTGTTTGTTTGTTTTTGAAATAGGGTATTGCTCTGTTGCATGGGCTAGAGTGCAATGGCATTATCATAGATCATTGCATTCTCAAACTCTTGGTTCCAAACAGCTGGGACTATACACACATGCACCACCACACCCAGCTAACTTTTAAGATTTCACTTTATTGGCTCGGCCCCTGTGGCTCAAGCAGCTAAGGCGCCAGCCACATACACCTGAGCTGGCGGGTTTGAATCCACCCCAGGCCCACCAAACAACAATGACAGCTGCAACCAAAAAATAGCTGGGTGTTGTGATGGGTGCCTATAGTCCCAGCTACTTGGGAGATGGAGGCAAGAGAATCGCTTGAACCTAGGAGTTGGAGGTTGCTGTGAGCTGAGATGCCACAGCACTCTACCCAGGGCAACAGCTTGAGGCTCTGTCTCAAAAAAAAATTCACTATATTGCTCAGACTGGTCTCAAACTATTGGCCTCAAGCAATCCTCCCACCTCAGCCTCCCAAAGTGCTAGGAATACAAGTGTATTTTCATTCCCTGGGGTTGCTCAGGTGTTGATAAAACCCCAATAGGCCAGGTTCTGGTAAAATACCTTCTCTGGATGGGCGACATTGTCAAGAAGAACAGAGTCCTCTAGCATATTTCACAATGATTACTGTACTCGCTCTCCCTGCCAGAAGCAACAGGGATTTTTCTCCACTATTCACTGTGAGATCCTGGTAGAGCTCCTGGAGATAAAACTCACAAAAGTGTGCTCCTTCCCGCCATGCCTCCTCCCCCTCCAGGCAGGGCACTCCTGGAGTTTTCACTCTTGGACTTTTTCACACTGAGCCTCCAGAAATTCTTCAATTACAGTCCAGGTTTTCCTACACTGGGGCTGGTTGCTATGGAGGCTTCTGCTCAGGTAAGTTGTGATATTACCTCCTCACACATTTCTTTCCTGACCTCTCCCTTTTATCAGGTTCTGCCTTTATCATCCAACACAGTACACTCTTTGTCACTTTGTAGAATGATGTTCAGTTTGTACTGCAGTGGTAGTTTGTTCAGCTATTTGTTTCTATCACTTTGACGAGACTTCAAGTCCCATGAGGGATCCTGGGCTGTGCACAGGGTCTGACACAAAGATACTGTTCAAAGATGTTTGGTAAATATATTTGCAGAATGATAGCATATATAAACAAAGGAAAGAATGGTCCATGAAATACCTCACGCTGAATTCTTAAAATGGTTAAGCCATGTGTGGAGTCATAACTTAGTCTCTCCCCAAGCCTCCAACAGATTTCACACTCCAACAGGTGCTCACGTCACTTGCAGTTGGCCCTGTCCACACCGCGTCCCTTGCATCCTGGCCTACCATGGTCTTACATAGATGTGAAGTGGTGAAGGAAGCTCTGACTGATAAGGGTGATGAATTCCTTGACAGAGGACATTTTCCAATTATTGACAATCTCCAGAAAGGATATGGTATGTATTTTAATCAAAATACAAGGTACTTTTCTTTGGCACCTGAATAGTTAGCAAAAAATTCTGGTTTACTAACTTAATAAGCACTGCTCTGCACTAGGCAACTAACTAGATGCTGCGATACTGCAATGTAATTCTGACACTTAGTGCAGACTCCACAGGTTAAAGACATAGTCCCCAAGACTACCCTCACTTCAAGATCAGGGTTCCTAGGTCACCCCCACTGCTGACTAAAATTTCAGAGTTTCCCATGACCCCCTCAGGCTCAATAATTTGTTAGAATGACTCACAGAATTCAAGAAGGTGCTCTATTTATGAATAGAGTTTTATTAAATAAAGAATACAAATGAAAAAACACATAGGGTAAGATCAAGGAGGCTCCCAAATACGAAGCTTCTATATATTTTTCCTAGGAATTGGAATATGTTACCCTATTGCTAGGAAGCTCACCTAAGCCTTGGTGCCCAGTTTTTACTGGGGCCTTATTACATGAGCATGATTGATTGACTTATTGGCCAGGTGATTGAACTCAATCTCCAGTCTCCTCTACTCCCTGGACACCACAACTTCAGACTGATATCCCCTAGCTGAAAGCCCCAGCATGGCTACCCTCTACTGTAAAACTATCTAGGGCCCTGCCACAAGTCACCTTGTTAGCATAAACTCAGGTGTGTTCCCAGGAATCTACTGTGATCCAACGGCACTTCTAACACTCAGAAATTCCAAGGATTTAGAACAAAGATTCCATGGACTATGAACAAAGATCAGACCAATTATTTTATTATATGGCAAATGCTGTGATTGCTCCACTGAAAGGAACATCAAAACAGACTCCGGTTCTCTGTAAGTTAATTCTGTGAATATGTGAATATAATTGAGATAAAAACAATCTGAGAACCTTTAAAATAGGAGTTGTTTTCCAGAGATCTTAGAGTTTAGGGAGCTGAAGAAGCCAACTTAGGCTGTAGTTTCCCATGGTACACAGGAGGCAGTGGGACAGTGGCACCCACAGGAAACAAAAGAATAGATGTAGAAATGACTGTGCTTTCAGCCAAACATAGTGACTCATGCCTGTGGTCACAGCAAATTGGGAGGCTGAGGCGGGAGGATAACCTGAACCCAGGGGTTGAAGGTTATAGTGAGCTGTAATGACGCTATTACACTCTGTTCTGGTTAGACTGAGCAAGACCCTGCCTCAAAAAAAAAAAAAAAAAGTGAAGTGGGTTTTCAAAGACAGCCTGGTTGAGGCGGGTGTGGAGAAGAGAGGGCAGAATCAGGCTGGTATTGCACAGGGAGCAACAACTACCCATGTTCTAGCTCTTTCATTGGATAACAGGTTTATAGATAATTCTTTTTTTTAATATTATTGTTTCAAAACTTAGGTGTTATAAATGTATTGTCTTACATGTATCAAATATAACAAAATAAAAATTTAGGACAGCCTAAAAATCTCATCTAAACGACTTAAAATTATAAAATTATAAGTCCCAGGGAAACAGAAACTAAATTCTTTCAAAGCATATTTATAAATCATTAATTAAATATAATGCAGTGTGTTAAGGGCAATAAGAGAAGTGACTTTTGGTCTCTCTATCATAAGATCAAGGCGCATTTGTTCAACTAAGGAAGCAACCAATTCTTACACTGAGTTTAAGGAAAAGAACCAAAAATGAATTTAAAAAGAAGCAACAACCAACCAAGCCTGCTTTCTACTACTTTCCTTTTTGCTAAACAGACTAATTACATTACCCTGGGCTCAAGCGACCCTCCTGCCTTAGCCTCTCAAAGTGCTAGGATTATAAGCATGAGCAGCCATGATCGGATTTCTCTTAAACTTTCTTATAATGTATATTTCTCTAAATTTAAGATGCCATCTGTTTTAAGGCACATTTCAGCTTCAGAAATATTAAAATGTGAAATAAAGAGAGCCTAAGAATCAATGAAATATGTATATAGTTTCCCCTGCTACATTTAGACCCATAGCCCATTACTGGTCCAGTTAATGGGCTGTGTAAAGCCTGATATGTAGTAGTCCCTTCATCTTAAATAACCAGCTCAGTAGAGCCAGGTTCCTCTTCCCAGTTAACCTTCTGCCTGATACCCTGATGTCCTTACTTATGTCATGTCAGTACACACACAACACATTAGTTTTTTCAAGCTCAGAAAGAGCCACTTTACTCCCGACAAGGAGGATTACATAGGTACAGTCTATTTACAAATTAGGCAACACTGGTACACAGACTAGATTCAGAGTCCATGCCACCATGCTTTCTATTGGCCAGAGGGCAACTTGAGTCAATATGTCACCCAACCAATGATTGCCCTGTTGAAGGTGGGGTTAATGGGGGCATAGGGTAGCGCCTAGGTTTCTGGAATGCCACGTAGTCATTTCCTGCCCTCTTCTAAAGTCAACATAACGTAAATGCAGAGGAGGTAGTTTATCATTTGTTACTGCTTTTCAACAGGAATACCTGTTCCATGCTAGGTGCAGGCCAGGGGTTGGGAGAGGCCAGAAACAAGATATGATCCTTGCCCATAAGACCTTGTATTTTAATCAGGGAAGACAAACAAAAAAGCCAACAATTATAACATAATGTAACATTTGTGGAGAAGTATGCACAGAATTTTATGGAAACACAAAGGAAGGGCACTGAAATCAGACCAGAGGCAAGTGATAGATGAGGTTTAGAGAAAATGATGTTTGAACTTATTTATGAAACACAACTATGAATGAATTGGCTAGCTTTTCCGAATGGAGGGAGAGAAGATATTCAAAAACTCAGATGTTTTTGAAAGATGGCAAATGGGCGTGGTAGCTCACGCCTACAATCCTAGCACTTGGGAGGCCAAGGCAGGTGAATTGCTTGAGCTCACAGGTTTGAGACCAGCCTAAGCCAGATGAGACCCTGTCTTTAAAAATAGCCAGGCATTGTGGTGAGCACCGGTAGTCCCAGCTACTCAGGAAGGTGAGGCAAGGTAATTGCTTTAGCCCAAGAGTTTGAAGTTGCTGTGAGCTATGACACCACAGCACTATACCAAGGGCCACAAAGTGAGACTCAGAAAGAGAGAGAGAGAGACAAAGGGAAGGAAAAGAAAAAAGAAGAAAGAAAGATGGCAAGTGGCTCGGTGTGGGTTGGAGGCAGAGGAGGGGTGCTGGTGAGGATAGAGCGAGTGTGAGACTGCAGAGGCAGGAAACCTGAGGGCCTGGAGGGCCTTTGCCACCTACAGAAGTTGGGACTTAACTAAAGAGAAGGAAGAACCAATAAATAAGCTAAATAATGAAGGAAGAGGACAGAGGAGACAACATGTGCTTTGCAGTGAAGAATGCTCCCTACGGTAGCTGTGTGTCCTGTGCCAGTGGAATCCCAGGCAGGAAGGAAGATGGGAGGCTGTGGCAGTGACGCAGGCAAGGATGAACAGCAGAACTGAGGCAGCAGCAGCAGAGGGACAAGCAAGGGGCAGCTGTGTGGATCACCAAAGGGAACAATGAATAAGAACATGTAAACATGAGCCAGGAGTGAGAAGGGAGCACTTAGAATGGTGCCCATGTTTTTTTGATTTGGGCAACAGGTGGTGCCATTTCCCAAGAGGAGCAGGGATGCTGGGAGAGCCGCTGAATTTGAATTCCAACAGGTTGTATTTGCAATTCCTGAGGGGCAGTCAAATGGGC
The DNA here is from genome assembly GCF_000181295.1 of Otolemur garnettii. Classification (NCBI taxonomy): domain Eukaryota; kingdom Metazoa; phylum Chordata; class Mammalia; order Primates; family Galagidae; genus Otolemur; species Otolemur garnettii. The sequence continues at coordinate 20,558,034 of NW_003852416.1, forward strand.
AAAACATCCTAGCCATGTCAATTCAAATAAATAAAAAAATACGACTAACAGATACATAGCACTCTACAATTTCTACAAAACTTTAATCGAAGTGTGAGATGAGACTAGAGCAGACAGTGGGGGAGGTGGGAGGCAGAAGGGAGTTAATATTGGAGGGGAGGAGCAAGCTGTTTGTAGACAGCATTGAAGATGGGGGGGGGAGGGTTGGGCTAGAAGCAAAGGGGAAGGGAAACCATGAAAGGATTGTACAGGGCTGAATTTAGAAGAAACTATGTTGAAGAATATTTATCCTGGCAAATTTGAGTTAAAGATAGTGGGAGAAGGGCATTTTGAATCCACTTTCAACTCTGGAAGCCAACTAAAAGCAAAATAAAGAGCAAAAAATAAAAAGGAAAATTCCATATTCAATCAAACAAGCAAAAAAGTTATAAAAACAAAACAATGAAGAATGACTGCCAATTGAAGTAAATTTTGATCCCAAATATGTTAAGGACACAGAGCCAGCACATCTCTGGGGAAGAGATCAGTTTCCCTAACACTGAGGGTCATGTTCCTGAGCAGGGCATCCAGTGGTCCTCTGTGCGTGGACTGACCCAGCTAAGGTCTACCTAAGGGTGGGGCACAGATGGCCAGTGTTCCGCAGTATCATTCCCTCATCATAATAAAACCTCTGACTTTTAGTTGGGCATATGGTTGTCTTGGATAAAGATTATATTTATCTACTTCCCTTGCACACAGGCATGGCTGTAAGTTCTAGCCTATGGTATGTGAAACTTATGGGAAGTTCACCCTTTTTTTTAACAGCCTTATTGAAATGTAATTCACATACTACACAGTTCACCCATTTAAATATACCATTTGATGGCTTCTAGTATATTCACAGAGTTTTGTAACCACCACCACAATTTTAAATAATTGTATCACCCCCAAATAGAAACTCTGTGCCCCTTATCCATCATTCCCACCCCCCCCCAAAGCCCCAAGCCTAGTCAACCACTAAGCTGCTTTCTGTCTTTATATATTTATCCATGCTGAACATTTCATATAAGTAATATCATACACCAAGTGGTCTTTGGTGTCTGGCTTCCTTCACTTAGTTCAATGTTTTCAAGGTTCATTCATGTTGTAGTATGTATCATTATTTCATTTCTTTTTATTACTTCTTATATACTACATTTTGTTTATCCACTCATCCTGAACTCTATCTAATCTCTGAGAAAAGATGTAGCCAGAGAGAGCATAAGATGTTTGGTGAGAGATGTTTCAGATAACAACCCTGAATTGATTGGGGGAGGGGGGGATGACCCTGATCATATTCTCCAACCCTCTCTATCCTATTTTCAACACATCATGACTGGGATAGAATCTCCCCCATTCAAAGATGAATGATAACCAGAAAGGGATGCATGTAGAGATTAGCAGGAGGAAAGGAAATACATCAGAAAAGAAATTATTGCAGGGCGGCACCTATGGCTCAGTGGGTAGGGCGCCGGCTCCATATATGGAGGGTGGCAGGTTTGAACCTGGCCCAGCCAAACTGTAACAACAAAAAAATAGCCAGTGTTGTGGCGGGTGCCTGTAGTCCTAGCTACTTGGGGGGCTGAGGCAAGAGAATTGCCTAAGCCCAGGAGTTGGATGTTGCTGTGAGCTGTGATGACACAGCACTCTACCAAGGGCGACAAAGTGAGACTCTGTCTCTAAAATAAATAAATAAATAAATAAAAATAAATAAAGAAATGATTGCAGATAACAGAAGAAGAGTTCAGACCAATAATTCTCCTAAGCCTCAAGTCAGAGATATTATGATTAACTTGGGAACATTATAGGAAGAGGAGTAAAGGTAAGACATTAAAAGGAGATGAGGCTGAGCTGGAAGATCTTGGGAATAAAATAAAAGTGAAAAATAAAACCATTACAAAGAGCCCAGCCCAGCTTTATAGGCTTGAAGCACTAGAAAGCCACTGTTTATAATTATATATTTTTATTTTATTCATTTATTTATTTATTTATTTTTGAGACAGAGTCTTGCTATGTCACCCTGGGTACAGTTTTGTGGTGTCATAGCTCACAGCAACCTCAAACTCTTGGGCTTAAGCCTTCTTGCCTTAACCTCCCAAGTAGCTGGGACTACAGGCAGCTGCCACAATGCCCAGCTATGTTGCTGTTGTTGTTGTTGTTGTTGCAATTGTTTAGCTGGCCAGGGCCAGGTTTGAACCTGTGAGCCTCGGTGTATGTAGCTAGTGCTGTAACCACTGTGCTACAGGTGCTGAGCCTATATATATATATATATATATATACATATATACTTTTTTTTTGAGACAGAGCCTTAAGCTATACCCCTGGGTAGAGTGCTGTGACATCACAGCTCACAGCAACCTCCAACTCCTGGGCTCAAGCGAGTCTCCTGTCTCAGCTTCCCAAGTAGCTGGGACCACAGGTGCCCACCACAATGCCCAACTATTTTTTGGTTGCAGCCAGCATTGTTGTTTGGTGGACCTGGCTGGATTCGAACCCGCCACCTTAGGTGTATATGGCTGGTGCCTTAGCCACTTGAGCCACAGATGCCAAGCCTACTTATATATTTTTATTTTTTTTAAAACAATTTATTTATTTATTTATTTATTTTGCAGTTTTTGGCTGGGGCCGGGTTTGAACCCACAACCTCCGGTATATGGGGCTGGTGCCCTACTCCTTGAGCCACAGGCACCACCCTTTATATATTTTTAATTGTCAAGTAATTGTATATATTATGTCGTGACGTGATGTTTTGATATGTATGTTACATTGTGGAATGATTAAGTCAAGCTTATTATTATTAACATATTAATCACCTCAACTACTTATCTTGTTTTGTAGTAAGAACATTTAAAATCTACTCTTTTAGCTATTTGGGGGTTTTTTGCTTGTTTTCTTTTGAGACACAGTCTCACTCTGTCACCCTAGGTAGAATGAGTGCTATGGCATCATCATACCTCACAGCAACCTTGAATTCCTGGGCTCAAATGATCCTCCTGTCTCAGTTTCTGTATTTTTAATAAAGACGAGATCTCACGCTCCCTGAGGCTGGTCTCAAACTCCTGAGCTCAGGCTATCCACCCGCCTCAGCCTCCCAGAGTTCTAGGATTACAGGCATGAGCCACTGTGCCTGGCCTATATTTTCATTTTTATGACTACAGTCACATTAACTAAAACAGTTCTCTTGTTACTATAATATTGACCTGGCCTCCTTTAGCCATTCTGAAACATGCATTATTACATGTATAGTCTCCATTCTGTGTAATAGATCACTAAAACTTATTCCTCCTTTCTAACTGGGACTTTGTACACTTTGTTCAACATCACCTTTCTCTCCATCTCTCTCCTCCAACTTTTGCTACTCTCTCCTGTGAATGCGACTTTTTAAGACTCTCTATATAAGGTGATCATGTAGTGTCTGTCTTTCTGAGCCTGGCTTATTTCACTTAACATGATGTCCTCCAGGTTCCTCCATGTTGTTAACAAATGACAAAGATTTTCTTTCTTTCTTTTTTTTTTTTAAGAGGCAGAGTCTCACTTTGTTGCCCTTGGTAGAGTGCTGTGGTGTCACAGCTCACAGCAACCTCTAGCTCTTGTGCTTAGGCAATTCTCTTGCCTCAGCCTCCTGAGTAGCTAAGACTACAGGCACCCACCACAATGTCCGGCTATTTTGTTGTTGTTGTTGCGGTTTGGCAGGGGCCTGGTTTGAACCTGCCACCCTTGGTATATGGTGCCAGCGCTCTACTCACTGAGCCACAGGCACCGCCCTGCCCAGCTGGTTTTTTTTTTTTTTTGCAGTTGTTATTGTTTTAGCTGGCCCAGGCTGAGCTCGAACCTACCAGCCTTGGTATATGTGGTTGGCACCATAGCCACTGTGCTATGGGCACTGAGCCAAGATTTTCTTCTTCTTTAAAGCTGCATAGTAGGGCCAGTCACAGTGGCTGCCATCTATAATCCTAGCTCTCTGGGAAGCCAAGGCAGGTGGATTGCTTGGGCTCAGGAGTTCAAGACGTGCCTGAGCTCAGGAGTTTGAGACCAGCCTGAGCGAGACCTTGTCTCTAAAAATAGCCATGTGCTATGGCAAGTGCCTATAGTCCCAGCTGCTTGGGAGGCTGAGGCAAGAGAGAATCACTTGAGCCCACGAGTTTGAGGTTGCTGTGATCTGTGACACCAGGCACTCTACTGAGGGTAACAAAGTGAGACTGTCTCAAAAAAAAAAAAAAAAAAAAAGAAAGAAAGAAAAGCAAGCTGCATGGTATGCCATTATGTATATAAACATACATCATGTTTTCTTTATCGATTGATCCATTGGAGGACACTTAGGTTGTTTTGGTATCTTGGCTATTATGAATAATGCTGCAGTGAATGTGGGTGTGCAGCTATCTCTTCAGTGCACTGACTTCAATGGCTTTTCTTTCTTTTTCTTTTCTTTTCTTTTCTTTTTTTTTTTTTTTTGAGATAGAGTCTTAAGCTGTCACGCTGGGTAGAGTGCCATGGCGTCACAGCTCACAGCAACCTCAAACTCTTGGGCTTAAGCCATTCTCTTGCCTCAGCCTCTCAAGTAGCTGGGACTACAGGCGCCCCCACAACGCCCAGCTATTTCTTGGTTGTAGTTGTCATTGCTGTTTGGCAGGCCCAGGCTGGGTTCAAACCCACCAGCTCTGGTGTATGTGGCTGGCTCCCTAGCTGCTGAGCTACAGGCGCCGAGCCTCAGTGGCTTTTCTTAAGGAACTCAAAAGTTTTGTTAAGACCAGTAAAGCAGACAGAGACACTGACAACTTTGATTTTTACGGCAGGATTGGCCAGTGAACAGAAGTTACTCTGAAGGCCAGACAAGAGCACTTGGAAAAGGTATCAACTTAATATTACAAAATAAGAATCTTCATATTTGAATTCTATTCTGTAGAGGTCTTTTTCCTTTCCTAATGTTTTCTGCTTAACATTTAATGATGGGAAACAATAAAATTAGTTTTTTCTTCTGAAAGAAAACAAAGAGAGGAGGGAAGGAAGCAAGGATGGAAAGAGAAATGGAAGAAGAAAAAAAGCCAAGATTTTTTTAAATGATGTTAATCTATGTCATTTTAAAAACAGAAACTAGGCTCGGCACCTGTGGCTCAAGTAGCTAAGGCGCCAGCCAAATGCACCTAAGGTGGCAGGTTCAAATCCAGCCTGGGCCCGCCAAAACAACAACGGCTGCAACCAAAAAATAGCCAGGTGTTGTGGCAAGCGCCTGTGTTCCCAGCTACTTGGGAGGCTGAGGCAGGAGACTCGCTTGAGGCCAGGAGTTGGAGGTTGCTGTGAGCTGTGATGCCATGGCACTCTACCCAGGGGGATAGCTTGAGGCTCTGTCTCAAAAAAAAAAAAAAATAGAAACTAAACAACTGTGAGAATTATGGATACAGAACTGCAAATATTATAATACTGAAAATGTAAAAATTATATGACTGACATAAATGTGTAGATAATAGATCGTAAAGGAGGTTTTAGGAGAAGAGAACAAATTTCACGCCACTCCCCTATTTAAAGCTCCCCAATGACTTCCTATTGCTCTTGGAACAAAATCGTAACTCCTTGCCAAGTGAATGAGACTCTCCACTCTCTGATGCATGGCCTCCTAGGTCTCTACGCTTTGTACTGGCCAACTCTAGTCCTGAGGTATACCTGCCCTGCTCTGAGCACAGGTGCTGTCTCCTCCTTCTGCCTGGACTGCTCTGTCCCCAGAGGTTCTCCTGACTGAATGCTTTGATCATTCAAATTTCATGTCCAGTATTACTTCCCCAGACTTTCTCTGGTCCCTCACCTGAACCAGCCACCCCACCCCTCCCTAGCCCATCTCAAACCAGTCTCTATCACTAAACACTGTTGTATTTTCTTCATAAACAAAATACAAAAATATCTCATTCATTATATACTTACTTTTTTTTTACCCCCACCCCCAAACGCCCACACATACACACACACCCCCCCCCACAAGAGCTGGGATACCACCAGTCATACCTTGACATAAAGTATCCGATATATTTTTGTTGCATGAACAAATGAAGGAACAAAAATGTCTGTCATAGTATTGTTTGAAGAGACATCATCTAAGGATGAAATACATGACTGAAGAAACATAGAAGCATGTTATCATGCTTTTTCATGTTTTCTATGTTTTTTTTCCTTTAAAGCCATTAATTAGCAACTATTATTTTGTCATGTGAAAAGACATTTTTCTAAAAGTAAACAATTCCTTCAGCTGTATTTTGACGGTTTTTTTTCTGTTAAATAGTCAATACAGGCCAGGTGAAGCTGTTCACACCTGAAGTCCCAGCATTTTGGAAGGCCAAGGTGGGAGGATCACTTGAGGCCAGGAGTTTGAGGACTCAGTGAGCTGTGATGCATCCCTGCACCGTAGCCTGGGCAACAAGATTGGACTCAAGATGTTAGGAGCACATCAGACAATTAAGCTTTAAGTTCAAGCCTCTCCCACCCTCCAAGAGCCCAGGACTTAAGGTATGTGGGAGTGTATTCATTTTGAATTGCTATGATAAAAAATGAATGCAAATGTGATGGCTTAAAACAACACAAATGTATTATCTTGAAGTTCTAGAGATCAGAAGTTTGTGATGGGTGTCAACTGGACTAAAATCAAGGTGCTGGCAGAAGTGTGCTCCTTTCTGAGGCTCTAGGGGAGTCTGTTTCCTTATCCTTTACAGTTTTTAATTTTCTTTCTTTTTTTTGAGACAGAGCCTTACTTTGTTGCTCTCAGTAGTGTCATGGCATCATAGCTCACAGCAACCTACTGGGCTCAAGTAATTCTCTTGCCTCAGCCTCCCAAGTACCTGGAATTATAGGCACCTGCCAAAATGCAGCTATTTCTTTTTTATTTTTATTTATTTATTCTTTGGAGACAAAGTCTCACTTTGTTGCCCTTGATAGAATGCTGTGGCCTCTCAAGTGATTCTCTTGCCTCAGCCTCCCAAGTAGCTTGGACTACAGGCACCCACCACAATGCTCAGCTATTTTTAGAGATGGAGTCTCACTCTTGCTCAGATTGGTCTCCACTCCGTGCCCTCAGGCAATCCACCCACCTCAGCCTTCCAGAGTGCTAGGATTACAGGTGTGAGCCACCATGCCAGCCCCTTTTATAGTTTTCAGAAGATGTTCACGTTCCTTAGCTAGTGGCCCTTTTCTTCCATCTTCATAGCCAGCAATGGTTGGTCGAGTCTTTCTCACATCTCGTCACTGCCTCTCTCTTTCCTCCTTCTGCCAATTATAAGGACACTTATGATTACATAGAGTGCCCTTCTGTGTATCCCAGGATAATCTTTTCATGTCAAGATCAGCTGATTAGCAACTTTATCAGCAAACTTCATTCCCCCTTGCCAGGTAACATAACATTTCACAGTTTTCAGGGATTAGAACGGGAGGGCCATTGATATGCTTACCACAGGGGAAGGAAGAACTCTAGAAATGATCTAGTTCACTGTTCTCCAGCAAGCCCTCCCAGACTCCCCAAAACTAGGCTTGGTGAACCTGCAAGGTAGTCCCAGGTGGTTACAGCCATTACTCTTCCCTCAGCATTGTGCTTGTTTACTTGTCTGTATCTTTGAGGAGAGAGACTGCCTTTTTCATTCTTAATCGTGCCTGCATCTTCTCTAAAATGTAAACACCACATAAACAGGATCTTTGCTGGTTTTGTTCAAGATCAAAAAGGATAGTATACATAAAGCCTCTGGCCTTCAGTAGTAAAAGTTTTATATATAGTTGCTAACGCCTGAATTGAATTCCCATCACCTAGCATGGTTTCTAACACAGAGTAGATGCTTAATGATGTTGCTGCTTTGATTGCTTCTGCGAATAATATTTACTGAGCCCTTGCTATGTGCCAGGCTCTTGCGAGGGAGGAGCTGTATTTCCCCATTCTATACAGAAGAAAATTGAAGTTTAGAGAAGTTAAGTCAGTTGCCCAAGGTCAAATGGCAAAAGAAAGGGTTGAACTTGGATTAGAAATCATTATCCCTGGGTCACTCAAGCCCAAGTACCCTTTACTTCTGTTGATTTTGGGCTGTGTTGTGTGCCTTCTGGCTTTAGGGCATATGTCAAATTCCAAGGAAGCCATCCCAACCTGAGCATTGAGAATTCCTGTTTACAGAGGGTTTTCTCTGGTCACAAGACCCCATGGTGCAAATAGGTAGGAAGGGGCATCCCTCTCATAGGGAATGGAATTCACCTGTTTAGCATGAACAAGGTCCTTGCAAAGAGCTACAAATACATTTACTAGACAAGTGGGCATTCTTTCTATAGAGAAACAATTGGGGGTTTTCCAGGGATCACAAGTCAAGGGTTTAATGTGTGACAGACTTAGGGATATTCTCTCAGCCTTCCCTCTTGATTTCCACCTTTACCACCTGGGGTAATAGGAGTGCCTCAGAAAATTGCAGGATTTTAGCAGTGGGTATAGCAACAGTTTTATGACTACTGCCAAATTAGTACTTACCTTGGGCCAACCCCCTGGACTGACTGCCTGTGAGCCAGACTGGCCTGGCTACATAGTGTTCACCCAGAAGGAATAATTGTCTTTACTGACTGGTTATAAAAAGCATAGGATTTTCGATTGGGCATGGTGGCTCACTCCTGTAATCCCAGCACTCTGGTAAGCCTGGGATGGTGCCAGGATGGTGGATTGCCTGAGCTCACAGTTTTGAGACCAGCCTGAGCCAGAGCGAAACCTTGTGTCTAAAAATAGCCGAATGTTATGGCAGGTGCCTGTAGTTCCATCTACTTGGGAGGCTGAAGCAAGAGAATCGATTAAGCCTAAGAGTTTGAGATTGCTGTGAGCTATGACGCCATGGCACTCTACCAAGGGTGACAAAGTGAGACTCTTTCAAAAGAAACTTAGGATTTTGGGGGGGGGGAAGTTTGCTAAAGATAGAGCAGCAGGATGCAAGGGGGAAAGTCAATAATGGGTTCATTGATTGATCCATTCATTCAGCAAGCTTTGAGCCCTTGTGCCCCACTCTGTGCTAGAGGCTGAGGATCACCACCCTGCAGGGCAGGAGCAGTGTACCAGCAGGGCTGTACTCCGTCTGAAGACCTAATGCCCAGCACAGGAACCACAGGGGTGAAAACAGGAGATGCAAAGACAGAGGGAAGAAGACCCAAAACTTGAAGCTGGGTTGAGCTACCTAAGGAAATCGCATGAACAAAAGCATGAGGGCAGACAATCCTCTGAAGACAGTAGTCGGCTCACTGCAGATGACAGGGTGCAAATGGACCAGGTAGGAAGGATGTGAAGGCCATCTGAGGCATTTGAATTTTCTACTACAAATAAATGAATATTGAAGATCCATTGAAACTTTTTTTTCAAAAACAACTTTACTGAGGTATAATTTGCATGCTACAAAATTCACCCTTTTTAAGTTTACAATTAAATTGTTAGTAAATTCACGAAGTCACCATCATCTATTGCAGCAGTTCTCAACCTGTGGGTCGCAAACCACAGGAACTGTATTAAAGGGCCACAGCATTAGGAAGGTTGAGAACCACTGATCTAGTGTTAGACATCTTCATCACTCCAGTAAGATCCCTCAGGCTGGCTTATAGTGAATTCCTGTTCCCATCTCCACCTCCAGGCAAATACTGTTTTAATTTCTGTCTTTATATGTTCACCTTTCCTATAATTCATTTCATGTAAATGGATTCATGTCCGATACATGGTTTCCTCACATCTGGCTTCTTTCCCTTAGCATCGTGTTTCTGATGTTCATTCTCTTTGTAGCATGTATTAGTGTTTTATTCCTCTTTATTGTGGAATAGTGTTAACTATATGGCTAGACACATTTTATTTATCTATTCAGCAGCTGGTAGACATTTGGGTATTTCCACTTTTTGGCTATTATGAATAATACTTCTATGAACATTCTTATGTGCAAGCCTTTGTTCTCATGGGTAGGTGTCCAGGAATAAAATTGTTGAGTTGTATGGTAAATTTATATTTAATTCTTTGGGGCTGTACTTAATTTGTTTATTTAATTTTTCAAAACAGTTTTATTGAAATATAATTTGTATACCATACATTCACCTTTTTAAAGTGTGGAATTCTTTTATTTTTTTAAATTTAAAAAAAATTATTTTTATTTATTTTTATTTTTTTTTTTAGAGTTTAATGTATTTTAATAGCAAACTTACAGGAACAGCACAGAAGACACAACATTAAAAACATGTACTTGCATGTAGGACAACTCAGAAAAGTATAGTGATGGATGGAATCTACTGTATGATAAAAATGCTACAAACACCATTTAGTTGCTGTCAATAAGAAATTTACTTGTTTTTGAAAAAATCCAAATGCTGGCATTGTCCAGAAAAATTTAACAGGTTTATTTATAATAGTTATAAAGTTGAACTGCTGAAACTTGTTCACTGAAACATTTTGACTCGCTTTAATGCTGCACATCCCCGCATTTTATATTAAAAATTCACACACAAATGAAAACGGAAAAACTGCCAATACCTGATTTCTGTCCCCTATTTTTCCAGTCGCAATCATGTACTTAAGTATCTTTTGACCCCATGGGAGAAAAGAAAATCTAACGTTCAGAACTACCAATAACAGGAAGAAGAAAAAAAAATTTTTTTTGATAATGAAAGGATTTCCCATCATAGCAGACTCTTAAGCACGTACTCCACGTATGCGGCGTTCTAGCTGGATGTCTTTTGGCATAATTGTTACACGTTTGGCATGGATAGCACACAGGTTGGTGTCTTCAAAAAGGCCAACCAGATAGGCCTCACTTAACCTCCTGCAAAGCACCAACAGCTGCACTCTAGAAGCGCAGATCTGTCTTAAAGTCCTGAGCAATTTCTCGCACCAGACACTGGAAAGGAAGTTTGCGAATCGGAAGTTTGCGAATCAGAAGTTCAGTGGCCTTCTGATAACGTCTTATTTCACGGAGTGCCACAGTACCAGGCCTGTAGCGATGAGGTTTCTTCACCCCTCCAGTAGAGGGCGCACTCTTGCGAGCGGCTTTTGTAGCCAGTTGCTTCCTGGGTGCTTTACCCCTGGTGGATTTGCGGGCAGTCTGCTTTGTATGAGCCACGGTATAAAGACCTCCTTACTTACCCCCCTTCTTCGGCTGGAGCTCTGCAAGCTAGAGGCGGCGCTGGCGTTAGACGCGACGGCGGCTGCAAACACAATTCTTTTTTTTTTTTTTTTTTTTAGAGACAGAGTCTTACTATGTCACCCTCAGTAGAATGCCGTGGTGTCACAGCTCACAACAACCTCCAGCTCTTGGGCTTAGGAGATTCTCTTGCCTCAGCCTCCTCAGTAGCTGGGACTACAGGGGCCTGCTGCAACACCCGGCTATTTTTGTTGTTGCAGTTTGGCCAGTACCAGGTTCAAACCTGTGCCCTCAGTATATGGGGCCAGCGCCCTACCCACTGAGCCACAGGCGCCGCCCTTAAGTGTGCAATTCAATGAAATTTAATATAGTTATAGAGTTGTATAACCATCACCATTACCACATCTATTTTATTTTATTTATTTATTTGGTGAGGGGAAAGAAGGGAGAAGAGGGGAAGGGAAGAGAGGAGGAGAAGAGAGAAAGAAGGAAGGAAGGGGAGGAAAACATCTAGTTTTAGAACATTTCTATAACCCTAAAAAGAAATCTTGTGTCCATTTATAATTGTTCCACATTCCCACACCAGCCCTAGGCAACCTCTAATGTACTTTTGTCTCTAAATGTTTGTCTTTTCCAAACAGTTCATGTGAATTAAGTTACATACTATATAATCTTTTGGGTCTGGCTGCTTTCACTAAGGATAGTAAGTTTAAGATTCATCCATGTTGTACAATGTATCAGTATTTCACTCCTTTTTATTGTGAAATAATAATATTCCATTATATGGACATGCCATATTTTATTTATCCAGTCAGCAGTTAATGGACATTTGGGTTATTTCCACTGTTTATTATTTGTGAATAATACTGTTAATGGACATTCATGTACAAGTTTTGTGTGAATGTATGTTTTCATTTCGTTTGGGTAGATACCTAGAAGTGAAATTTCTATGCTATATAGTAAGTATATATTTAACCTTAAGAAACTGCCAAACCCTTTTCCAAAGTAGTTGCACCATTTTTACATCCCTGTAAGCAATATGTGGGTGGGTGTTCCCGTTTCTCCTGTTCTCACCAGTGCATGTTATTGTTGGTCTTTTGATTATAGCAATGCTAGTGGAGATGAAGTGATATCTCATGTGGTTTTAATTCACAGTTCCTTCATGTTTAATGATGTGAAACATCTTTATTTTAATTTAATTTTATTTTTTTGAGACAGAATCTCACTTTTGTCACCCTTGATAGAATGCATGATGTCATAGCTCACAGGCAACCTCAAACTCTTGGGCTCAAGCAATACCTTTGCCTCACCCTGTGGAGTAGCTGAGACTATAGGAGCCTGCCACAACACCCAGCTATTTTTAGAGATGAGGCTTGCTCTGGCTCAGGCTGGTCTTGAACCTGTGAGCTCAGGCAATGCACCTGCTCGGCTTCCCAGAGTACTAAGATTATAGGCATGAGCCACTGTGCCCAGCCACTAAATATGTTTTATTAGCCACTTGTATATCTACCTTGGTGAAATGTCTATTCAAATCTTTTGCCTATCTTTTAATTGAGCTGTCTTCTTAACTTGTTGTAAGGGTCTTTATGTGTTATGAATATATCATCTGATATATGATTTACAATTGTTTTCTCCCTTCCCAATGCTTATTATTTTCATTTTCTTAGTAATATCTACTGAAAGTTTTTTTTTTTTTTT
>NW_003852416.1:20571102-20576344 GCF_000181295.1 Otolemur garnettii
CACTGTGCTACAGGCACCAAGCCTGCTGAACGATTTTTAAGGGAAAAAAGGTCAAGACAGAGCTGTGCTTCAGAAAGATAGTCTGGCACAGCATGTAGGATGAATCAAAGGGGACAGAGAGCCCTTTTTGTAAGTTGTAATGAAGGAACAAGAGCAGGCCAAATTCCTTAACATTCTCTGGAAGTCAAAGGGTTAAAATAAGGTATTTATTGAAGCCTGTTTACAGTTCAGTTAACCAGTAAACCAGAGTCAGTGAAACTACCAGTCTGGGGAAATGCAAAACCTTTCCAAAGGTTTTTCTTGGTTAGGAAAAGAGAAATGAGAAAGAGACGAATGACTATTCCAGAGCTACATGAATAATTTCCAGCTTCGGGAGGAACAGTTCTGAACGTCCTTCCAGGCGCTGTCACGCTGGTGTTTCCTGGCAAGGGACTAGGCAGCAAGCCGGTTGTAGGCCCCTGGGATTTCCAGGCAGGTGAAAAGGCCAGGCTGTTTGGAGAAGTGGAGCGCATTGCAGCGACTCTCTTTGGAAAAGCCCAGAAAGATGTCAGAGCTGCTCTCAGTCTTCCTCCGCCTCCTCCTTCTCTTCAAGGTGGTTACCCCGGTAACCTTTCGCCACCACCGCTATGATGACCTTGTCCGAACGCTGTACAAGGTGCGCAACGAATGCCCCCAAATCACGCGAGTCTACAGCATCGGGCGCAGTGTGCAGGGGAGACATCTCTACGTGCTGGAAATCAGTGACTACCCTGGAACCCATGAGCTCTGTAAGTCCCGAGCAGTTTTGGGGGCGGGTCCTCCCTGATTAGGGTGGTTTCTGGGGAGGTCTGAGCAACCCTCCACCTATCCAGTCTACATTTCTTAGCCTGGGCTAACAGAGAAGCGGCACAACCCCAATTTAGACTCCAGCCTCTCCATCCTTTTGGGTTTCTGTTTGCTCAAAACCTTAATGGTAAACACTAAGTTTTCTTCCCTGCTTGGATCCCATTCCCTTCCTTCCCTGCATTACTCTTCTTTTCCCCTTGACATTAACATCAATTCTTTCACAATCCAATGGCTCTGAAGAAGCCATAAGGAGAAACAGTTAGCCCTTCTAGTTTCTCCAGGAAATTTGGAAATGTTTGGAGACATCTCTTTCAAAGTGACAGTGAGGTATCCTAGAGGGAGTTTGAGGGCTGGGGTATTAGTTTTACTTACTAGATTCTTTTTTGTTAGTTTGTTGCTCTTATAAAAGCAATTTATGGGCCCAGCGCAGGGCCAGTAAGTGGCTCATGCCTATAATCTTAACACTTGGGGAGGCCAAGGCAGGTGCATTGCCTAAGCTCACAGGTTTGAGACCAGCCTAAGCCAGAGCAAGACCTCGTCTCTAAAAATAGTCAGGTGTTGTGGCAGGCTCCCATAGTCCCAGCTACTTGGGAGGCTGAGCCAAGAGAATCACTTGAGTTCAAGAATTTGAGGTTGCTGTGAGCTACAATGCCATGGCACTCTACCAAGGGTGACAAAATGAGACTCTGTCTCAAAAGAAAAAAAGCAAAAGAAAGAAAAAGAAAATTACATAGGCTGAGGCAAGAGAACTGCTTGAGCCCAAGATTTTGAGGTTGCTGTGAGCTATGATACCACAGTGCTCTACTGAGGGTGACAAAGTAAGACTCTGTCTCAAAAAGCAATTTAGCCTCAGCTCCCATAGCACAGTGGTTACAGTACCAGCCACATACACCAAGGCCAGCAGGTTCAAACCTGGCCCAGGCCAGCTAAAACAACAATGACAAATTGCAACAACAACAAACAATAGCCAGGTATTGTGGGCGCCTGTAGTCCCAGCTACTTGGGAGGCTGAGGCAGGAGAATCACTTAAGCCGAAGAGTTTGAGGTTGCTGTGAGCTGTTATGCCACTGCACTCTACCAAAGGCGACATAGTGAGACTCTGTCTCAAAATTTAAAAAAAGCAATTTATGTTGGATTAAAAAATAGAAATTAGATCAGGAAAAATAATAAAACTCACCCCAAATCCCATCACTCACAGATAACCATTGTTAACATACCAATGTGCATCCTTCCAGACTTTTTTCCATGCATATTTAACCCCCATCACAGAAACACTTATAATTCTTTTATAAAAATGGGATCATCATGCTGCAGCTGCCCTTCCCATTTCATAGTCTGTTAATGATTAGCATCCGTGTCTATAAATGTAGATCTATATTATGATTTTTTTGGCTCCAAAATATCTCATTGCATGATTGTATTGAACTATTCATGATGGACACTGAAGTTGTTCCTACTTTCTCACTGCTTTACTTAAAGCAACTGAAATGATATTCAAGTTAAGTCAGTTTCTCCCTCGAACTGTCAACTTCAAATCTCTCTTTACCTCTCCACTCCTACACTCCATTCCTCTACTCCACTCGTATATCTGTCCATAATCTGAAGGACAGATTATGCTGTGCTGATCCCTATACCCCCAGCCCTAGTCCTACTCCATCACAACCTGTCCAGATTATTGCACTAAACTACTAACTGGTCTCCTGACCCCTAACTGCCATTCTCTGAAACTTCCTTTTGGTACACAGATACCAGAATAATTTTCCTAAATACTGACATTATCTCACTCTCTTGCTTTAAAAACCTCATACCCAATGGACTGGCCATGGCAGCTTCAGAAAATTACATAGGGGAGCCGGGCATGGTGGCTCACGCCTATAATGCTAGCACTCTGGGAAGCCGAGGTGGGTGGATTGCCTGAGCTCACAAGTTGGAGACCAGCCTGAGCCAGAGGGAGACCTCATCTCTGAAAATAGTCAGGTGTTGTGGCAGGTTCCTATAGTCCCAGCTACTTGGGAGGCTGAGCCAAGAGAATCACTTGAGTTCAAGAATTTGAGATTGCTGTGAGCTATAATGCCATGGCACTCTACCAAGGGTGACAAAATGAGACTCTGTCTCAAAAGAAAAAAAAAAAAAGAAAGAAAGAAAAAGAAAATTACATAGAGAAGGCTTAAGGAAGGTTATGAGGTTATATGGGGATGATTGCCTTGCTTTGAAGCTGCCCTTACATATCGAAAAGCTTGCTTCTAATCAGATCGTATATTCATTGTAGAAGTTTGAAGATGTTAATGGAGATTATGGGGTTAGCCCTCAACTCCAGCCCCTCAACTCCAGCTCCCTTCTTGGTGCCCCTGTTCTTTCTAACATTCAAGGCCTTAAGGCCTTCTTTGAAGCTTCATGTAACTCTAGCCCTTATTGATCCCTCTTTTCTCTGAAGCCCCATAACTTGAGCTGTTCATCCATCCCTTCATTTGTTCATTCCACAAATACTGATACCTACAATATACAAGCACTTTTGTAGACTCTGGAAGGAAAGAATAAAACAAAAACCCTGCCTCCATGGGTCTGAATTCTAATGAGGTAAGACATCAGTGAATGGGTAACTAAATGAATGAGTATTATGTGAGATGGAAATAAGTACTACAGAGAAATCTTAATCCGGACAGGATAGGGATGCCTTGGAGAATATGGAAAAGAGAGGGGCAGGTCACTGTTGCTTAGGAAAGGCTTCCCCACTGAGGTGGTTTCTGAGCAGACATCTGAAGGACAGATTATGCTGTGTTGATATTGGGGAGGAAAAGATGGCATGCAGAGGGAAGAGTAAGCACAGTGCTCCAGGAGCCCAAGTGTGCTTGGTACATGTGAGGAGAAGCAAGGGGCCCTGGTGGCTCTAGCAGAGTGAATGACGGGAGAGCCAGGGACAAAGTCAGAGCCATGTGGCTGGGGGTCCTGGGAACAGAAGGTCCTGCGGGCCTTATGGGCCTTGATAAAGAGTTGGGCTTTTACTTTAAGTGAGAAACCACTGGAGGGTTTGTTTTAAGGAGAAGACAGACATGATCTAAATTAAATTTTTTTCTTTTTGAGACAGAGTCTCTCTGTGGTGCCTTGAGTAGAGTGCCATGGCATCAAAGCTCACAGCAACCTTAAACTCTTAGGCTTAAATGATCCTCTTGCCTCAGTTTTTCTATTTTAAGTAGAGATGGGGTCTCGATATTGCTCAGGCTGGTCTGAAACTCCTGAGCTCAAGTAATCCACCAGCCTCGGCCTCCCAAAGTGTTGGGATTACAGGTATGAGCCACCAGGCCCAGCCTTAAATTTTTTAAAGATCACTTACAACTGGGGTTAGCAAACTAATGCCAACGGGCCAACTACCTGTTTGGGTAGATGGAATTTCATTGGAATGTAGCTATGCCCATTCATTTCTGTCTTGCCTGTGGCTGTTTTTGCTGGAAGGGATGAGTAGCTGTGACAGACACAATATAGCCCACAAAACCTAAAGGATTTACTATCTAGCCCTTTACGGAATTTTTTTTACCAACTCCCAACTCAGGAGAACAAACTTAATGGGGCTGGGTGGACACAGGGACAGCGAGTGAAAGATTCATTGCAATAATCCAGGTATGAAGGTTTGGGGGCTTGGATCAAAATGATAGCAGGGATTGTTATGAGAAGAGGACATATTCTGGATATACTGAAAGTAGAGCCAAGGAATTTTATATTGAGCCCCTATTAAGTGCATGACACTCTGCTAGGTTCTACAGGGCAATGGTTCCCAGACTTTTGGATTTCACAGAGAAGTTTTTATTTTAAGGTTTAATAAAGGCTCAGCGCCTGTGGCTCAAGTGGCTAAGGCACCAGCCACAGACACCTGATCTGGTGGGTTCGAATCCAGCCCAGGCCGCCAAACAATGACGGCTGCAACCAAAAAATAGCCGGGTGTTGTGGAGGGCGCCTATGGTCCCAGCTACTTGGGAGGCGGAGGCAGGAGACTCGCTTGAGCCCAGGAGTTGGAGGTTGCTGTGAGCTTTGATGCCATGGCACTCTACCCAGGGGGACAGCTTGAGGCTCTGTCTCAAAAGAAAAAAAAGTTTAAAAGTGAGGGATACTGGAGGGAACTAAAATAGATATTGCAAATGTTAGTAGTAAAGTAAAGGAATACGGTTGTGAAGGAGTACCTGCCATGTACCATCCCAATACTTTCTAAAAGAAAGGACATTTTAACATCAAGAAAAGTGAGAAAGACACGATCTAAGATTAAAGAATGCACCTTGGGTGGTGCCTGTGGCTCAGTGAGTAGGGCACCGGCCCCATATACTGAGGGTGGCGGGTTCAAACCCGGCCCTGGCCGAACTGCAACCAAAAAATAGCCCGGCGTTGTGGCGGGCGCCTGTAGTCCCAGCTACTCAGGAGGCTGAGGCAA
>NW_003852416.1:20577366-20588142 GCF_000181295.1 Otolemur garnettii
CCCAAGTAGCTGGACCACAGGCGCCCACCACAACACCCGGCTATTTTTTGGTTGCAGCCATCATTGTTGTTTGGTGGGCCTGGGCTGGATTCGAATCCACCACCTTAGGTGTATGTGGCTGGCACCTTAGCCACTTGAGCCACAGGCGTCAAGTCAACTAGCTAGTATTGTGGTGAGCACCTATAGTCCCAGCTACTCAGGAGGGTGAGGCAAGAGGATTACTTGAGCCCAAGAGTTTGAGGTTGCTATGATCTACACAATGCCATGGCACTCTACTCAAGGCAACAGAATGAGACTCTTGTCTCAAAAAAAAAGTAATTTAAGGCTGGGTGCCTGTAGCTCAAGCAGCTAAGGTGCCAGCCACATACACCAGAGCTGGCAGGTTTGAATCCAGCCCGGGTATGCCAAACAACAATGAGAAGTCCCAGCTACTAGGGAGGCTGAGGCAAGAGAATGGCTTAAGCCAGGAATTTGAGGTTGCTGTGAGCTGTGATACCATGGCACTCTACCCAGGGCGACAGCTTGAGGCTCTGTCTCAAAAAAAAAAAAAAAAGTAATTTAAAAAGTGGGGGGCAAGAATAATTTTCTTTAAGTGATTCCAAAGGCTCTTTTTAGGTCTCATCCTGAGGCTATTAATGCCCACTTTATAGGCTCCTGTAAAATTAACAATAATGAACATGAAATACCTAGTACACAGTGGGGGTTCAATAATTGGTACTCATCAACTAGGATTATTAGCAACTACTATGATCTGATGTGAATTTTTTTTTTTTTTGAGACAGAGTCTCACTTTGTCACCCTGGGTAGAGTGCTATGGTGTCATAGCTCACAACAACCTCAAACTTTTGGGCTCAAACTATCCTTTTGCCTTATCCTCCAAGTAGCTAGGACTACAGGTGCCACCACCATGCTAGGCTAGTGTTTTAGAGACAGGATCTTGCTCTTGCTCAGGTTGATCTCCAACTCCTGAGCTCAAGCAATCCACCTACTCCTGCCTCCGAAAGTGCTGGGATTACAGGTGTGAGCCACCACTTACACCAGCCTGGTGTGAATTTCTGTAACATCTGTAACTGCACTTGGTTAGAAAGGGGCTGGGGGACTTTTGGAAAAGACCCAATGAAAGCGTGAAATGTTCTTGTCTTCCTTACTGAGAAATAGGGGAAAGGTCCCCCTGCAGGGTTCAGAGTGGGTGTCACTTCCAAGCTTTCCCCGCCTTTTCCCTTGCTGCACGTGCCTTTCTCCGCTTGCAGTGGAGCCAGAGGTCAAGTACGTGGGGAACATGCATGGCAACGAGGTGCTGGGCCGTGAGCTGCTGCTGCAGCTGTCCGAGTTCCTGTGCGAAGAATTCCGCAGTGGGAACCAGCGTGTCACGCGGCTTGTGCAGGACACGCGCATCCACATCCTGCCGTCCATGAACCCCGATGGCTACGAGGTGGCAGCTGCCCAGGTACGGGGTCCCGGAGACGAGTGCCGCAGAGACACAAGGGCCAGACCAGGAAACAAAGTAAAAGCCAGTAGACAACATGCCCTCCCTGTCTCATTGTAAATGTAAGCCCAAAATGTATCGAAAATTAAAGATGAAATGGCTGAGAGGGATCAAACCTGACAGAAATGTGAATAAGAGGATGAAGATTGGCCTTCAGTCTGGTAGCACCTTAGGCGATAAATGTGGGTGCCTCTGAGCTGCAGTTCCCCCAACACCTTTCCAGCTGACCTCACAGTTTTTGTTTGTTTGTTTGTTTGAAGAGACAGAGTCTCACTTCATCACTCTTGGTAGTGTGCCGTAGTGTCACAGCTCATAGCAACCTCCTCTAACTCCTGGGCTTAGGCGATTCTCTTGCCTCAGCCTCCCAAGTAGCTGGGACTACAGGTGCCTATCACAATGCCAGGCTATTTTTTTGTTGCAGTTTGGCCGGGGCAGGGTTCAAACCCTCCACCCTAGGTATATGGGGCCAGTGCCCTACCCACTGAGCCACAGGCGCCACCCTGACCTCACAGTTTTTTTGTGGGGATCAATGTGGCAACGTCTGTGACAACACTTTGTAAACTGAAAAATACTAAGCAGACATTACAGGATATTGCAAAATATATGTCCTTTCCTGAACTTTTAACTTCAAATCCTAATACCCTCCTCCCTTCCACACAACGTTTTCATTTGCATTTGTGGAGAAAACATCAAGAACAGCTTTCCACAGAGCTGGGGTCAGGGGCCAATTCTAGATTCTTCATGCTTTGTCATATTTCGGTAGTTTCTCCCTCTACCAGCATAGTAATCAGCCTTTCCATTCTTTATTTTAGAGTTATATTTGCAATGGGATAGATAAGGACAAATGTCTATGGGCTTTTTACTTTATTTTTAACATAACTTCAAAATTTCAATGTGCCTAACTTTAAATCAATGGTTCTCTTTTATGACTGGGTATCAGCACCACAGGTTTTCAAAGAGCAGAAAAACTGGAAAGAGGTGTGGGGGAGAATCCCAGCCTGGCTGCTTTGCTTCTGTTAGCCCTGTCCTGCATTGCGGTGGGGAAGCTGGAGGACTGGCCTGGTCCTGCCCACATATTTCCAATAGGTGGAGTGGGAGGCAGTAGAGAAGCCTTGCCAACCCACTAGACCTTAGAACCATCTCTGGGAAGCTGGTCCCTTCTACTCACCTACTCATCTGCTGCATTCTTGTTCAGAGGGAGCAGATCTTGAACTGAACCCAAGAGAGGACCCTTCAGGTTCTCAAACTCCCAGAGCTACTGGCCATGGCCAGAAGAAACCTGCCTGCATGGCTGTGCAGGAAACACCTGCCTGGCCACCAGACTCATAGGTGGGCAGAATAATGCCCCCCCCCACCCCAGGTATGAGCACATACTAATCTCCAGAACTTATGAATGTGTTATGTTACTTGGCCAGGGGAAGTTGGGGTTGCAGATGGAGGTAACATTGCTAATCAGTTGACCTTAAACTATCCTGGATTATTTGGGTGGGCCCAGTGTAATCTTCACAAGGGTCCTTAAATGTGGAAGAGCGAGGCCAAAAGTCAGAGTTAGAGAGACTTAAAGATCTTACACTGCTGGTTCAGTGCCCATAGCTTGGTGGTTAGGGTGCCAGTCACATACACTGGAGCTGGCAGGTTCAAACCCAGCCTGGGCCTGCTAAAACAACAATGACGACAACAACAAAAATAGCAGGGTGTTGTAGCTGTAGCCCAGCTACTTGGGAGGCTGAGGCAAGATAAATCCCTTAAGCCCAAGAGTTTAAGAGTGCTGTGAGCTGTGACGCCACAGCTCTCTACTGAGGGTGACACAATGAAACTCTGTCTCAAAAAAAAAAAAAAAAAAAAAAAAAAAAGATGCTACACTGTTGGCTTTGAAGATGGAAGAAGGGACCACAAGCCAAGGAATGTGTATGGCCTCTAGAAGCTGGAAAATTCAGGAAACAGATTCTCCTAGAGCTGTTGGAAGGAATACAACTCCATGGACACCTTGCTTTTAGTCCCATGAGACTTTTTTCAGTCTTCTGACCTCCAAACCTATAAGATAATAAGCACATGGTGTTTTAAGCCACTAAGTTTGTGATAATTTGTTAAAGCAGTGATAGGAAACTAATATACTACCAATCTCACTTATGGGAACATTCTGTTAGGGGAACCCTCTTCCTGACAGCCTATTGACCAGGATGCATGGTAAAATAAATGATAAAGCCAATAGCTGTTAATATTGGCAGTGAAGAACAACCTTGATATGAATGAACACTATCACCATAATAATATCCAGTAATGAGGTATGTAGCACTTTTTAAGGATGAGTTCTTGAACTTAATTGTTAGACCTTGTATATACATCCTCCCCATATACTTTAGTTTAAATCATCTCTGGATTACTTATACCTAATAAAATGTAAATGCAGCCGCCGCGGCCGCTGCCACCGAGACCAAGATGGCCGCTAGACTCGCCACCTTTCTCAAGAATGCTTGGGCCAACGAGCCAGTGCTGGTCATGTGCTTCACCGTCGGGGCCCTCACTATAATTATGCCGATGATCAGCCCCTACACCAAGTATGCTAGCATGATCAATAAGGTCATGTCCTACAACTACCCAGTGCCTGTCCGAGATGATGAGAACATGCCCGATGTGCCCAGCCATCCCCAGGAACCCCAAGGTCCAAGCTTGGAGTGGCTAAAGAAACTGTGAGCACCTCCATCTATAGGGAAAAGGCTCCCTCTCTCTCATGCCCCCCCCCAAACCGCGAAAACCAATAAATAAATAAATAAAATGTAAATGCTATGTAAATCGTTGTTATGCTCTGTTATTTAAAAAAGAATGACAGAAGAATGAAGAAAAAAGTCTATATTTTCAATAAAGATGTAGCCATTGTAAGCCTACCTACATTTTTTATGTGCAGTTGTTTGAATCCATGGATGTGGAACCCTTGGATACAGGGGGCCAACTGAGGGTCTTTGCAGATGTAATTAAGGTCAAACTGGATTAGGGTGGACTCTAAATCCCATATGACTGATGTCTTCATAAAAAGAAAGAAATCAAAAAAAAAAAAAAAGAAAGAAAGAAATCTGGGTGGCACCTGGGGCTCAGTGAGTAGGGCGCCGGCCCCATATACCAAGGATGGCGGGTCTGAACCCATCCCCAGCCAGCTAAAACAGCAGTGGCAACTGCAACAAAAAATAGCCGGGCATTGTGGTGGGCACCTATAGTCCCAGCTACTCGAGAGACTGAGGCAAGAGAATCACATAAGCCCAAGAGTTTGAGGTTGTTGTGAGCTGTGACACAACGACACTCTACAAAGGGGGACAAAGTGAAACTCTGTCTCAAAAAAAAAAAAGGAAAGAAAGAAATCATAAATGAGGGCGGAGATCTCAGAGAGCACGGCCTTGCTGACACCTTGATATCAGACCTGAAGCCTCCAGATGCATGAGAGAATAAATTTCTGTTATTATAAGCCACCTGATTTGTGGTGAATGTTACAGCAGCCTTAGGAAACAAATACAGTTCATCAACTGGTAAATGGATAAACAAAAGGTGGGAAATGCTATAATTGAACTATTCAGCAATCAAAGGAATATAAAGTATTGATACATGCTACAACATGGGTGAGCCTCAAAAATATGGCTGGTGAAAAGAATAACCACAAAAGAACATACAACGTCTCATATGATGTGTCCAAAAAAGGCAAAGCAGTGGGGACAGAAATGACTACCTGGGGCTGGGGTAAAAATGAAGGTGATAAAAATGTTCTAAAATTAGATTGTGGCTTGGCGTCTGTGGCTCAAGTGGCTAAGGCACCAGTTACATACACCTATGGTGGCGGGTTCGAATCCAGCTCAGGCCTACCAAACGACAATGATGGCTGCAACCAAAAAATAACTGAGCGTTGTGGCGGGCGCCTGTGGTCCCAGCTTGGGAGACTGAGGCAGGAGACTCACTTGAGCCCAGGAGTTGGAGGTTGCTGTGAGCTGTGATGCCACAGCACTCTACCCAGGGGGATAGCTTGAGGCTGAGTCTCAAAAAAAAATAAATAAATAAATAAAAATAATAAAATTAGATTGTGATGATAGTTATACAACTCTGGAAGAATGCTAAAATCATTAAATTATAAACTCAAGATGAGTGAATTTTATGGTATGTAAATTATATCTCCATAAAGGTGTTTGTAAAAAAAATTTGGGCAGTGCCTGTAGCTCAGTCAGGCAGGGGCCGGCCACATACATCTAGGGTAGCAGGTTCGAACACAGCCTGAGTCTGCTAAGCAACAATGACAACTACACCCCAAATAGCTGGGTATTGTGGTAGGTGCCTGTAGTCCCAGCTACTTGGGAGGCTGAGGCAAGAGAATCACTGAGCCCAAGAATTTGAGGTTGCTGTGAACTGTGGTGCCATAGCATTCTACCCAGGGTGACATAGTGAGACTCTGTCTCAAAAAAAAAAAAAAAAAAATTGGGGATCCCATTAACCTGAAACACCCTCTTCTTGGTAGAGAGTCTCAGGGGATGTCCTTCTGCAGCACGTGGTCTGCAGGGAAACTTGAACTGCACCACTGGGTCTTGGGATAAGTTAAAGAAGAAACTGCAGGGGCGGCACCTGTGGCTCAAAAGGGTAGGGTGCCGGACCCATATGCCAGAGGTGGCGGGTTCAAACCCAGCCCTGGCCAAAAAAAAAAGAAAATGCTGGCTAGGTGTCCATAGCACAGTGGATAGGGTGCCAGCCACATACACCAAGGCTGATGGGTTCAAACCTGGGCCTGAGCCAGCTAAAACAACAATGACAACTGCAACAAAAAATAGTCGGGCATTGTGGCAGGCGCCTATAGTCCCAGGTACTTGGGAGGCTGAGGCAAGAGAATCACTTAAGCCCAAGAGTTTGAAGTTACTATGAGCTGTGATGCCATGGCACTCTAACCAGGGTGACATGGTGAGATTCTGTCTCAAAAGAAAAAGAAAAAAAAAGAAAATTCTAAATCATTTGATAGAATATGCTAATATGTAAAAACAATTATATAGTGTTCTTCAAATATAAAATTTAGTCTGAAACCTTCATTTTTCTTCTCTTCATTTCCCCCTAGGGTCCAAATGTGCCAGGGTATCTGGTTGGCAGGAACAATGCAAATGGAGTGGACCTGAACCGCAACTTCCCCGACCTCAATACCTACATCTACTACAATGAGAAGCATGGAGGTCCCAACCACCACTTGCCCCTGCCAGACAACTGGAAGAGTCAGGTAGGAGATGAAATTTGCAAACAGAAGCAGATAGATCAGCATTTGGAATTTCTTGCAGAAAGATTGCTTAGCAATCATCACATCAACTAAACAAGAATTAAGCATCACCTCTACTCCATGTTAACTGTCTAGAGAAATCATAACTGTATTTAAGGCTTCTTTGTATTTATTTCTTACCCCAGGATACAATCCTCTGTGGAGCACAAGCTCACTAAATGTTTGATGTTAGTGGCCAAGATGGCAAAAGGAGGTAAAAGCAGTATCGTTCAGTTCCATAGTACTTAACAAGGTTTTGTTGTTGTTTTTTTAGAGACAGGGTCTCACTCTGTTACCTAGCTTAGAGTACAGTGGAACAATCATAGCTCACTGTAACCTTGAACTCTTGGCCTCAAGCATTTCTTCTACCTCAGCCTCCCTAGTAGCTAAACTACAGACTCATGCCACTATGCCTGGATAATTTTTATTTTATTTTATTTTATTTATTTATTTTTTGAGACAGAGTCTCACTTTGTTGCCCTGGTAGAGTAGCATGGCATCACAACTCACAGCAACCTTAAACCCTTGGGCTCAAGCGATTCTCTTGCCTCAGCCTCCCAAGTACCTGGGACTACAGTCACCCACCACAACGGCTGCCTAGGTCTTGCTCTTGCTCAGGCTGGTCTCCAACTCCTTAGCTCAGCAATCCACATGCCTTGGCCTCCCAGAGTGCTAGAATTATAGGCATGAGCCACTGTGCCTAGCCTAATTTTTATTTTTTTTAAGAGACAAGGTCTAACTATGTTGCCCAGACTCCTGGCGTAAAATGATCTTCCCACCTGAGCCAAAGTGCTTAGATTCTAGGTGTTAGCCACAGTACCAGCCCAGCAAAATTCTTCCATACCAATTTCTGTTGATCATCATAATAATACTGTGTGGTAAATGCATGAAGGCATCAAGCAATGTTACCCATTGCTATTTTATAGCTATTACACTTAAATATAAAAAATTTAAGTTCACATAGCTAGTAATAGATGGGATCAGGATTAAAACTCATGCCTCCTGATTCTTATCCCAGCATTCTTTCTACTACAGGAGGCCATGGACAGAGAACTCTAGCATTCTACAGAGCAGTCTCTCTTATGCATGATGAACTGTCTACTCATCAATTAAATATAGAAGGAGGTTTGGCCAGGGGCTGTAGCTCAAGTCAATTAAATATAGAAGGAGGTTTGGCCAGGGGCTATAGCTGAAGGATAGGCCATTTGACTGCAGAAAGAGGTTCAGGGAGTCTAACATATAGCTTTTCCTCTTCCCTTTCTATATGACCCTTGACTACTTTGCCTACCTTACCCCAGGCCCTTGACCTTCTCACCCAGTCCCATTCTATACTCCTTACCTCACCATCCCGGAGCCACCCTTTAGTAATGTAAGTGGTTTCATCCTGTGGTGGGCCTGCTCCTGGGGATAACTACTGTCATCCTTGGAACATCACTGCCACCCCTGATTTTTATACTGGGTGGGATAGTTCTAAATGTTCTATTTGTGAATAGCTAAACATAGAGACCAGGGAACAAAAAAAGTAAACCAAGTGTAAACCTTTAAATATATAAAGCCAATCAATAAACTTTATATATTTAGAGTTATTTTAGGTTCATAGCAAAATTGCACAAAAAGTACAGAGGGGCATATATTCCTTGCCTCTCCTTCATATCCCACACCAGAGCGGTACTTTTGTTACTGTCGATGAACCTACATGGACTCATCATTATCACTCAAAGTCCATAGTTTACATTAGCACTTTCTCAATGTTGGACACACTATGGTTTTGGACAAATGTGAGATGATAGGTAACCACCATCAGAAGAAGATTTGCACTGCCTTAAATGCTCTCTTTTGGCCTATTTTGTATACGTAAGGAATTAGTAAAAGGTTCTATACCCTCAATTGTTGAAACTATCATTCCAAAGGTTAGAATTTCTTGACCTATACTCCTCATATCTTGTAGGACTCGGTTGCAGTGAGACATGCTGTATCCGCAGGCCACTTCCTGAAAGATCTATTCCAATGGCCATTTGGCATTTCTAGTTGCTCCTTCACTGCTATCCTCTCCTCCCCTCCCAGGTGGAACCTGAGACACAGGCGGTGATCCAGTGGATGCGTTCCTTCAACTTTGTCCTTTCAGCCAACCTCCATGGAGGGGCAGTGGTGGCCAATTACCCATATGACAAGTCCATTGAGCACCGGGTCCGAGGCTTCCGCCACACTGCCAACTCCCCCACCCCTGACGATAAGCTTTTCCAGAAGGTATGCAGATGGCAGCTTGTCCTGCCGGGGGACCCTGGAGCTCAGGAGATGAGCTTCAGGTCAGTAGCACAGGACTCCGCTAGCTACAATTCCACTGCCTGCTGTGAGGAGCTTACAAACCAGTAAATTACATTTTGTTTTGAGGGATAAGCCATAAATTCATGAAAAAGTAAATAAAAAGGAATGCCTTATAGTATAATTACCACAATGCAAAAAATATGTAAGCTAATGACAAGCACATACCAAAACTGTAAGTTGCCTCCATCCAATGGAAAAAAATGTGTATATATACCAAAAGACTAATGGCATTAAATGTGAATTTGGGGAGGGGTCTAATTTATAATTTTATGATAAAATATCCATATTAATGAGAATGGGCTAAGCTTATTAAAAAGATTTAAATAATTGTTCAAAACAACAGAATGAAGTTAATATATTAATATTTGCTTTATAATTATATATAAATATATAACATATAATTTATAATACAATAAATTTATCATTCTATAATAAAATGTATAAGCTAAATTATAAAACAATGTTATTTCACTATATGCTAATATTATATAGTAGTACATTAATATATAAGATATTGATATAATATGAGTAATATTAACTATCAGTTCATCAATTAATGAACTACATAAAAACTAGCAGTAGTTGTTGCTTTGCAAAGTGAGTGCATTGTTATATTTTCTTCTCCATTAATCTTACTTTTTCCACTGTTATAGTAATGAATGAAAATTATAGAGCTCAAATATATTTCTGTCCTTCCAGCACACACCTCGCACCCCGCAACACACGGTACTTTTCCTGGAGTGGTCCTGCCTTACCTGCTCCTTGATTTCTTTTACAAAACCTAACTAGAAAAGGTGCAACTAGAAGGGACCTTCTATATCACCCATGGCCACCCTTCATGTTGCACAGGAAAAAACTTAGCCACAAGGTAGTGAAAAAAATCAGAGTACAGATCTCCTGATTCCAGTCTGCCCCCCACACACACAAACACACACACACTTGCCCACATACACACTGTAACACACACACATGCACACATGTTGTCACTCTATCCCTGATCATATTTTCTTTCACTGAACCAAATAACCAGCCATTTGTACTAATATTAATATGTATTTTATTTTAATATATTAGCAGGGCTTCTTGGCTTTACCCAAGTTCTGAGTAGGAGCTTTGCCCTCTGAGTTGGAAAAACTCAAGGTCATTTTCTGCCTGCTTTTCCTCTAGCTGGCCAAGGTCTACTCCTATGCGCATGGATGGATGCACCAAGGGTGGAACTGTGGGGATTACTTCCCAGACGGCATCACCAACGGAGCTTCCTGGTATTCTCTCAGCAAAGGTAAGGAGAGTCCTGGGGACTGCTCCAGCTGAAGTAGAATCGTGCTCATTTCTCCTTCTAAATTCCCAATTTGCTGAGGGAAATGATGAGAATATTATAGAATTTTGCATTGAGGTAGAGCTCTCAAGTTGGCCTTTAGTGTCCTCTTAAGATTCTTTAAAACTAAGGTAGAGGCCGGGGACAGTGGCTCACGCCTATAATCCTAGCCCTCTGGGAGGCTGAGGCAAGTGGATAGCTTGAGCTCATGAGTTTGAGACCAGCCTGAGCAAAAGCAAGACTCTGTCTCTACTAAAAATACAAAAACTGAGGCAAGAGGATCGCTTGAGCCCAAATTGGAGGTTGCTGTGAACTTTGACCCCACAGCATTCTAGCCAGGGTGACTGCTTGAGACGCTGTATCAAAAAAAAAAAAAAAAAA
>NW_003852416.1:20588314-20594271 GCF_000181295.1 Otolemur garnettii
TTTTTTTTTTTTTTGAGGCAGAGTCTTACTACATCCCTGGGTAGAGTGCTGTGGTGTCATAGCTCACAGGAAACTCAAACTTCAAACTCCTGGGCTCCAAGAGATGCTCTTGCCACAGTCTCACAAGTATTTGGGACTACTGGCTCCTGTCAAAACAGCTGGCTAGTTTTTCTATTTTTAGTGGAGACAGGTCTCACTCTTGATTGGGCTGGTCTTGAACTCCTGAACTCAAGCAATCCTCCCACGTAGGACTCCCAGAATGCTAGGATTATGGATGTGACCCACTGTGCCTGGCCTGTGCTTTGGTTTCTTTATCTATAGTTAAGAATAATACCTTTCTAAGTTACCACAAAAAAAAGGTGGGGGAAAAGAAAAATAATATTTGCCTCATAATTTTGATGTAAGTATTAAATAAAGTAATATATATAAAATATTTAGAAATATTTGGCTTATGAATGATACGTTGTTTAAAAAGCAGTACGGGGAGGCTCGATGCCGTCGCACGTGGTTATGGCACCAGCCACATACACTGAGACTGGCAGGTTTGAACCCAGCCTGGGCTAGCTAAATGACGACAACTGCAACAAAAAATAACCACTTGTGGTGGGCACTTATGGTCTCAGCTACTTGGAAGGCTGAGACATAGAGAATCACTTAAGCCCAAGAGTTTGAGGTTGCTGTGAGCTGTGATATAGTGAGACTCTGTCTCAAAAAAAAAAAAAAGTAGCAGAGAGGTTTGCCACACATAGCGATGGATGGGCTGGCCTGGCCACAAGCAGCTCCCAGAGATGTGTTACCTGTATCCTGACTGCCCAACCCCATAAGCAGGAGTTTACCATGGACATTGTGTCCTGCGGCATTAATAATGTAGCCTCAAGGAGCAGAAACCTCTGTAAGAAGCTTTTCTCTCTTTCCTGGGCCTTCCCCATGACTAAGGGTCAAGACGGAACTTTTGTTTATGAACCCTCAATGGATAGGAAACCTAAGGCTAGAGAAGAGGCTAAAGCAGAAAGCCAGGTTGTTGTAGGAATCATCTCCTAGCATCTATTTTTCTCCATCCTGTCAAATCTGACCTGGCCACAGCCCAAGTAGCAGATTGGTGACAGCTGAGTTGGTGGTTGAGCCTGTGGAGAGTGGGGAGGGGCAAGGTTAAGGCGTCATCATGTGCTGGGAAGGGAGGCTTCTTGTGGCCCCAAAGTCACTTGAACACAAGGCAAGATTTTGTTGAACTTTCTTTTTTTTAGTTTGTGTTAGGAAAGACAACTGAAAATATCAAATATACATTTTCAAATTTTATTTGTTATTTTTTCCTCTGTCCTTCCTTTCCCTTCCCATCCTCTGAGGCAGCCTGGCACATGCGTCCACTGAGAATCTTTGCCCTAAATTAAGCTGGTACAATTCCAAGGTCATTGAATTAATCAAAATGATTATTCCAACAATGTGGTCTCTTGACAAGCATCATCACATCACCTGGGAACTTATTAGAAATCTCTGTTTTGGGTCCCCTCCCTATGCTTACTGTATCAGAAACTCTGGGGGTAAGGCTCAGAAATCTGTATTTTAAGGGGAAGCTCAGCCTTCTAAATGATTATAATGCATGGAGACAACCAGTATCACAGGCTATAGTTATTGTTATACTACTTTCTTCATTCTTTCTGTAATAGCAACTTGTACTTATGAGCTTAAAGACAAGTGAAAGTTGATGAAATGGATAAATTTTTTTCAATTTTTATTGTGGCAAAATACACATTAAAAAATCACCATCTTAACCATTCTTAAGTGTGTGGTTTAGTGTTCTTAAATACATCTTTAATATTGTGCAACAATCCCCACTATTCTTCTCCTCTTGCAAACCCGAAACACTATACCACTAACTACTAACTCCCCATTCCTTCCTCCCCTAGCCCATGGCAACCACCACTCTATCTTCTGTTTTTATGATTTTGACTGCTCTAAGTATCTCATTTAAGTGAAATCATGCAGTACTTGTCTTTTTGTGAATGACTTATTCCATTTAGGTTAAGGTCTTTGAGATTTGTCCATGTTATGGCACGTGTCAGAATGTCCTTCTTTGCCAAGGCTGAATAATCTTCCTTTATATGTATATACCACAATTTGTTTATACATTCATCTGCCAACAGACACTGGTTGCTTCCACTTTTTTGGCTGTCATGAATGGTGCTGTTGTGAACATGGCTATACAGAGACCCAGCTTACCATTCTTTCAAATATTTTCCCAAAATTGGTATTGCTGTATCATATGCTAATTCTATTTTTAATTTTTGAAAAACTGTCATACTGTTTTCCATAGCAACTGTATCATTTTACATTCCCACCAACCATGCACAAGGGTTCCAATTTCTCCATCCTCACAAACACTTGTTAATTTCTGGGGGTTTTCCTTGGGAGGGGGGTTGGTAGCAGCCATCCTGATGGATGTGAGGTGGTATCTCATCGTGGTTTTGATTTGCATTTCCCTAATGATTAGTGATGCTGAGCATCTTTTCATGTGCTCATTGGCTATTTGTATATCTTCTTTGGAGAAATGTCTTTTTAAGTTCTTTGCCCATTTTGAAAATAAAGTTGTTTGGTTTTTTAATGGTTGTTGAGTTTTAGGAGTTCTCTGCATATTCTGGATATTAACCTCTTATCAGACATAAGATTCATAAAGACCTTCTCCTATTCTGTAGGTTGCCTTTTTACTTTGTTGATATTGGCCTTTTGATGCACAAAATTTTTTAATTGTCATGAAGTCCAATCTGCTATTTTTCTTTTGTTGCCTTCGCCTTTCGTATCATATTCAAGAAATAATTGTCAAATTCAGTGCCATTAGCTTTTGCTTTATGTTTCTTCCAAGAGTTTTATAGTTTGAGGTCTTACATTTTAGTCTCCGATTAATTTTTGCATATGGTTTTAGATAGGGTCAAATTTCATTCTATTCCCATTTGGATATCCAGTTTTTCCAGCACCACTTGTTAAAAACACTATCTTTCACCCACTGAGTGTTCTTGAAACCCTTGTCAAAAGCCATTTTACCAGGTATGCAAGGGTTTCTGGACTCTCTTCTGTTCCACTGATCTATATGTCCATCTTCATGCCAGTACTACAGTATTTCAATTACTGTAGTTTTGTTACCAGGAAGTGTAAGTCCCCTAGCCTTGTTCTTCTTTTTCAAGAGATTGTTTTGGCTATTCAGAGTCCCTTGAAATTCCATATAAATTTTAGAATGGATTTTCTATATCACAAAAAGTCAATGGATTTTTTTTTTTTGTAGAGACAGAGTCTCACTTTATCGCCCTTGGTAGAGTGCTATGGTGTCACACAGCTCACAGCAACCTCCAACTCTTGGACTTAGGGTGATTCTCCTGCCTCAGCCTCCTGAGTAGCTGGGACTACAGGCACACACCACAACACCTGGCTATTTTTCTTTGTTGCAATTTGGCCAGGGCCGGGCTTGAACCCACCATCCTCGGTATATGGGGCCAGCACCCTACCCACTGAGCCACAGGTGCCGCCTGATTTTTCTTTTTTTTTTGTAGAGATAGAGTCTCACTTTATCACCCTTGGTAGGGTGCTGAGGTGTCACATAGCTCAAAGCAACCTCCAGCTCCTGGGCTTAGGCGATTCTCTTGACTCAGCCTCCCAAGTAGCTGGGCCACAGGCGCCCGCCACAATGCCGACTATTTTTTGTTGCACTTTGGCCGAGGCCAGGTTTGAACCTGCCATCCTTGGTATATGGGGCCGGCACCCTACCCACTGAACCACAGGTGCTGCCAGCAATGGATTTTTTTTTTTTTGAGATGAAGTCACTGCCACCCACTCACTCCCAAGCATAGAGCACTATAACCTCAAATTCTGGTGCTCAAGTGATCCTTTTGCCTCATCCTCACTAGTAACTGGATCTACAGGTGCATACCACCATACACAGAAAATTTTTTAATTTTTTGTAGATAAAGGGGTTTGCTATGTTGTCCAGGGTGTTCTCAAACTCCTGGCCTCAAATAATTCTTCTACCTTGCCCTCCCAAAGGGCTAGGATTACAAGCATGAGGCATTGATCTGGCTTCATTGGAATTTTGATAGCAATTGCAATGAATCTATATATCACCTTAGGTAGTACAGACATCTTCAAATGGATAAGTTTTAACTCAAATGAATTCACAATATAACCATGGTCCTAATAATCAGAAATACATTAAAAAGTAATTCCAGGCACAGTGGTTCATGCCTATAATCCTAGCACTCTGGGAGGCTAAAGCAGGAGGATCACTTGAGGTTGGGAGTTCTAGAGCAGCCTGAACAAGAATCAGATCTCATCTCCACAAAAAATTGAAAAAATCAGCCAGGCATGGTGGCACACACTTATAGTCTCAGGTAATTGGGAGGCTGAGTAGGAGGATCACTTAAGCTCTAGAA
Organism: Otolemur garnettii; assembly: GCF_000181295.1. Classification (NCBI taxonomy): domain Eukaryota; kingdom Metazoa; phylum Chordata; class Mammalia; order Primates; family Galagidae; genus Otolemur; species Otolemur garnettii. The sequence continues at coordinate 20,592,730 of NW_003852416.1, forward strand.
TTGGAGGTTGCAGTGAGCTGCTATGATGATGCCACTGTACTCTAGCCCAAGAGACAGAACAAGACCCTGTCAAAAAAAAAAAAGAAAAGAAAAGCAATTGATTCAAATGAATGATTGAATAATATGTATAGAAGACTGGAACAGGCAAGATTTGGTGGAGAAAATACAAAATATGGTAGCCTTCTGCTTTTTTAAAAATTTAATTTTGGGGGATAAATATTTTCAGATTAATGCTGCATCATATTCAGGTAGAAGGAGAGATATGAAAGCAAGATATTTATCTCTCTAACCTCCCAGGTCTGAAGAACACTGTAATTCAAAGATAAGTCTATTCTCCTGAAAGGAATACATGTGCATAGTCTGCTCTTAAGGCACAGCTAATGGGCAGACTGGAAAAGATAAAAGGGACAAGAAGCGAAATTCAACTCATGAAATAGAAAAAAAAAACACAGAAAATGTAGGTGACAAAATGGGCATTTAAGAAGAGAGAAAACCAGAAAGAGAGAAAGACATGTGAACTGAGAACTTGGGGAAAGGTTTCATGGGGGAGAGAAACAAATGAGGTCAAGAGGTAGAAGAGGTGATTGGGGCGTGGTGATGGAGAAACTATGATTAAAGAGCATGAGATGGGTGGGAGCCTGGTTAAACAAACCTGCCACTGCTCTTTTCCCCCTAGGAATGCAAGACTTTAATTATCTCCATACCAACTGCTTTGAGATCACCCTAGAGCTAAGTTGCAACAAGTTTCCCCGCCAAGAGGAATTACAGCGGGAGTGGCTGGGTAACCGGGAAGCTCTAATCCAATTCTTGGAACAGGTAAAATCACATTTTTTAACTTTGATGGTTACAAAAAATTAAATGTTTCCCAAGCATAGTGAGCTGTAACCTCAGGGAAAACGTTTTGTGTGACCTAGGTCTGACTTTTGCTCTGACTTAATGCAGTAGATCTGGGCTCCTTCTACCAATGAGATTTATTCATTCAACATTATTGAGCACAACTATCTGTCAGAAACTGTGCTTGGGGGGGGTGGGGAATTATAAGTAAACAAACATATATTCCTGTCCACCTTGAATTTACATTCTAGTGAAGAAAAACAGCAATACACAAAACAATAAAGTACAATTTATAACGTGTTAAAGAAAAAATGCTATGAAGAAACTCTTACAGAGAAGGTGACATTTAAACAAAAAGTTTTCAAGGAAATGAAGGCGAGAACTATGCAGATATGGGGGGAGCATTCCCTGAAAGACACACAACAACAAATGTAAAGTCAGCAACAAACATATGAAAAACTGCTCAGCATCACTAATTTTTAGGGAAATGCAAATCAAAACCACAATGAGGCTCAGTGCCTGTGGCTCAAGTGGCTAAGGCACCAGCCACATACACCTAAGGTGGTGGGTTCGAATCCAGCCCATGCCCACCAAAACAACAATGACGGCTGCAACCAAAAAATAGCCGGGTGTTGTGGCGGGTGCCTGTGGTCCCAGCTACTTGGGAGGCTGAGGCAGCAGACTCGCCTGAGCCCAGGAGTTGGAGGT
>NW_003852416.1:20594334-20596179 GCF_000181295.1 Otolemur garnettii
AAAAAAAAAAAAACCCACAATGAGATACCACCTCACATCCATCAGGATGGCTGCTATCGACACCCCCCCTCCCCCAAACCCCCAGAAATTAACAAGTGTTTATGAGGATGGAGAAATTGGGACCCTTGTGCATGGTTGGTGGGAATGTAAAATGGTATAGCTGCTATGAGATGGGAGAAACAGTATGACAGTTTCTCAAAAAATTAAAAATAGAATTCCCATATGACCCTCTCGCTTTTGGGTATATATCTGAAAGAATGGTAAACTGGGTCTCAAAGAGATATTTACATAGCCATGTTTATAGCAACATCATTTACAACAGCCAAAAAAGTGGAAGCAACCAGTGTCTGTTGGCAGATGAATGTATAAACAAACTGAGGTATATACATACAAAGGAAGATTATGCAGCCTTAACAAAGAAGGAAATTCTCACACGTGCTACAACACGCACAGACCTTGAGGACCTTGTGCTAAGTGAAATAAGCCACTCATAAAAGACAAATACTGTATGATTCCACCTATATGGGGTTACTAGAGTAGTCAAATTCATAAAGACAAAGTAGAATGGTGATTGCCAGGGGCCAGAGGGAGGGGGAAATGAAGTATTGTTTAATGACTTGAACATTTCAGTTTTTCAAGATGAAAAGAGTAAGAGGAGATGGATGGTGGGGATAGTTGCACAATATTACAAATGTATTTACTAACACTACATCATATACTTAAAATGGTTAAAATGCTAAACTTTCTGTTATGTGTATTTTAATTTAAAAAAATTACAAAGCCATGATACCAGTGTGGCTGGAATAATCTCAGAAAGTAAGGGAGAGAGAGAGTGGTGGAGAGGAGACCAGAAAGCTCAGAGGTAGCTTACAGACACATCATCATCATGAGGACTTGAGCTTTTGTTCTGAGTGAGTTGGGTTTTGAGTAGAATAGTGACAAGATTTGACTCAGGCTTTAGCAAGATCACTCTGTTCTGTTGAGAAGAGATTACAGGAGTAGAAGGAGGGGCAAAGAGACCACTTAAAGGGCCAATCCCTAATCTTGTGTAGATCAAATACAAAAACATCTGAGAGATGGTTTTGAGACTTGACAATAGTGTACAGATGTTTTATGATCTTAACTGTATGCTATAAACTTTTTCCTACAGGTTCACCATGGCATCAAGGGAATGGTACTTGATGAGAATTATAATAATCTCGCAGGGGCTGTCATTTCTGTCAGTGGGATTAACCATGATGTCACTTCAGGTAGGTGGCTGCTGCTTAGGGGATGGGAAGAAACCTTTTGTCCTTCCTCCTTCAGCATAATCAGAGGCCAGTTTTTAAGCCAGCAAGACAAGCAGGACATCTGGGACACTGCAGTAGAGGATCAGAGGAAGGAAGGGTAATAGGAATCAGGAGAGTAAATGAAGAGGCTAGATCCAACAACTATAGTGTTTAAATGGAAGCTTTTTGCTTCTGAAGCAAGAATCCTTGAGAGGCAGGGACCAGGTAAGACCAGTAAATGTAACTTCTCATTAGCCTTCAGGAGTCCCTACTACCAGGGGTGGCTAACCTTTTTTCTTTTCTGCCACACATTAGAAAAATAAGAGTTGTCTTGGGCCACATATTAACTAAGCAATAACTAAGCTGATGAGCAAAAAAAAAGGGTCTGTGCATATTTTTTGCAATACCCAACACCACAGACTAGCAAAACAGTCCTCAAATAATCTACATGTGGTTGGGTGTTTTCTTGGCTTAAGGCTATTTTTTTTTTTTTTTTTTTTTTTTTAGAGAGACAGTTTTACTTTATCGCCCTTGGTAGAATGCTGTAGTGTCACAGCTCATAGCAACCTCCAACCCG
>NW_003852416.1:20596858-20616786 GCF_000181295.1 Otolemur garnettii
GTTGCAGCTCACAGCAACCTCAGAACTCTTGGGCTCAAGTGATCCTTTTGCCTTAGCCTCCCAAGTAGCTGGGACTACAGGCACCTGCCACAACAGCCAGCTATTTTTAGAGATTGGGTCTCGCTCTTGCTCAGGCTGGTCTCGAACTCCTGAGCTCAGGTAATCACCTGCCTTGACCTCCCAGAGTGTTGGGATTACAGGTATGAGGCACAGTGCCCAGCACCCTCAGCTTTCTGGTTTTTTGTCTGGTTTGTTTGTTTGTTTGAAGTTTTTGGCCAGGGCTGGGTTTGAACCCACCACCTCTGGCATATGGGGCTGGGGCCCTACTCTTTTCAGCCACTGGTGCTGCCCTGATCTGAATGAATCTTATATGAAAGATTCCTTCAAAGCAAAGGCAATATTCTAAAGGCAAAATTCTGTAACCTCATAGGCATCAGACAGGGCTTTTCAGGGATCAAACTTTAGGCACCATCCCTGAAGATCACAGGCCCTAGGCCCGCTAGTTTATTATACTCTGTTTAAGCAAGAGTAAGAAATGTCTCTAAAACATGCTAGGCAACTAACATATATTGAACACCACTAATTTCACCAGTTAAGTGCCCACTTCCACAGCCCATTATGCCAAATTAACAAACTAACCATTTCACCAATGAAAAAAACCCATTGCTAACATTCATTATGCTATTTAGCAGAGTGCAGAGATGAAGGTAGCTGAAGCCTTTATAGTAGCTGCATCTGGAGTGGGGCCTTCTGGTACAACACTAGCTAATCATTCCTGGGCGTGCTCCCCCAGTTCAGAAAATGCTGTCTCTGGGGGTATAACTTAAGCTATACAACATATGCATAATTACACAACACCTTTGCTAATTATTTTAAAGTAATTACATGCTGGGTGAGGTAGCCCATGCCTATAATCCTACCACACTGAGAGGCCAAGGCAGGTAGATTGCCTGAACTCATGGGTTCAAGACAAGCCTAAGCCAGAGCAGGACCCTGTCTCTAAAAATAGCCAGGTGTTGTGGCATACTCCTGTAGTCCCAGCTGCTTGGGAGGCTGAGGCAAGAGAATCACTTGAGCCCAAGAGTTTGAGGTTGCAGTGACACCATGGCACTCTACCGAGGGTGACAATGTGAGACTCTGTCACAAAAAAAAAAAAAAAAAAAAAAAAGACCAACCCAGGCAATAGCAAGAGCCCATTTCTACAAAAAATTTAAAAGATTAGCCAGCTGTTGCTGCACTTGCCTATATATAGTTCTAGCTGCCTGGGAGGCCGAGGATCACTTATGCTTAGGAATTTGAGGTTGTGGTAAGCTATGATGACACAAATGCACTCTAGCCCTGGTAATAGAGCAAGATTCTGTTTCAAAAAAATAAATAAAAACTAAAAATAAAAATAGGATTGGGTGGCACCTGTGGCTCAGCAAGTAGGATACTGGCCCCATATACCAAGGGTAGTGGGTTCAAACCCAGCACAATAGCCAGGCATTGTGGCAGGCGCCTGTGGTCCCAGCTACTCGGGAGGCTGAGGCAAGAGAATGCCACGGCACTCTACCGAGGGCGACAAAGTAAGACTCTGTCTCTAAAAAATAAATAAATAAATAAATAGGATTCTCAGAATCAGATCACTCAGTCAAGCTTTCCTACTGAACATAAGATTACACACATGCAGCACCACTAACTGCTAGTTGTCCCCAAGCACTCCATGCCCATTAGTGCAGATTACGCACTGCACAACTGTGTAGCTTTCCCAGGCCCTCTGATTCAGTCAGTCTCTGCTTGAATGCTGACAATTTCATAAAGCAGTCCATTTCTCTTTTTTTTTATAGCTCTGTCACAATAGTTTTTACTTGTGTCTAGCAAAGTCTGCCTCCCTGCAACTTACAGTCATAGCTCTCATTCTTATTTCTTTAGCTAGACATTATTTCTTCACAGTGGCCTTTCAAACATCAAAACAGAGATCTCAGGTAGTTTCTATATCAGGCAAAATATTCCCAGATCATTCAACCTTTCTCTTTTCCTAGTGAACCTTTACTGGATGTGGTTTTTTTGTGTGTTTGTTTGTTTGTTTGTTTTTTAATTTATTTTTATTTTTATTAAAATACAGGGTCTAGGGCCGGTGCCTGTGGCTCAGTGAGTAGGGCACCGGCCCCATATACCAAGGGTGGCAGGTTCAAACCCAGCCCCGGCCAAACTGCAACAACAAAAAAAAATAGCTGGGCATTGTGGCGGGTGCCTATAGTCCCGGCTACTTGGAAGGCTGAGGCAAGAGAATCACTTAAGGCCAGGAGTTGGAGGTTGCTGTGAGCTGTGACACAATGGCACTCTACCAAGGGCAATAAAGTGAGACCCTGTCTTTACAAAATAAATAAATAAATAAAATAACGAAAGAAAGAAAATACAAGGTCTAGAATTAAGCCCAATACTTTCAGTGCAGGCACAGTAGAACTCTTACTTCCTGGGAACTGAGGCCCATACTTCTATTAAAATAACCTACAAATGACTTAGATCTTTACCAGTTTCATCACACCATTAAGAAAAACCAAAGTTGTGGTCAGCTAACACCCCCAAATCATTTTTAATATCAAGTTTCCATTCTGGACAAGTTTTAAATCCCAAATCTGAGTTAAATCCCTGTGACATTTAGGTGACCATGGTGATTACTTCCGGCTGCTGCTTCCAGGTACCTATACTGTCACTGCCACAGCACCCGGGTTTGACCCTGAGACAGTGACTGTGACTGTGGGTCCTGCAGAACCCGTACTGGTGAGTAAGGCTGAGCTTTGCAGAGCACTGTATAGATCTCTTATATGATGTTTTAAATAACCAATTGCATAGTTCTAATCTTTGCCCAGCTTCCCTTTTCAACTATCTTCAAAATAAATTCACTGTGTCCTGGAGAAGTAAGTGACTCACACCTGTATTTCTAGCACTCTGGGAGGCAGAGGAAGGTGGATTGCTTAAACTCATGAGTTTCAAATGAGCTTGAGTAAGAGTAAGACCTCATCTCTACTAAAAAGGAAAAACTGAGGCAAGAGGATCACTTGAGCCTAAGAGTTGAACTTGCTGTGAGCTATGATGCCCCAGCATTCTACCCAGGGTGACAGAATGAGACTCTGTCTCAAGAATAAAATAAAATAGGGTGGAACCTATGGCTCAGTGGGTAGGGTGCTGGCCCCATATACCAAGGGTGGCAAGTTCAAACCCAGCCCAGGCCAAACTGCAACCAAAAAATAGTCGGGCATTGTAGGGGGCTCCTATAATCCCAGCTACTCAGGAGGCTGAGGCAAGAGAATCACCTAAGCCCAAGAACTAGAGGTTGTTGTGAGCTGTGACGCCATGGCACTCTACCAAGGGTGACAAAGTAAGACTCTGTCTCTAAAAAAAAAAAAAAAGGAAAAAGAATAAAATAAATTAATTGCCCTCATATCCTAATTTTTCTTCTTTCACTCTCTTATTACGCATTTCTCCACATCCTTTGGCTTTTCCTCTTTCTTCTGTTTAACATATCACAGTGATTCAAAGTACTGCCTGGTTCTAAATCCAGCTCATTTGCCCATAGACCTTGGACAGATTACCTGATCTCTCTTATCCTTGGTTTCTCCCTCGTAAAATGGGTGATAATTGTGCCTCCTTGACAGGAAGTTGAAATGAAAACATGCGTATAAAGCATTTAGTACAGTGACTGACACATGGGAAGTATTCAGCAAATCCTGGAGACCTTGCTCAGATACACAGGTTCAGGCTCCCACGACTTACATTCTTCTGTGCTATTAGCAAGGATTGCCTCCAGGAGGCGCTTTGCCACCCCTCGGGTGCCCTCAGGGCCCTGTGTGCCCAGGCAGACTTGCTTTCTACTCCCTACTGCAAAAAGGCAGCTGCTCTCTGATACTCAACTCTCCATGGTTTTCTTTTAAAGATGAGATGAGAAGCAAAGAACTTTAATTTACAGCCTGGACTTTTGCATCTTGGGTCATATTAGGTTGAGATCTCAGAGATAAAGGGGCTCAGAGACTATGAAGACTAATGCTCAGATTTCTCAAATGAAAACAAAATAATGAGGCAGTCCTATTTAATGAGAATCTACTAGTCAGCTCTTTCTTGGAGCCTCTTTACTCTGTCCAGTTCTTCTCTACACAGCCTTAAAGCTAATATATAAAGCAGTCAAATCACATAGCTTGTCTTTTTAAATATGGTAATACATACTAATTATTGAATAATCATGTATCAGATCCCATAGGAGAGCTTTCCAGAATTATCTCATTTAACCTTCACAACAACCCTGTGACGTAAATGTAAGGATCCCCATTCATGGCTGAAGGAACTGAAACTTAGAGACAATAAGAAATGTGTATAGGCTCGGCTCCTGTGGCTCAAGTGGCTAAGGCGCCAGCCACGTACACCCAAGGTGGTGGGTTCGAATCTAGCCTGGGCCCACCAAACAACAATGATGGCTGCAACCAAAAAATAGCCGGGCGTTGTGGCAGACGCCTATAGTCCCAGCTACTCTGGAGGCTGTGACAGGAGACTCACTTGAGCCCAGGAGTTGGAGGTTGCTGTGAGCTGTGATGCCACAGCACTCTACCCAGGGGGACAGCTTGAGGCTCTTGTCTCAAAAAAAAAAAAAAAGAAAGAAAGAAAGAAATGTGTACAATACCACACAGTGAGTAAGTGGTCTCATGCTAAGCTCACAACCTGTGTTCATAATTCCTTGTCCTTTGAAAATTCCTCTGAAATTTCTAGATAGATCTCCCTTCTGCTCTCCCAGTCCCTCTCCTCCCAACTCCTGAATATTATAAATTACTTCTACTTGCAGATGCAGAATGCAAAAAGTAAATCTTCCATTATAAACTGTTAGCTGATCCCAGTATCCCAACCAGCGTATCTTCTCCCTTTTTTATTGTTAGATCCTAAAATCAAATGACCAGTAGGCAGCTGCACATGTAAATCTTGCATTACAAGCAAGTCTAGTCGATGCCAAAAACAACTGCAAGGTCTCTTGAATAGTGCACTCTATTTCCAAGGACTGTACCTCTTTTTCTTAGATGCAGTGTTCTCTTTGCTTTTCCTTCCAGATGTGGCTGCTCCTTTCATCTTCCTCTGTCCGTGCCTCATTTGGTTTCTGTCTCTCCCTCCCTCCCTCTCTCTCTCTCTCTTCCTTTCCTAGATTCCTGTATTACTAAATAGTAAATGGCAAATGATATAATGCAGTTATCTCTGATTCTCTCTTTGCCTTTTTGGGGAACTGGCAGAAAAACTGGCTGTTGATTTTCTGTGGAAGGAGTAGGAAGTAACCCTGCAGAGAGGCCTCTCAGTCAGGGGCGTGATTTTTAACTCCCAGCTGGCTTCTGCAGCTTGAGCTGTTCCAAGGGGGGGAAAGCCAGGTCTGCCCCAGGGGAATGTGGTTAGGACAGTGTTCTGCCGCCTCTCCCTTCACTGCCAGGATGGCTTCCCCACACCCAGAATATTCCATATTTGTCAGTCACAAGCATCTTTCCATCTGCATGCCATGGCCAGAAGGGAAGAAGTTACAATGCAGCTCTTGAAATAGTTCATTAGGAAGACAGAGAGAGAGAGAGAGAGAGAGAGAGAGAGAGAGAGAAAGCATTAATGCATATGGAAATTTAGAGTTTGAGAATCCATACTAACTCTATCATCTCTACTATCTATATTATAGCAGGAGGTTTAGTTCTGAAGGGCTGGGACACCCAGTATCATGCCTGAGCGTGGCTCCTGTGTGAGTTTCCCCAGCAGCATAAGGCTGGTTGTTACAGCACCATCAATCATAGTTCTTGTCCTAAGCAGTAATATTGGTGAAATCATGATTTGATGTGTAGATGTAACTTTTTTCTAATTCATATAATATTAATGTATATTAAGTTCATTGAGCCACACCCCATGTATCACTCCTGATTGCATACCAATGTGGGAGGGGGGAATATTAGCCAACGACCCACTGGCGCTGCTCTGGGTCATTGTAATAATTTTTCTCTAGTCTCCTGCTATCAGAACTGTGGCAAAAGAGGGGCCAAACTGGTCTCCTAGCTTTTGTTTTTCCCTTCCAGGTTAACTTTCAACTCACAAGAAGCATCCCTCAAGCAAGCCCTTTGAGGAGAGCTCCCAGTGGAGGGCGTAAGAGCAAGGTGAAAGTGCAGCCCCGGGCAGCCAGGAAGAAAAAGATGGAAAGGAAGCAGCCCTGGAGAGGCCCTGCCTGAAATCCACCTGCTGGGCAACTTGCTTGTCAGATCACATGGTGCATACTTTCTTTTTTTTTCTTCTTCTTCTTTTTGAGACAGAGTCTCAAGCTGTCACCCTGGGTAGAGTGCCATGGCTCATAGCTCACTGCAATCTCCAACTCTTGGGCTCAAGTGATCCTCTTGCCTCAGTTTTTCTATTTTTAGTAGAGTTCGGATCTCACTCTTGCTCAGGCTGGTCTTAAACTCATGAGCTCAGGCAATCCACCTGCCTCGGCCTCCCAGAGTGCTAGGATTACAGGCGTGAGTCACCAAGCCTGGCCTGAAGCATACTTTCTATTTTATTATTGGGGACGTATTTGAACATAAACATATTCAGAACAGTTCAGAATGGTCTCGTCTGTTCTAGGGTGAGCCCCCCCAGGCTGTCATTAAGGGGATCAGAACCTATGAAGACTGGTACAGTAGCACCCACATCTAGCTGTGCTCAGCAAGCTTCTCCCATCCCAGGAGCGTAGTTGAGGCTCCATGCCAGTCTGCACTGCATCCAGAGGCTGGCTCTGGCTGGTCGGCCACTCTTTCTCTGGAACAGCACAGTTTGCACCATAGTAAGTGCTCAATTAAGATTTCTGACTAATGGCTCGGCGCCTGTGGCTCAAGTGGCTAAGGTGCCAGCCACATACACCTAAGGTGGCGGGTTCGAATCCCCAGCCCGGGCCCGCCAAACAACAATGATGGCTGCAACCAAAAAATAGCCAGGCGTTGTGGCGGGCACCTGTGGTCCCAGCTACTTGGGAGGCAGAGGCAGGAGAACTGCTTGAGCCCAGGAGCTGGAGGTTGCTGTGAGCTGTGATGCCACGGCACTCTGCCCAGGGGGACAGCTTGAGGCTCTGTCTCAAAAAAAAAAAAAAGATTTCTGACTAATGACTGAAATGCTGAAGGGATCCATTATTCTGGATCATTTCAGCAGTAGCCAATAACATCTCAATAAGCAAAAGATTGGACACGCAAATACCGAGCCCCGGGTACCTATCTCTGTACATGGGAATTTTAAATAATATGTATCTCACAAAACATTTCCTGACTATGTAAGTATGATGCAGATGGCTGTGGGGAAGGGCTCTGTCCGGACTTGTGCCCAGCAGCACATTCTCCACCTTGCAGAGCTGCCCAGAAAGAGCCTATTTGTGCTCAGAGCATCATTGAGCAAAGTAGATATTACTGAAGATTTTGAAGGGATGCGTAGTTTTTCATCACATACCTCACAGAACACAAAGGCACATAAAGGTCCCCAAGTCCTCTCTCTCTAGGGCCAGGTGGGAGTTCTTTACCATGTACCCCATTTCAGGGCTCAGCCTCTGTTAGGATGGGCTCTAGTCTCCTACCAGGACCTCTAATTAGCACAGCCCTTTCTTGACACTCAGCACTTTAGCTCCTCTAAATAAGTATAGTCAGGCACCAGAGTGATGCTGCAGTCAACAACAGACTGCATAGGTGAAGGTGGTCCCACGAGATTATAATGTTGTATTTTTACTGTACCTTTTCTATGTGTAGATACACACAAACTTACCATGATGGTACAATTACCTACAGTATTCAGAACAGTAACATGCAGTACAGGTATTTTGGGTGTATGTGTGTGTGTGTTTGTGACATAATCTCACTTTGTCTTCCTGGGTAGAGTGCCATGGTGTCATAGCTCACAGCAACCTCAAAGTCCTGGGCTCAAGTAATCTTCCTGACTCAGCCTCTCAAGTAGCTGGGACTACAGGTATCTGCCACAATACCTGGCTAATTTTTCTATTTTTAGTAAAGATGGGCTTTCACTCTTGCTTGAACTGGTAACTCTTGAGCTCAATCCTCCTGCCTCGGCCTCCCAGAGTGCCAGGATTACAGGCCTGAGCAGTGGCACCCAGCCTTGTAGTGCAGGTTTAGAGCCCAGAAGCAACAGGCTGTACTGCAGAGCCTGGGCGTGTAGATGGCTACAGCCTCTGGGTTTGGGTAAGGGCATGCTCAGACATTCTCATAATGACAAAATTGCCTAACTATGCATTTCTCAGAACATATACTTGCCCTGTCATTAAGTGACTCATGAGTGTCAGTGTATAGGTATCCTTTGGTATCCTTGGGACATTGGTTATAGGACCCCCTCAAATCTGAGGTCACTCAAGTTCCTTTCATAAAATGGAAGAGGGGCGGTGCCTGTGGCTCAAAGGAGTAGAGCGCTGCCCTATATACCAGTAGTGGCAGGTTCAAATCCAGCCTGGGCCAAAAAAACTGCAAAAAATAAATAAAAATAAAATGGAACAGAATTTGCAGATAACTACATATCTTCCCATATACTTTAAATCATCTCTGGATTATTTATCATGCCTAATTTAGTGTGAATGCTACATAAATGGTTGTTATACTATATTTGAAATTTTGTATTGTTCTTTGTTATCTTTTATTGGGTTCTCACACCTGGATTTTTTTTTTTTTTTGAGACAGAGTCTCAAGCTGTTGCCCTGGGTAGAGTGCCGTGGCATCACAGCTCATAGCAACTTCAAACTCTTGGGCTTAAGTGATTCTCTTGCCTCAGTCTCCCAAGTAACTAGAAGGCTATTTTTCCCTTGTTGTTGCAGTTGTCATTGTTGTTTTAGCTGGTCTGGGCTGGGTTCAAACCTGCCGGCCTCAGTGTATATGGCCGGTGCTCTCCCAACTGAGGTACAGGAGCCACCTCCCCCTGGATTATTTTTGATCTGCAGTTGGTTGAATGGGAACCTGCAGATATGGAAGGCAGACTATTCCCATACCCATCAGAAAATAAGAGGTATAGGCCAGACATGATGGCTTATACCTGTAATCACAGTGCTTTGGGAGGCTGAGGTAAGAGGATCACTTGAATAGCCCAGGAGTTCAAGACCAGCCTGGGCAACACAGCAAGACCTCATCTCTACAAAAAAAAAAACCCATAAAAATAAAAACTAATAAAATTAAGCAGGCATGGTGGTATCCTATACTCCTAGTTATAGGAGGGAAGCTTGGGAAGCTTGAGCCCAGGAGTTTGAGGCTGCAGTGAGCTATGATGATGCCACTTCCCTACAGCCTCAGCAATAGAGCAAGACTGTCTCTAAAAAAAAAAAAGTGTTTTAGCTGCAACAACTCATCCTCCTCTGGAGGCCATTCAGGATGAGGATTGACACATAATTTATTTTTCTGTTACCTGAATAATCTCTCTCTGGTCAAAAGGAAAACAGAAGAAAATATATATTTTCCCACTTAAGGAATTCTTTCTTCAAATTAAATAATCCTTTGTTTACATTTTTCTCTCTTCCAAATATCTATCCCATATTCCTTGGTTCCCTTCTTGTTGTTATAAGGAGGCAGCTACTGATGTTTATAAAATATGGTTACCATGCTCTTCATGGCGTAGCCACAGATTTTCATTCGTTCATCCATTCATTTATGCAGAAGACATTTTTTTGAGTCCTTGTTCTCAATAAAAGCAGAGAATGCAAAGAAGAGTAAGACACACTCTCTGATCTCAGTACAGCCATAGTCTCCCTGGGAAAACAAACAAACTATAATAATTGCTAATTCTATAAACTCTGGGGTAAGACGCCGAAGCAGTGGGAAGGTCTCTACTCCAGTCTTGGGAAGGTCAGCAAAGGGATCCCAGAACTGGCAGAGTCTAACACGAGAAATACTGTGATCAGACAAAGAAGTATTGACCAGGTGGGAAGAACTGGGGGAACAATAGTTAGGCAGAAGGGAATGCAAGTCTTCAGGCTCTTGGAAGATCTGTGGCTTGCTGAGGGAGCAGCAAGAAATTCAGTATCGTGATAGTCAAGTAAGTGGCCAGAATCTAAGGCCAGTGGGCAGGGAGGCACCAAATCATGAAGAACCTTTGAACTCTATCAGGAGTTTGGACTTTATTCTGAGAAAAACAAGAAGCCACTGAAGGGTTCTGTTGAGGCAAGTGCAGAGTCAGATTTAGAATGATTGCCCGGCTGCTGCCTGGAGGGCTGGGGCAGGGGGAGACTGAGGCTGGATAGTCACTGAGGAGACTGCTAACAGCCAGGTGGGAAGTGGCCAGGCAAGGTGACAGGGTGGGGAAACACCAGGCAACTCCAGAGTGATTCCTGTCACCTGCAGCCTCTTGGCCTTCTTTAAGACTTCCAGTGTTCTCGTTCACATCCCTCCTGCCTGCCATCTGGGGATTTTAAGCACTAAAGGAGATGCCGCTCTTCAAACCAAACCCTAAAGACGATCCTGAGTAAGATTCACTCAAGACAGAGGTGGTTATGCAGACTATTACACAGAAAATAGCCTGGTCATGCCCATATGAAAATTGTTCACTGCATACCAAGGAGGAATGTGAATAAGAACTAACAGAGGGTGGGCAAGAACTTTGGGCTCAGCATTTTCCTGGAATGTACCATTTATATTTTATATCTGGAATTTTATTTTAAAGAGGAAGTATTCTGCAGAGAATGCCATCCTAAAGATAGTCCTTAATAATAACATAATTAAGGGCATAGGTTTTAGACGCTGATTCTCTTACTCATTTGCTGTGTACCCTTGAGCAAATACATTACCTTCTCGGAGTCATAGTTACTCATCTGGAAAAAAATATAAGAATACCTACCTCACTTGGGGTTTGTAGGGGTTAAAGTTGATTTTTTTTTTTTTTGCAGTTTTTGGCCAGGGCTGGGTTTGAACCCACTGCCTCCAGCATATGGGGCCATCACCTTACTCCTTTGAACCACAGGTGCCACCCTTAAAGTTGATACCTTTATCAGTCAGTCAGGAAGGGGGAAGGCAGTTCCTGCCCCCACATTCTCCCAGAGGATTATCTCTCAGGCTGACTGAGGGACTTAGGGATGCAAATAAAGAGTTTGGAAGTAACACAGTCTACTCCAAGACTGAACCAATGCCTGTCTTTTCTTTTCTTTTCTTTTCTTTTGAGACAGAGTCTCACTTTGTTGCCCTCTGGTAGAGCGCCCTGGCGTCATAGCTCATGGTAACCTCAAACTCTTGGGTTGAGGTGATCCTCTTGCCAAAATGCCTGGCTATTTTTAGAGACCAGGTCTTGATCTTGCTCAGGCTGGTTTCAAACCTATTAGCTTAGGCAATCCACCTGCCTCAGCCTTCCAGAGTGTTAGGATTACAGGCGTGAGCCACCGCGCCTGGCCTGACCACCCTCTCTTTGTATGTCCAAAATAGTGCCTGGCATATATAAACATATTACATGTTTGCTAAGTGAATGATCTCCAAGGTCACTGTCACATTTTTTTCTCTTTCCCTCCTCTTTCATTATTTTTCTTCTTTTATCTAATAATAGTTTTGCAACTTTTTTTTTTATTAGAAACCATGATAGGAAAGCTAGGTGCGTTGGCTCACACCTGTAATCCCAGCACTTTGGCAGACCAAGGTGGACAGACTGCCTGAGCTCACAAGTTCAAGACCAGCCTGAGCTAGAGTGAGACCCCATCTCTAAAAATAGCCAGGTGTTGTGGCAGGCACCTGTAGTCCCAGCTACTGAGGAGACTGAGGCAAGAGAATCACTTGAGCCCAAGAGTTAGAGGTTGCTGTGAGCTATGATGCCAAGGCACTCTATTAGGGGTGACAAAGAGAGACTAAAAAAAAAAAAAAAAAAAAGGAACCATGATAGGCAGAATTTTCACATGACTTCCCATGACCTCATACTACATATAATCCTTTTTCCTTTCATGTGGATGGAATCTGGAAATATGAGATATAACTCTTATGATTTTGCTACATTATAAGATGAAAGGATTTTGTAGATGCAATCAAGGTCCCAAACCAGTTGATTTTGAGCTAATCAAAAGGGAGATTATGTTGGGTGGGCCTGGCCTAATCAGGCAAGTTCAGCCTTTTCAAAACAGAGCTTCTCCAGCTGGCCTTAGAGATAGAAAGCACAGAGCTAGGGTGTGAACTGCCTGAGAGGTCCACAATGAACAGCTAGCAAAAAAACGAGGACCATAGTCACACAGCCACATGGAAATGAACCCTACCAACAATATGAATGAGTTTGGGCCCACACCTGGAGGGAGCCATGTGAAACCTGAACAGAGGATCCAGAGTTCTGACCAATAGAACCATGAGATAATATGCTTGTGTGGTTTCAAGCCTCTAAATGTGTGCTAATTTGTTACATTGCAACAGAAATCTATAATAAACCATCTCAAAGGATTACTTTGTAAATGAGATAAATACCAATAAGTAAAACATAAGTAACCAAAGTGATCACTGTACCATGTGGCACAGCTGCTGTGCTCCTGTCTCCAGTGAATATAACATAAAACAAAACATGGGAAAAAATAAAACCTACAACACTTTTTAAATAAGAGAGCAGGTGTAGTCAACTTTATCTGGGAGTTGACTTATCCACCTTTAGGATATTTCAAGGAAAAAGTAGAGCAGAAGCCCTCTCAAATAGCCAAACATGGTCTCCCAGAATTTGGAAATCTATATTAGAACAGTAAGTTCCTAATACAATAGTGTCAAGCTCATTTCTGTTAAAGACCCAGGAAATGAATTCAGAGTGTGATACTGTGACCTAATAAGAAAAATATAGCCTTTCCAATCCACCATTGGTGGTGGAACTGCCACCAAGATGCAGATATTTGTAATAACCCTTATGGGGGAAGACCATCACTCTCGAGATTGAACCCTTGGATACAATAGAAAATGTGAAGGCCAAGATCCAGGATAAAGAAGGAATTCCTCCTGATCAGCAAAGACTCATTTTTGCTGGCAAGCAACTGGAAGATGGACGTACTGTGTCTGACTACAACATTCAAAAGGAGTCCACTCTTCACCTTGTATTAAGACTTCGTGGTGGTGCTAAGAAAAGGAAGAAGAAGTCTTATTCTCTTCCACTCCCAAGAAGAATAAGCATAAGAGAAAGAAGGTTAAGCTGGCTGTCCTGAAATGCTATAAGGTGGATGAGAATGGCAAAGTTAGTCGCATTCATCGAGTGTCCTTCAGATGAGTGTGGTCCTGGAGTTTTTAGGGCCAGCCACTTTGATAGACATTATTGTGGCAAATGTTGTCTTTCTTACTGCTTCAACAAACCAGAAGACAAGTAATTATATATGAGTTAATAAAAGACATGAACTAAAAAGAAAAAAGAAAAAAATTTATATTTGGTTGTCCTCTGGCATGGAGCTTCTAAAACCCTCCCACTCCCTGAGTGATAGGGGTAATAGGATCATCTTCTGTTATTCATAGCAAGTCCCTGAATTTCAGTCATACCTAACTTCATGCTGTAAGCCCCTAGATAGCTTCAGTATGGATCCAGCCAAATGGATTAGAAGTTTGGAAATTTCACTCTCCCCCCTACTTTCAGGGAAGGGAAAAGAGCTGGAAGTTGAGTTTATCACCAATGGCCAATGATTTATTCAATCATGCCTAAATAATGGGACCTTCATTAAAACCCTAAAAGAAGGGGTTGTGGGTGCAGTGGCTCATGCCTGTAATCCTAATACTCTGGGAGGCCAAGGAGGGTGGATAGCTTGAGCTCATGAGTTCGAGACCAGCCTGAGCAAAAGCAAGATCCTTGTTTCTACTAAAAATAGGAAAACTGAGGCAAGAGGATCTCTTGAGCCCACAAATTGGGTATTGCTGTGAACTACAATGTCACAGCACGGCGCTCTACCCAGGGTGACAGCTTGAGACTCTGTCTCAAAAAATAAAGGAAGTGTTTGGTAGAGCTGTCAGGGTGGTGAATTCATCTACATGCTTGGAGAGTGGCACATTCCAACTTTACAGGGACAGAGGTGCCTGTGCTCTGAACCTTTCTGTCCCCCACCCTACATGTCCTGGAGGTTCATTTGCATCCTTTGTAATATCAATCTGAAATAGTTGAAAGGGTCAGCATCTTGTTTTCAAGAGTTTACTCAGGGGAAAACCTGAGAATGGCCATTCTAGGACACATAGACTCCAGAGAAATGGGGCAAAGTATCTTGTTTATGTAGGAAGAAGACATTTAACAGGATTACAATATCTTCAGTACAAAGCTGGTTTAAGAGTTACAATGAATTACCCACCAATGCAGTGGATCATGCCTGTAATCCCAGCACTCTGGAAGGCCGAGGTGGGTGGATTGCTTGAGCTCAGGTGTTTGAGACCAGCCTGAGCAAGAGCGAGACACTGTTTCTAAAAATAGCCAGGAGTTGTGGTGGGTACCTGTAGTCCCAGCTACTCAGGAGGCTGAAGCAAGAGGATCGCTTGAGCACAGGAATTTTAGGTTGCTGTGAGCTATGATGCTATAGCACTCTACTGGGAGCAATAAAGTGAGGTGAGACTCTGTCTCAAAAAAAAAATAAAAGAAAGAAAGAAAGAAAGAAATAGTGATGGGTTCCTGTAGTCCCAGCTCCTTGTGATCGCTTGAGCCGAAGAGTTGGAGGTTGCTGTGAACTATGATGCCTTTGCACTCTACCCAGGGCAACAGAGTGAGACTCTATTTCAAGAAAAAAAACCAAAGAAAGAAAACAAAAGAGAGAGTTACCATGAATTAATTCATTTGTTTTCTTTTCTTCTAAGCTGGTTTTCATTTCCTTTTCAATTTAAAAGAGTACATTTAGGGGCAGCACCTGTGGCTCAAAGGAGTAGGGTGCCAGCCCCATATGCCGGAGGTGGTGGGTTCAAACCCAGCCCCGGCCAAAAACTGCAAAAAAAAGAGTGTATTTAACATTCTTAAGACAATGTGATCACAGGAAGTCTGAGTGAGAAAGGTAAGAGGAAGGTTAATCTCTAAAGATCAACATTGGATAAGGAAGGGGTCTTCCCTGGTGCCTTTCAGTTCTTTACAACATTTTACAAAACAATGCAGATAAGGAAAAGAAACAGAAGTTCAGCTACCTAGTCATAGCTATCTGTGGAGGGCATGACTCAGGCCCCATAATCACATTCCTTTAAGGCTCAGAGTAACTGAGAGTTCCAATAGCTTAGATTTTGAATTACTTATTTTTACTATAATAAGCACTACCCTGAGTTTTGTAAGCCATTGTAGCCAATTATCAAGCCCAAAGAGGACAATCAACCCCAATCTAAAGCTAGTCAGTCTAAAGTACAGGAGGCCTGGACTTGTGCTGTCATCTCAGGTGGGGGCAGTTTTCTGGGCTCTTTACTTCGGTGGGGTCTGACCGTAACTTCAAGTAGTTAGTGTCAGAACTGAGTGGAAAATTAGAGAACTAGTTGTTGGTGTGGAAAAACAAACACATTTGATGACAGGAGTGTTCTGGAGGTAGAAAAGGATCATAGTAGTAGCACAGAGAGTTAATTCAGTTATTCATCTGGCAACTAGTTGAATCGCCTTTATGAAGCAGCCCCTGTGTTGAGAGTACTGGAAATGGAGAGGGGACCAGAGAGACATGGTCCTACCTTTTTGTAGGGATTTGGAAGGAGAGACAAAGAATAAAACAAGTTAATACACAAATATATTTTTAAAAATTAGTATCTGAGAAGAGGTGCTAAGATAGGAAATAGAGAATTTTGAGCTGGGACAATTAGGGAAGATTTATCTGAGAGGTGATATTTGGGCTGGGATGTAAAGAATAAAAAGAAGAAAGGCTTACAACAAAAGGGTGGGCATGGTGGCCCATGCCTATAATCCTAGCACTCTGGGAGGCCAAGGGGAGGTGGATCGCTTTAGCTCCTGAGTTCGAGACCACCCTGAGCAAGAGCAAGACCCTGTCTCTAAAAAATAACTGAGCATTGTGGCAGGTGCCTGTAGTCCCAACTACTCAAGAGGCTGAGGCAAGAGGATTGCTTGAGTCCAGGAGTTTGAGGTTATTGAGAGCTATTACGCCACAGCACTCTACCGGTGGCAAGAAAGTGAGACTCTGTCTCCAAAACAACAACAACAACAACAACAACAACAAATAGGAATGAAGATTCCAGACAGGAGAAGCAAGCCCTAGAGGTCTGAGGCAAGAAAGAGCCTGTCTGTTTCTAGCAGCTGCATCTCTCAGATCAACGGGTGCGTGCCTGGGTATTCAAATGTGTTCACACACACGCAAGCACCGGTTTCCCAATTCATGATCTCAGCACGCTAGAGTCTAACTCAGTATAGGTCCAAGGCAGCGTAGCATCCAAACCACACTGAGTCCTGTCATGAGTAAGCCAATGAGAGTCACTTTTTCCATGGCCACAGAAAACACCCCTAAACCTAAGCAGCCATTTCGAAAGCAAGAATCTAGAAAGTAGGACAGCATGGCGTGGGACGAATCTGCCATCAGAACTGGACAAGTCAGAGTCCCTGTGTCATGAGTGTCATCTTCACATATGAAGTACTACCATCTGTCTCCTGCACACCCTCCCAACACACACCCTGCATCCACATGCTCACCTCTGCCTGGGGGAGGCTTTCTACTCTAACACTAACTCTTTCTGTCCATTAAACCATGAGTAAACATTCCCCGGGGCAAATGCCTAAACAAACATCCATCCTCTCCCTCCTCCCAAAAGTTAAATTCCAGTATTTTTAAGGGCTTTCTTTTTTCACTTTCTCTCATTCCTGCCTTCACCACTTAGTGATGTGCCCCATGGTTCTTCCTCTTGTCTTTTTTTCTCCTCCCTTCATTCTCTTCTCTGCTGAAATGCTCCCTGCACCCCTTCGCCCCACCCCATCAGGCCCTGCTGCAGGTAGGATGTAGCATCGCCGGGAGCCAGCAGCCCAGGAAAGGTCCTCCACTGGGGACTTCACTTATTTCTGCTGACACACTGTCTGTATCCCATAGCACAGGCCGGGGTGAGGCAGAGGCAGATAAAGTCATCTGTTGCATCAGTGTTCAGCCCACAAGAGGCAGGAGAAGATGCCCCTCTGACTTCTTTTCCGATTGTCTCATTCAAGGCCCTATGAATGAAGAGTCCGTCCAGGGCACTAGATCAAAGGAATCCAGTGAGTTTCCTTAAATCCTTTCTGGAATCAGATGAAGTATAAGTAAACTAAGAAATAAATGACTACAATTTTATTACTTTTTTTTTGGCATGTCCAAATATAATATTATACATACATGGTCTATAGTGGACTTTTATTTCACATAGTAGACTATTTCACATAGTCTATCAGATGTTTTTATTTTTAAAAATAAAATATTTTTGTTACAAATGGCAGGATGATAAAGGTCTCACCAACTTTCTATTTTGAGCTAACTTTCTAATTTTCTATTAAGAATGATTTTTTGGCGGGGTAGATAGAATCTCATTTTATAACCCTTGGTAGAGTGTCATGGCTTCATAGCTCACAGCAGCCTCAAACTCCTGGGTTTAAGTGATTCCCTGGGCTCAGCTTTCTGAATAGGGACTGCAAGGACCTGCCACAATGCGTAGTAATTTTTAGAGGTGGATCTTGCTGTTGTTCAGACTGGGTTTTGAGAACAATTTTTAAAATTGATGTCTATGATCACCATCAATTCATACTTTAATGCCCTAAATCAGGAAACTTATAGCGTCAGTATAAAAAGTCTTGTAAATTAAATTGTTAATTAGATTATTTTTCTTAAGGCATGTAAATTAAATTGCTAATTACATTATTTCCATCTTAGATTAGCATCTGTGAGCCAGTAGTTTAAAGATGAGCGCTTTGGTGGCACGTAACTAAACATTTGTAAGTGGAGATTTCAGACAACTGTGTCCAGGTGCCCCAGTTATGGGGAATCTTTCTCCATGTGTCTTGATTTCATCATTTTTGTGGTGACTTCATTTTCACAGTCTCTCTCCGTGAGTTGAGATGACCATCAGCACCTTTGAGTTTATATTCTCCCAGCTGTTATAAGACAACATTACAACAAATTTGAAGATCTTAATTGGCATTTATTTGCAATTCTAGAATTGGATGACAGAATATAGCATTCTCTATAACTGGTGAGTAGAGGAAGTTGGCTTTATAGGCAGAAAAGGGCTGAAGAAAGCAGAAACAGAGAACAAAAAGCAGGTCAGTCATTTCTTTTTTTTTTTTTTTGAGACGGAGCCTCAAGCTGTCCCCCTGGGTAAAGTGCCATGGCATCACAGCTCACAGCAACCTCCAACTCCTGGGCTCAAGCGAGTCTCCTGCCTCAGCCTCCCAAGTAGCTGGGACTACAGGCGCCCGCCACAACGCCTGGCCATTTTTTGGTTGCAGCCGTCATTGTTGTTTGGCAGGCCCGGGCTGGGGATTCGAACCCGCCACCTTAGGTGTATGTGGCTGGTGCCTTAGCCGCTTGAGCCACAGGCGCCAAGCCCAGGTCAGTCATTTCAAAGTTACTTTCCTTGTAAAGGTTAAATCAGAGAGGACTTCCTTATCATGCCTCTTAAAACTGGCCTCTTTGGGGATTTGGCTATTATCTCTTTTCTGCTTTCTTTCTTTTTTTCTTTTTTTTTAGAGACAGAGTCTCATTTCGTTGCCCTCGTACAGTGCTATGGCATCATAGCTCACAGCAACCTCCAGCTTTTGGGCTTAAGCAATTCTCTTACCTCAGCCTCCCAAGTGGCTGGGACTACAGGCATGCACCATCATATCCAGCTAAGTTTTCTATTTTTAGTAGAGATGCAGGCTCTTTCTTGCTCAGGCTGGTCTCCAACTCTTGACCTAAACTGATCCTTCTGTCTCAGCCTTCCAGAGTACTAGGATTATAGGCATGAACTATTTCACCCAGGCTGTTTTATTTTATTTTTAATTGACATGTAATAATTGTGCATATTTATGGGCTACAATGAGGCTTTTTTGGTTTTTGTTTTTTTTTGAGACAGCGTCTTACTCTGTCATCCTGGGGTGGAGTACTGTGGAGTCTTGGCTCATAGCAACCTCAGACCCTCAGACTCCTGGGCTCAAGCAATCCTCTTGCCTCAGCTTCCCAAGTAGCTGGGATTACAGGCATGTGCCACCATGCCTGGCTAATTTTTTTATTTTTAGCAGGGTTGGGGGTCACTCTTCCTCAGGCCAGCAATCCACCCACTTCAGCCTCCCAGGGTGTTAGGATTTTATAGACTCGCCATGCAAGGCTTACATAGTGAGATATTTTGTTACGTGCATATATTGTTTAATTATCAAATCAGGGTAATTAGCAAATCTATCACCTCAAACATCTATTATTTGTTTGTGGTAGAAACATTCAGAATCTTTTCTTCTAGTGATTTTGAAATATTCAATGCAATATGTTATTGTCTTTTTTTTTTTTTTTTTGAGACAGAGCCGAAGCTGTCACCCTGAGTAGAGTGCTGTGGCATCACAGCTCACAGCAACCTCCAATTCCTGGGCTTAAGTGATTCTTGCCTCAGCCTCCCAAGTAGGTGGGACTACAGGTACCTGCCACAATGCCCAGCTATTTTTTGGTTATAGTTGTCATTGTTCTTTGGCAGGCCCCAGGCTGGATTTGAACCCACTAGCTCAGGTGTATGTGGCTGGCGCCTTAGCTGCTTAAGCTACAGGTGCTGAGCCACAATATGTTATTGTTAACTAACACTCTACTGGGCAATAGAATATCAGAACTTATTTCTTCTATCTATCTGCATGTTTATCTCCATTGAATTGGCCAACCTCTCCCCAGCTCCTCCTCCCCTTCCCCTCCCAGCCTCTGGTAAACACTTCTCTCTACTTCTGTGAGTTCAACTTTTTTAGATT
This sequence comes from Otolemur garnettii, assembly GCF_000181295.1. Taxonomy (NCBI): domain Eukaryota; kingdom Metazoa; phylum Chordata; class Mammalia; order Primates; family Galagidae; genus Otolemur; species Otolemur garnettii. Next base: position 20,616,662 of record NW_003852416.1, read on the forward strand.
TTACGTATGAGTGAGACCACTCAGTATTTGTCTTTTGGTGTCTGGCTTATTTCACTTAATATTATGTCCTCTAGGTACATCATATTGTTTTTTTGTTTTGTTTTGTTTTTTACTTTTTTTTTTTT
>NW_003852416.1:20617023-20650413 GCF_000181295.1 Otolemur garnettii
CCTTAGCCGCTTGAGCCACAGGCGCCCAGCCGGTACATAATATTGTTAAAAATGACAGGATTTCCTTTTTCTTCATGACTGAGTCAGATTTGTTGTGTATATATGGCACATTTCTTCATCAATTTGTCCACTGATGGACACTTACTTTGATGCTGTATCTTGGCTCTTATGACTAATTCTGCAATAAATATGGAGGCTCAGATATTTCTTTGATGTACTGATTTCATACATACTTTACTGTAATTCTTAATTCAAGTAAACGCGACATTCAATAAACATTCAGTGGGCACACTTATGTGTCAGGCCTTTTGCTAGACAATAGGGATAAAAGATAAATTCAATAGTCTGCCTCCTACGAACTCCTGTGTGAGGGGAGTGAGAGGTAGACAACTCTTTGCCATAGTGTGTGAGCAGCCCCGCCGAAGGCCAGAGAATCACAATCCACTTATTGTTCCCTTCTCTGCTCTGCTCAGTTAGCCTAGGACTGATATGTACAGTATGAAGTTGGATGACTCATTTCTGTGAAACATTGTACATTAATTCCAAACAGATCACTGTCATACAGAGGGTGTGGATGGGAGCATGAACTCGGCCACAGGTTGGACAAGAGACAGCAATGTGGCCCAGCTGCTGACACGGGTCATGCACCCTGAGACTGGGAAAGAAGCACAGCATTTCATTTTAAGATGCACAGTCCCACCAGGCCTCACAGGAGTCTGGCTTCCTCCAGACGTGGGATAAATGCAGACACATTTCCAGCAGGGATATTAAAGGTCACAATATTACTAAGCCTCATAGATGCACCAGGATGAATATTCCCAAGGGAAGGCAAAATGGCCAATTGGCATCAAATTTCAAAACTAGCTGAGTGGGAAGCCCACATTGCACAATGCAAAGAACACAATGGAAAGACTTTGAAACCTGGCAAGTGGTGGTTTGAATCCTGGCTCTGCCCTTTGCACTCTGTGATATCTTGGACAAATGACGTATTTGGGTACACAATCACAAGCAGTACTCAAATGTTTCTCAGGACCCAATTTTGGGTAATGCACTGTGTGGGCAATACAGTTCTTTTTTTATTTTTTATTTTTTATTTTTTTGTGAGACAGAGTCTCACTTTGTTGCCCTTGGTAGAGTGCTGTGGCATCTTAGCTCACAGCAACCTCGAACTCTTGGGTTTAAGTGATTCTCTTGTCTCAGCCTCCAGAGTAGCTGGGACTACAGGCAAGCACCACAACACCTGGCTATTTTTAGAGATGGAGTCTCACTCTGGCTCAGGTTGATCTCGAATTCCTGAGCTGAGGCAATCCACCCACCTCAGCCTCCCAGAGTGCTAGGGTTACAGGAGTGAGCCACCATAACCGGCCACCATGCCCAGCAGCAACATAGTTTTTAGTGAAAAAACTATTCTCTTATCAATTCCTTTAGGTCCTTCTGAATACATCAAGTTTCTTTTGGTCCTGACTTTTTTTTTTTTTTTTTGAGACGGCGCCTCAAGCTATCCCCCTGGGTAGAGTGCCATGGCATCACAGCTCACAGCAACCTCCAACTCCTGGGCTCAAGGGAGTCTCCTGCCTCAGCCTCCCAAGTAGCTGGGACTACAGGCACCCGCCACAACACCCGGCCATTTTTTGGTTGCAGCCATCATTGCTGTTTGGCGGGCGGGCTGGGGATTCGAACCCGCCACCTTAGGTGTATGTGGCTGGCGCCTTAGCCGCTTGAGCCACAGGCGCCGAGCCAGGTCCTAACTTCTTAACACTAGCTGATTTCACTTTGTAACAGAGTGTAGGCTTCAGGCTCTGAACTAGAACTTAACAGTTTTGTTTCCTGTATTCACTTTAAAGATTACTACATATGGGCTTGGCGCTTGTGATTCAATCAGCTAAGGCGCCAGCCACATACACCTGAGCTGGCAGGTTCAAATCCAGCCTGGGCCTGCGAAACAACAATGATGGCTGCAACTAAAAAAGAGCAGGGCACTGTGGCAGGTGCCTGTAATCCCAGCTACTTGAGAGGCTGAGGCAAGAGAATTTCTTGAGCCCAGGAGTTGGAGGTTGCTATGAGCTGTGATGCCCTGGCACTCCACCCAGGGTGACAACTTGAGGCTCTGTCTCAAAAAAAAACAAAAAAAGATTACTACATATGAATTGCTATCTCTATTTCTTTTTTTATTTATACATATGATACAGAATTTCCCTTAAAAAACAAAGTAAATTTATTTTTAGTTTTATTTATTTTTTATTTGTATATATTTGTGGGGAGGGGACAAGTACAATTTTGCTACACTGGTATATTACATTGTGAAAAAGTCAGAGCCTTCACTACATCCATCGCCGGTTCTGGTGGAACACTCACATCATCTACCGCCTTTCAGACCCCTCCCCCAAACTGAGTAAATATAAACAAAAATATAAAAAACAGAAAGGCAGTATGCCTTTTGGTCAAGAATTATTATAGAGCTGGCTGCAGTGGCACATGCCTGTAATCCCAGATACTCAGGAGGCTAAAGTGGGAGGATCAATTGAGCCCAGAAGTTTGAGGCCAGCCTGGGCAACATAGTGAGATCTTGTCTCAAAAACCAACAACTAACCACAAGAATTATTATAATTTTTTTTTTTTTTTTGAGACAGAGTCATCTTACTTAGTCACTCTCAGTAGAGTACCCTGGCATCATTGCCCCCAGCAACCTCAAACTCTTGGGCTCAAGTGATTCTCTTGCCTCAGCCCAGATACTTGGGACTACAGGTGCCCACCACAACGCTCAGCTATTTTTAGAGATAGGGTCTTGTTCTTACTCAGGCTGCCCTCAAACCCCTGAGCTCAAGCAATCCACCTGCTTTGTCCTCCCAGAGGGCTAGGATTATAGGTGTGAGCCACCGCACCCAGCCATTATGATGACTTTCTGAGAGTACAAGATTATAACAAAAAGTGGTATAGGAATGACTAAAATAGGGGATGTGTAGAAAGGACAGCAGAAACAACTTAACCTCAAGGAGCCTCCGTTTCCTCATTTATAAGTAAAGGATAACCGGAACTACCTTGCTGGGTCATTGTCATGATATATGCTAAGGAGATAGGTAAGATGCCTCTCGCCTACAATCCCAGATACCCAAGAGGCTGAGATGAGGCTGAGATGAGTCCAGGAGTTTGAGGCTAGTTTGGGTAACATAGCGAGTCTCTGTCAATAAAAAAATAAAATTAAGACCGGCTGATGTAGCTCATGCCAGTAATCCTAGCACTTTGGGAGGCCAAGGCAGGTGGATTGCTTGAGCTCACGAGTTCTAGACCAGCCTGAGCAAGAGTGAGACCCTGTCTGTACTAAAAATAGAAAAAATTAGCTGGGTGTGGTGGTGGGTAGTCCCAGCTACTCTAGAGGCGGAGGCAGGAGGTTCACTTAAACCCAAGATTCTGAGGTTGCTGTGAGATAGGCTGACACCATGGCACTCTAGCCTGGGCAACAGAGTAAGACTGCCTCAAGAAAATAAATACATAATGAAATTTAACTTAATTTAATTCAGAAAAGATATATGCTAAGAAAAAACAATCAGTGTCAATTGGTGAAGGGAAAGATGAACCTGGCTCAGCGCCTGTAGCACAGCACTTATGGTGCCAGCCACATGCACTGAGGCTGGTGGGTTCAGGCTCAGCCTGGGCCTGCTAAACAACAATGACAACTGCAACAAAAAATAGCTGGGTTTTGTGGTGGGCACCTGTAGTTCCAGCTACTTGGAAGGCTGAGACAAGAGAATTGCTTAAGCCCAAGAGTTAGAGGTTGCTGTGAGCTGTGATGTCACAGTGGTCTACTGAGGGCAACATAGTGAGACCCTATCTCAAAAAAAAAAAAAAGAAAAGAAAAAGGAAAAGATGAGCCTGATTACTGTGCATCATTAATGTGGACAATGATGAAAAAATAAAAATAACTTATAAATTATTTTTTTTAATTATTAATTCTATTCAAATGGGAAATCATCCTGTGTCTGTTTCTTGGGGGGAGTAATACATATCTTTTCTACAAAAAAAAACCCTTTCACACTTGTGTGAATAAAAAAGAGGGCAGTGCCTATGGCTCAGTGAGTAGGGCACCGGCCCCATATACCAAGGGTGGCAGGTTTGAACCCGGCCCCGGCCAAATTGCAACAAAAAATAGCCGGGCATTGTGGTGGGTGCCTGTAGTTGAGAGGCTGAGGCAAGAGAATCACCTAAGCCCAAGAGCTAGAGGTTGCTGTGAGCTGTGATGCCATAGCACTTTACAGATGGCAACAAAGTGAGACTCTGTCTCAGAAAATAAATAAATAAGTAAATACTAAAGAGAGAAAAGATAATATATACTAAGACCTTTATGTAAAGCCAGGTCCCAATAGACATTTACTATAAATTTCTCTTCTGTATTTCAGTTTTCTATTCCTTCCTTCCCCATCTCCTTCCAGATCTCCAAATATCTTCTTTTTATCTTCTCGTAGAAATAGGAAAAGGTCTGATAGTAACACTTAGATCTACATATATATACGTATATATTATATATATATATGCATCACTTGTCACCCTAGGTAGAGTACCATGACATCATAGCTCACAGCAAACTCTTGGGCTCAAGTGATTCTCTTGCCTCAGCCTCCCAAGTAGCTAGGACTACAGGGGCCTGCCATAATGCCTGGCTGTTTTCAGATGAGGTCTCTGGCTCAGGCTGGTGTCTACCTGTGAACTCAGGCAATCCACCCACCTTTGCCTCCCAGAGTACTAGGATTACAGGCATAAACTACTGTGCCTGGCCCAATCATGACCTTTTTGAATCACACCCTTGAGACTTCCAGGTGCATCCTGGTACCAATTTGATGAATAGTTAATAGCATTTCCATGAGGGGCCTAACATTTAGTATGCTAACTCATGTCTTCCATATTCTTCCATTAAGTTGTTGGACATCTTCAATAATAGAAATAACAACATATTAACTGTATTTTGTCTGCACTCCTTCCCTTTGTGGAACTGGACCCCTGGCTATTCCAGGATTAACAGCTAGCCCACCATGAGAAAGGCCAGCATTGATTCCATTCAGCAGCTTACTACTCTTATCATCTCACCACTGCTAACAACAGTTTATGACTGCAACATGGTTCATTGCAGGGGAAGCCAGAGGGAGCCAGCTTTGATCTGGGGCCAAGCCATGCTGTTTGTGATGCTATATCATAACAGTGACGGGACTTCAAATGCATCCTGGTGGATTGCATTTCTGTTCGGACATAAGGTCAAAGGATGACACACCCAAATAGTTTTAATCAATTTGATTAATCAAAATGCATGGCAGCTGAGCCATTCTGTGTTTTGGTTTATTGAGGATTATCCAGGAAAAAAGAACCCATGTTTTTCAGTTTTAATATTACACATGCAGATATTATCCCTCTTGCTAACAAAGCAGTTAGCCTAGTTACTTTTGATCCTTTCAGTCCCTTCAATAGGGAATATTTTATCATGTATCGATACATTGATTTTTTAGAAGAATCTACCATGGCCCAGCAGGCCCAGAATGATCTTCAGTCCAGTTTGCTTTCTAATCTCATCTCATAACGGTGGCTTGCTTCTTTCCTATTTCTGAGATTTCCTGACTTGCTTTCTACCTCAGACCTTGTACTGTAGATTCTCCTACTTGAAAAGCCTACCTCAACTCTTGGCTGATTCTTTCTGCTACATCTCCAGAGAAGACTCCCTAATTACCTCTCTACTCAGAGAAGCTTCCCACCTTTGACTTCGGCGCTTATCAGCCTAGATTCCTCCCATAAACCACAGAACAGATTCTCAGTTCTCTGAAGGGCTTGTATGTAACTTGTACCATTCTTGTTATATAGGAGAGAAGTTAATTCATTTAATAAACAATGGATGCCTAGGGCATTAGGGTTTAATTCTTTATGATCTAATCTATCATATCATCTGGATTATTTCCTTGGTACCACTCAGCACACCCCATGATTATCTGGTTTATCATTTGTTGATTGTCTGCCGCCCCATTCTAGCATGTGCAGCTGTAAGAGGTGAGGGAGCTTATCTGTGTTGATCAGGCTGAATCCCTAACACCCGGCAAGATACCTGTTGCATCCCAGAAGTACAGTATGTCTTTGTTGATAAGTGAAAAAATATTACTTCACTTTTTATGATTTAGAATCTTTTCAGTACCCTAGAGCAGAAATTCTTAAACTTTAGTGCATCTTCTAAAGAACTATACCTCCAAAGAATGAGAATGCAGTAATTCTGAAATTGACTCTTTTAGGTGAAAGGAAGTAAGTTTAGGTTGGTTTTGTGAAATAAAATAAAATCTTGAGCCCTCAGCTGATAACGAACACTCTCTTGGCTGGGAGGACCCCCACAAACGCCCTAAAGCTGAGTTGCTAGCCTTGACAAGAGAAGTTAAGAAAGCCTTGTCCTGGAGATATCCTGGGAGATACCCTTTATAACTCATTAACAGGCCTAAGGCTATGCAAGATAAAGCTCAAATCACACCTGTAGGCCACTGATTTACTTAATAGATTGCTTGTGTCCTTAACTTAAAATGCCTCTGAAACTGCAACTAAAAATGGTCAAATGGTAAATTTTATGTTGTGTTTATTTAACCACAATTTTTTCTTTATTTTTTGGAGACAGAGTCTCACTCTGTTGATGTGGTCACAGCTCACAGCAACCTCCAGCTCTTGGGCTAGGCAATTCTCTTGCCTCAGCCTCCCGGGTAGCTGGGACCACAGGCGTCCGCCACAGCGCCCGGCTATTTTTTTGTTGCGGTTTGGCCGGGGCTGGGTTTGAACCCGCCGCCCTCGGTATATGGGGCCGGTGCCCTACTCACTGAGCCACAGGCGCCTAACCACATTTTTTAAAAAGCAAAGGAAGGCAGAGCAGGTGGCTCTCCCCTGTAATCCTATCACTCTGGGAGGCCTAGGAGGGTGGATTGTGGATTGCTCGAATTCAAGACCAGCCTGAGCAACAGCAAGACCGGTCTCCAAAAACAGCCGGGCATTATGGTGTGTGCCTGTAGTTCCAGTTGCTCTGGAGGCTGAGGCAAGAGGATCGTCTGAGTCCAGGAGTTTGAGGTTGCTATGAGCTATGATATCTAGGCACTCTACTGAGGGCAACAAATGAGACTCTGCCTCAAAAATAAATAAATAAACAAATTAATTAATTAAATAAAAAGCGAAGGAAAGAAGAAACGATGTACTGTATCCCAGTGAAATTTTTGCCATAAAAGCTTCTCTGTTGTAAACGCAGTGAAGGACTTGCCCCTTTCTCCAGAATCTCCTAGGCAGATCCCAGAAACCTGCATGGCGGTTCAAACAACACAGCCAAGCAGTTTTACTTCGTGATCTCTAATACACAAAGGGAATCCACGAACCCGTTGGAAACGTTCCGTCAGCCCTGCCCAGTTCATGCTTTCTGCCATTGCTTGGTTTTAAAATTTCTAAGATGTCCCAAGAAATTCTGTGGAAAAAGAATGCGACAGACGGATGCAAAACCCGCCAATAATGTGTGACTTGATAAAGGAAACTGCCTCAGGGCAGCAAAGATGATAGCATCACGGACAGACAGGAATTGCTCTTCTCTAAACGTTATTTTGCCTTTTTTCTAGGTTGGAGAGCAGTGTGAGCGGCGAGGGGACCGCAAGGGGGAAAGGAACTCTCCACCAGCCGGGGCCGCACATAGAACACAGGCAGAGCCGGACTGGCCGGGTCGAGGGGGTGCGGAGGGGACCGGCCCTGGTGACTCAGTTTCCCGGGTAGAGGTGCCCGGAGCACCGCCCCTCTGACGTACGAGGGGCGGGGCCTGGCGGGCCACTACGGCGCGCGAGCGCGGGGCGGGCCCGGGAGGTGGGCACGCGGGGAGCGAGGCGAGGCGCCCCCGGAGCCGCGCGGGCCGCGCGGGCCGAGGCGGAAGCCTGGGCGGGAGGCGGAAGGCGGGGCGGCCAGCTGAGTCACCGGGATCGACCCGCCCGCCGCTTTCAGGGGCGAGGTGACAGCGGCCCAGGACGGGCGGCCGCAGCTGCCCGCTGCTCCAAGGGACCGCCGGGCGGCGGAGAGCAGGTCAGGAGCCGGGGTCGAGCTGGGCCGGGCGGGGAGCGGCGGTCGCTGTCCCGGGCCGCGGGCGGAGGGGACCCACGCGCAGAGGGACTCACGGAGCGGCTGGGCCTGCGGCGCGCTGCGCTTGGTCGGCCCGGAGCCCGCGAGGGGCTGTGGGCGCCGTATGCCCTGCTCGCACCGTTGCCTCCCACGGCTGGGTCGGACCCCTGGGGGTCCCGGGAGTTGGAGGGGGAGAAGAGGGATGCGGACGTGAGCTTTTTAAATGGTGTCAAGCCCTGGGCTCTTTTCACTGCAGTGGAATTTAAGAGCTGGAAATGGAATTCAGTATTAGCCCAACCCCTTTATTTTACAGATGCTCAAACCACTCATCTAGTCAGTATAGGAATCCGTGATTCCGAGTAAGGGAGGCAGAGTTTCCCAGGCAAGAGTTAGACTTGTTTAGCTAGAGATGCAGCTTTGGTTATGGCAGGGTTTTGCAGGTACCCACGGACACCTGCATTCCTGCTGCAGGTACTGATGTCCATTAAGTATCAGTGTTTCCAAGGTTGATGATGCTGTCACTTGAATAAAGGGATTTTGGGTTACCAAACAGGCCAGGGTCTAATGCACATTAGGAGCTGTGGAGAATACTTGGAGAATAGTTAAATTTTGAGTACAAAAACAAAACTATTTTAAATGCAGTCTCATTCTTTACTATCTCATTCGTACAATAGTGAAGGGTAAATATTTTTGGCACATACGTTATTTCTTTTACTGTATAAGACACGAGTATTGGGCAGTGCCTGTGGCTCAGTGAGTAGGGTGCCGGCCCCATATGCCTAGGGTGGCGCGTTCGAACCTCTCCCAGGCCAAACTGCAACAAAAAATAGCTGGTGTTGTGGCGGGTGCCAGTAGTCCCAGCTACTCGGGAGGCTGAGGCGAGAGAATCGCCTAAGCCTGAGAGCTGGAGGTTGCTGTGAGCTTTGACGCTACGTCACTCTACCTAGGGCGACAGAGTGAGACTCTGTCTCTAAAAAAAAAAAAAGAAAGAAACGAGTATCTTGTGTTGAAACGCTTCCTTTTTGTAATTAGCGATGCTGTGGTATGTGGCAAGCTAGCAGTAATACTAATATTTAGGGCTTGAGCATAGCTTAGCTCTGCTTGTTTACATAGCTGAGTTACAGGCGGTGAGTAGAACTGATTACTCTGTAGTATATTTTGAAGACTGAAGTACTTTCACAGCATACAGGCATCTTTTCTTAGTCAGTGCTGTCTTTATTACTCTCACAGCATGAATAGAATCCAGGTGACGAGCAAGTTAGTTTACCTTTCAGCGCCCATTTCTAAAACGTTGAATTACAGGCTCTCTAAGGCCCTCTTCTAACTCTAGAGTTCTCTGATTTTACATGTTAAACTTGAAACACATGTCACTCATGGTGGCAACAAAAACATTTTAAGAAAAACGTTTTAAAAAAGTTCTGCATGATGCATAACTAATCTCTTTCTTTCTTGTTTTCTTTTCTTTCTTTTAAGACAGTCATGTACTGTTGCCTGGGCTAGCATGCCATGGTCCCAGCCTAGCTGCCAGCAACCTCACACTTCCAGACTCAATCAATCCTTTCGCCTAAGCCTCCCGAGTAACTGGGACTACAGTCTTGTGCCACCACACCCAGCTAATTTTTCTATTTTTAGTAGAGACAGGGTCTCTCTTTGCTCAGGCTGGTCTCAAACTTCTGAGCTTAAGCTGTCCTCCTGCCTTCACCTCTTCAGAGTGCCAGGATTTGGGGAGTGAGCCACCATGCCTCACAATGCTTAGCAAATCTTAAAATTCATTATTTTCATCTCTCCCAGTTACTTTGTCAATGTTGGGCTAAAATAAATGAAAAGTGATTTTTCAAATTATGGACACTTCAATGTTCAATTTACTTAAATTCAGAGACTAGAATGGAGTGCTTTGTGTATAGTGGAGAACAGCTTTAGTCTGGCCTGGGAATGGGGTCTCTGTAGTGCCACAGATAACTTTTGCAATAAGCAAGAACGTTCTGACTCGAAAATGTGATAAGATGACTTTTATACAGTGTTCATATTTTGTGTATTTTTGGTTGAGATTAATGATAATTTTTATGGACATTCTGTCCAAGTATGTTATGATTATTTGTTTATCTTATAGTCCAGAGACAGAGCATTTCCCTCTTTTAGTTTCCATTGATTTCTGACTCTTTTCTGAATCCTTTCTCTGAGTGCCTCCCTTCCCTGCAGAGACCCTCTTGACATTTCTCTTTTAGCCACATAGCAGTTCAGAGCCCCTTGCAAGCATTGATTGAATTTATATTATTTTTTTCTTAGAGAACAAGATAAATCATGCTTCTTGAATCACCATTTAAGATCTAAAAACAAAGGGTAGAGGGGGCAGGGCCCGTGGCTCAGTGAGCAGGGCGGGCCCAATATACTGAGGGTGGCAGGTTCAAACCCGGCCCCAGCCAAATTGCAACAACAACAAAAATAGCTTGGCGCTGTGGTGGACGTCTGTAGTCCCAGCTATTCAGGAGGCTGAGGCAAGAGAATTGCCTAAGCGCAGGAGTTGGAGGTTGCTGTGAGCTGTGATGCCACAGCACTCTACCAAGGGCAATAAAGTGAGACTCTGTCTCTACAAAAAAAAAAAAAAAAAAACCCAAAGGGTAGATAGATATTTATTTTTAGAACATAGACTCCATGATGCTCTGGTTCTGGGCAAGGGTTAAGTGGACCAGGTTTAGATTTTTATCTTCTCTGTTTGGACACTGCAATATAGGAAGCCTCCAGAGCCAGTGAACTCATTTATCTGCATCTCAGAAGGAAATGCTTTCTTCATGATCCATAGTGAAGCTTCATGTTCACTTGGATATTATTCCCAACCCTCCAAATCATTTTTATCAGTGTTGGGCTTAAAAATTGGTTTTTCACACTATGGATACTTTAGCGTTAAATTTGTTTGGGGGAATTTTTTTTAAATGATAAAGAAGCCATTATAACTAAATGAATGAAAATGGGGCTTACATACCTGTTGCCAGGTATAAAGCTTGACTTATTTTCTAGGTTTATTGTTCTGTCATTTCTGAAGTTGGTTAAGTCATTGTGACTTACACTGTGGCATTATTACAAGATTACCTCCTGTGACGTTCTCAAGCGTGCTTGGTCTTCTGCCAAAGCATCCTTAAAATTCATTCAGAATACTTCTGAAAAGTTTTACAATCCCAGTTCAATTAATATGAAGTAGCTTCTTATATCCCAGTTCAGCAGGAAAACATTTGAATAAGCTAATTCTCAACATTGCTTAACTTAGTCTTTTTGGTCAGGAATTATGATATACCAGTATCTTGCCTAGGAAGACAGAAGGTTCTAAAATATTATAGCAGCCATAAAGTCAGATCACTAGGCAGCTCCATGATGAAACTGCTGTTAAACAAATGAAGGTGGTAACTTTTGGTTAGGTATTTTATCGTCCATGCTATAAAAGGTAGCCATGGGAGGTAAAGTAGACACAGAGTGGCTAACATGGTTTGTAGATTTGTGGGTCTTCTCTTCTGACTGAAGGGTGTGCCCACCAAGAAATGAACCAGCACAGGAGGGCAGACAGGGTGTTGTACATGGAGTGTGAAGGCATGGTTTTTGGTCCTGACTTGTTCATCCATTCATCAAATACACTCTGAGTGCCTGTATGTGCTGGGCACTGTTGTAGGTACAGGGGATACAGCAGTGAGCAAAACAGACACAGCCTTCTGGAACAGACATTCTGGGGGGTGGAGGCAGATAGTAAATGAATGTGTGAATGGACAGAAGGTCAGACGATCAGAATGCTGTGGAGAGCTTTAAAGCAGCGTCAGTAGGAGATGCGAAGTATGTTTGCATGGTGGGGGATTTACTTTTTATACAGAGGGGTCTGAGAAGGCCTCTGCTGAGATTTTGATCTGAGACTTGAAGTATCTGAGGGAGTGAATGGGAGGAGGCAGTGGGTGAGCAGGTTCTAAGTCTGATGCAGGAGCATGAGTGGCATGTGTGAGGGCAGCAAAGTCATGGTGGCTGGGCGGTGTGGCATGGGTGAGGGGGAGTGACCGCAGATGAGAGTCAGTGGGGGGTGGGAGGGGCACATCAGTGCAGGCCATTGTAAGATTTTGGCCTTTGCTCTGAGTGAGGGGAAGTGATTGGAGAGTTTTGAACAGTGAAGCTCATGGTGACTTATGTGTTAAAAGGATCACTCTGGCTGCTGGGCTGAGAATAGACAGAAGGGGGACAAGGGCTGAATCTGGGACCCCTTCCTTTTTAAACCAGTTGTGTCACCCCAAACCATAATTCTTCTCAGACCTTTGGTTTCCTTCTTTGTAAAATAGCTGGGGCCATCCAGTCCAAGAACTTTAAGATTCCAAGTGGTGCAGGATGTTTGTACAGGGAGGCAGGAGGTGTCGGAAGAGATTCTAAATAAATAGCTTCAAATGACCTGAAAACTTGACACCAGCCTGGCTTTAGCTGAATCATCCCAAATCAAGAGGCATTCAGGTCTTTTCAGTCAGGTTGTCAGGTCATGAGAACAAAAACACTGTTTCGTAAATATTCTCTGCTGATCCTTTCCATACTTTGCTGATCTCTGAATTTTCCCTTCCTGATTGAAAAAAGGATAAAAAGCTGGTACTCATCAACAGAGCTGGCAACCAGAGTAGCTTTTGTTGTTAGGAAAATTGGGAACTTTGGGGAAAGAAGCAATTCTAATTTTGTATTTATCCTAGGTCAGTCAAATTTTTCTTTTATAACATGCAAAAAAAAATATAAAAGATTGCTTTTGTTTTTACTTACCTTATCCCATTCCCAGCCACTCAAGCCTCATTCTAATGCACTTACTATCTTTCTTTTTGTCTATCTAGGATCTTGCAGAATGGGAGTGTTTGTTTTGTATGTATGCTTTTTTAGTTTATAATGCTTTGTATCAGTTTTCTTCTTGCTTCTCTAAGTCCTGTTTTTGAAGATCTGTCCCAGTTGCTGTGTGTATGTCTAGTTTTCTGCTCCTTGAGGCTGCATTCTCCTCCGTGCGATGTGCATCCACCACCATCTTGCCAGCTGTCTGTGTATTGCATGGATTCTCAGCCTGTCCCTACTCCCTAACACCTCAAATATTGCTGCAGTTAACATTTTCATACATGTCCACTTAGGAAGCTATATAATATTTCTGTGGACTATATATGTAGAAGGGAATTGCTGGATTGTAGGCATGTTTGGACTGAATTTGATTAAATGGGGCCAGCTTCCTCTGCACCAGTCTCTGTCCCCCCTTCAGTGTGCAAGGCTCCTGTGTCTTCATGACCCATCAACACTCAGCTCTTTTCAGCTTTTCCATTCTTGCTAGTCTAAGTGCAAAGTGATACCTAAGTGTTGTTTTAATTTATAGTCATTGATTACTAATGACTTTGAATGTCTCTTATACAGACAGCTTCTTCTGTAAATTGCTTATTCATATCTTTGCCATTTTCTGTTTTGTTGTTGTTGCTGTTGACTTGTGGAAGTAATTTTATGGTATAAATATTTACTCCTTGTTATATTTAGACTTTGCAGATATGTTCTCATTTGGTCATCTATTGATTTTGTCTATGCCATTCTTTGATCAAGAAAAAAATTCTTCATTTTGGTATAATCAAATAAATAAACTCTTTGACTTTGGTTTATATTTTTGGTGTTTTAATAATCCCTTCCTGGGTGGTGCCTGTGGCTCAGTGAGTAGGGCGCTGGCCCCATATACTGAGGGTGGCAGGTTGAAACCGGGCCCCGGCCAAACTGCAACAAAAAATAGCTGGGTGTTGTGGTAGGCACCTGTAGTCCCAGCTACTCGGGAGGGTGAGGCAAGAGAATTGCCTAAGCCCAAGAGCTGAAGGTTGCTGTGAGCTGTGACACCATGGCACTCTACTGAGGGCAACAAAGTGAAATTCTGTCTCTTAAAAAAAAAAAATAGGCTCAGCGCCTGTGGCTCAAGCAGCTAAGGCACCAGCCATGTACACCTGAGCTGGCAGGTTCGAATCCAGCCCAGGCCCGCCAAACAACAGTGATGGCTGCAACCAAAAAAATAGCCTTGCGTTGTGGCGGGCACCTATAGTCCCAGCTACTTGGGAGGTGGAGGCAGGAGACTCGCTTGAGCCCAGGAGTTGGAGGTTGCTGTGAGCTGTGATGCCACAGCACTCTACCCAGGGCGACAGCTTGAGGCTCTGTCTCACACAAAAAAAAAAAGAATCTCTTCCACATCTCTCAGCCATATCTTGTGACTACACTATTTCTAGATCCCATATATGCCTGTAATGTTAAAGATTTAGCCCTATTTTTGTCCACTTAATAAGCTGGTTTTTCTAATAACATCTCAGAAAATTCCATGCTTTACTTCATTTAATTGTGGTACCCTGTTTATTTATTTGCAGTTTTTGGCCAGGGCTGGGTTTGAACTCGCCCTACACATTGAGCCACAGGTACCACCCAGTACCCTCTTTATATATGTTTCCATGGGTAAACCTGTCTGTCTCTAAGCCTCTATTTTCCATTTGCTAGCTCTTACTTCATATTTTATTGCTCTGATTTTATTACAGTGACTTTGGTAGTATGTCCTAATGACTGGCACAGCAAGTCATTCATTTTAAAGTTTACTTAGCTCTTCCTGGGCCAAAATTTTTTTTCCCTATAAAGTTTGGAATAAGTTTACCAAGTTACTGAAAAATTATATTTTTGAGGGATTTTTATTGGCATTATGTTGAATTTATAAATTATTTGGGGGAGACCTGATAGCTCTTTGATAACTCATTCCATCCAAGAGCTTGTAATGTGCCTTTACATTTATTCAGATTGCTTTTCTCAGAATTTTTTAAAATTTGGAAATCAGGCTTGGTGCCCATAGCTCAGCAGTTAGGGCGCTGGCCACATACACTGACACTGGCAGGTTCGAACCCAGCCCAGGCCTGCCAAACAACAATGACAACTACAATAAAAACATAGCCAGACATTGTGACAAGTGCCTGTAGTCCCAGCTATTTGGGAGGCTGACGCAAGAGAATCGCTTAAGCCCAAGAGTTGGGGGTACTGTGGGCTGTGACGCCATGGCACTCTATC
This sequence comes from Otolemur garnettii, assembly GCF_000181295.1. NCBI lineage: Eukaryota > Metazoa > Chordata > Mammalia > Primates > Galagidae > Otolemur > Otolemur garnettii. Next base: position 20,632,168 of record NW_003852416.1, read on the forward strand.
AAGGGTGACATAGTGAGACTCTGTCTCAAAAAATAAATAAATAAAATAAAATAAGTTGGAAATCATTTAAAACAGCTCTAAGAATAGTACAAAAACTCTCGTATGTTCCTTACACAGAACCACCAAATGTTAGGATTTTGACATATTTGCTTTAATACTCCCTCTTTATATTCTACATACTTTTTTCCTGTCCGCTTTGATTAATTGTAGATATCATGTTCCTTTACTCCTAAATATGTACTTCACCAGCTCATTTTTAAGTCCTTTACTAGAACTTTAACATTTTCTCCAAGAAGGTATAGGAAGGTATTCATGTTTCTTTTTATTACTATTTTCTAGTTGGTTATTGGTAGTTTAAGGGAAAGCACATACTGATTATTGTAAGCAGATCCTGTATCCAACAATCTTGCTTCGTTGTCTTATTCAAATAATCTGTTGATTTCTTTTATTCCCCTGGTGGTTAATTATACCCTTTGAAAACAGTGGTAGTTTTTTTGCTTATTTCCCATCCTTTCACCTCTTATTTTTCTTTCCTTGTAGTTTTGGCCAGAACTTCCAGGATTATGTCATAACGTAGTTATATTGTTGTCTTAGTGGGCATCCTTGTCTTGCTCTCAATCTTAAAAAGAGTCTAAAGATTTCACATTTCATATGTTTGTTTTAGGTTTTTTTTTGAGACAGGATCTCAAGCTGTCGCCCTGGGTAGAGCTGTGGCGTCACAGCTCACAGCAACCTCAAACTCTTGAGCTTAAGCCATTCTCTTGCCTCAGCCTCCCAAGTAGCTGGGACTACAGGTGCCTGCCACAACGCCTGGCTGTTTTTTTGTTGCAGTTGTCATTGTGGTTTTTAGCTGGCCGGGGATGGGTTCGAACTCACCAGCCTCAGTGTATGTGGCCGGCTCCCTTCCTACTGAGCTACCGGTGCCATCTGTTTTAGGTTTTTTCCTCTCTAATGAACTATTCCTAATTTACTACTGAGAGTTTTCGTCAAAAATAGGTGTTAAACTTTATCAAATACGTTTTCAAGTTCTGCGCTTCAGGAAGTAAGATGGCATCAGGCAGGCTCCATACCAAAATCCTAAGCCCTATGCTGAGGTTGTTTCAAACCAAAGATAAATGAGAGTTCTCAATATTTCTGAATACTACCTATATAGATTTATGGTAAACAATCCAAAATTCTAATATAAGTTTATTTCATGATTAGATCAGCTTTTCCTTCTTGCCATTAAGAGTCAGAATTTAAATAGCTGGAGTGAAGAATTAGAGCAAAGAGCCATATTCAGGATAACATTGATTGTCACTGATTGTAACTATCAGATATGTAAAATTGTAGCTTTTGTACTCTGGATTGGTCTTTATTCCAGTTCTTACTTAAGTATATCTTATTTAAGTATATCTCAAGAAACACTGAGGTAGTTTGGCAAGTAGAGCCATAGTTGGTTTTTCAACATCTGTAGGGTATTGGGCAGTTACTTTTCATGGCTCTCTATTTTAGGCTAGCTATTTTTCCTTATTATAGAAGCTGTACCTCTTCATTGTAGAAAATTTGCAAAATATGGAAAAGAAAATCTGTGATTTGGGGGTTGCCTGTGGTTCAAGGAGTAGGGCACCAGCCCCACATACCGGGGGTGGTGGGTTCAAGCCCGGCCCCTGCCAAAAAAAAAAAAAAAAGAAAATCTGTGATCCTACCTTTTTGCACCAACCCCTGTTAAAATGTTGGTTCTCTCTCTCTCTTCTCTAGTTTTGGTGGGAAAGAGGTTTGTGGAGGAGGGGAGGATATTTTAAATTGCACTGTGTGATTTTGTATCACCCTTCCATTTTCAGGGTTAGGCTGTTAACTCCTGTTCTCTTTGCTTTGATTGCTCCTCTGGGAGAAAAATCTAATAAGGAAGTTATAATTAATTTACAGCCATTGGGTGATAGCTAGCTTGTTATTTGGAACAGTCTATGCCTGTGGGAGCCTCTGTGCATGAACAGCCTAAAGTCATTGTCAGAATGTGGAGCGGTCATACCCCAAATACCAACAGATCAAAGACTAGCTTGGAGGGGAGAAGGACATTTGGCGTCACTTTGCTTCAGTGACATCTTCCTTCTTCAGACCACAATGTCAGAAAATAGAATGCAGGAAATAGTAATTTATTTTCTTTTGACTCTGAAATAAAATCCAACACAATTGTTTTGTTTTCCTAATCACCTTGACTAATGCGGTGTGTGGAGCAGGCATGGGCTAATAAATGGCAGAAAGCGACAGGATCCCAGGTTAGCATTGCTGTCAGCAGGGACGTTCAATACCCAGCTGCCTTCCTTCCTGGCTCTCATCCCTTCCCCTGCTCTGTTTTTGTTTTTTTTTTTTGCTGTAACACTTGTCACTTTCTAAAAACACTGTGGCCTGCCTACCTTGAGGAGAAAGTTCTTCAAGGGCAGGAAGTTTTGTTTGGTTCCCCGATAATGTCCCAGGCAGCTTGAACAGTGCTTGGTGCATCACATGCCCTCAAACCCATAAAGTGAATGGGTCCATACAGAAGGAGCCCTGTGATCCGCAAGAGGGTCATCTCAGGGGTGGGCGAGGAAAGAAAGTGCTCCTAGCCTCCTTTCAGTGCTCGTGTTCAGTAAGCTAGTAGAATCCCCATTTCCTCTTTGATATTGTTAAGTGCCACCAATAGCCCAGACACCAGAGTTAATTTCTCTACATCTGTTCTAGCCCCGCCTGGGGACTCTACATTTTCCCCAAAGTAGAATGTGAGCATCTGTGATGCTGACAAACACATGGTGGGAGGAGGGCCGGCGTAGAATAATCAGTGCTGACATTCTAGCCTGGGTCTGAGCCCAGCACACGCTCGGCATTGTTTTCATGAGGTGATTCTCCTAGGATAAATGAGTCTGCCCCATCAGCAGAAAAAGTTGCAATGGATGTGCCGAGTTGTGCTTAACTCCCCAACCTCACACCCCTTTCTAGTTGATTCTTTCCTCCCATTCCCAGCAATGCAGAAACTTTATGGCTTTTGTCATTTCTAAACAATAGGTGTTCTGGATCTGGTTCAGAGTCTCATGGTGAGCAATCATGCCTTCCGTACCTGGTCAGTTTATTTTAAAGCAAAATCTGAAATCATGTGCTGTACAGAATACTGAGAAAAAGTTGCCACAAGTACACCATAATGTTATCCTCGAGGCCAGGGCCACAGACTCTGTCCTATAGAGATCATTGCTTGGCTCATAGTCCTGAGATGCTGCTTTACTTTATTGCTCTGCTACAACACTTATTGGTATTACCTACCCACCTCCCGCCCCACAAAATCTTAAACTTTACTGTCTGACCCTCACATCTGAGCCAAATTTGCTTATATACAGTAGTCCCTCCCATGCATTCCAATCCCCAGTGAATACCTAAAACCAAGGATAGTATTGAACCCTACTTATACTATATTTCTTCCTATACATACATCCCCATGATAGTGTTTAATTAAAGTCACAGTTTAGATTAGGTAAAAGGTTAACAAAAACTAATACTAGAGTAATTATAACAGTATACTAAGCGTAATGAAAGTTATGTGATTATGATCTTTCTCACTCTCAAAATATCTACTCTGTGTATTTACATATTTTTGGACCATGATTGACCACAGGTAACTGAAACCATGGAATACAAAACTGCAGATAAGGGAGAACTGTATAAAATATAACATTAATTTAATAACAGCGCTATTATTTTGGCCAGTTGCCACACTAAATGGTAATTGGCTAACATATGGTCTCGTTTAATTGTAAAAGGATTTTATGAGGAAGATACCATTAGAATCTTTATTTTACAGATGGAGAAACTAAGGTACAAATTGGTAAGAAACCTGCCCTTTTGTTACAGATCTATAAGAAACTTGCCCTAAAGTCACACTGTTATTAAGTGGTAGAACTAGAATTCAAAGTTATGTCCTTTTATCTCCAAAGTTCATGTTCCTAATCACTTTGTGAGGCTGAGGCAAGCAAGTGCCCAAAGACAAGATGTGACCTTGACAGTTCAGCAGTTATTGAGGTTTGTCTTTGTTTCGGGTATGTTGGACTAACTAGCCAGCACTGTCTTAGTTGTGGAGGGATCTGAGGGTTTTGCCTGGAGCTGGAACTGCTCTGGGAACTCCTCTCTGGATTTTGCACTGACAGCTTCAGATAGAAACCTTGTGGCACTTGAAAAAACATGAAAGGCTCTGAAACTATCCATCCAGGTCGCATTCTTCAACTTTTTAACCCTTTTCATAATGAAGTATTTAAGATTTACAAAATGAGTAAAGAATTACACAACCAACATCTATCCAATGCTCAATTTAAGATCTATGAAGCTGGGTTGGTTTCTATATTGGACCTCCTTTTGCCATTTTGTAGATGACTTTAAAAAAAATAGGATTCTAGCTCTGCGCCTGTAGCTTAGTGGTTAGGGCCCTGGCCACATACATAGGGGCTGGCGGTTCGAACCCGGCCCAGGCCTGCCAAACAATGACAAATACAGCAAAAAAATAGCTGGGCATTGTGGCGGGCACTGGTAGTCCCAGCTACTTGGGAGGCTGAGGCAAGAGATTCACTTAAGCCCAAGAGTTTGAGGTTGCTGTGAGATGTGAGCCACAGCACTATACCAAGGGCAACATAATGACACTCTGTCTCAAAAAGAAAAATAGGATTCCCTTTTATTTACATATGACAGCAATACCATTATTATCACCTAAAAAATAGGAGTAATTCAATTCTTTAATGTAGTCAAGAATCTAGTCAATGTTCAAAATTCCCCATCTGTCTGTCTCTTTTTTTAAATAATTGTTTGAATCAGGATCCAAGAAAAGTATGCTATTGCATTCAGTTAATGTCTTTCTTTCTTTCTTTCTTTTTTAGAGATGAGGTCTCGCTATGGTGCCCAGGCTGGAGTGCAGTGGCGTGATCATAGCTCACTGCAGCCTTGAACTCCTGGGCTCAAGCGATCCTCCTGCCTCAGCCTCCCGAGTAGCTGGGACTACAGGCACATGCCACCATGCCTGGCTTACTTAATGTGTTTATTAAGTGGCTTTTAATTTGTAAGTTTCCCTTTTAAAATTTAAAATTTTTGCTTGCAATTTATTTGTTGAAGGAATTGGTTGTTTGTTTTATTAGTGTTTCCCACATTCTGGATTTTTTAAGAGCATGTTGTCTAGTGAGTTACTTTACCCTTGAATCTGTCAGTCAGTGCGGAGAGTTTCCAAGTTAGTCAAGCTTCCATAAATAGAAAGGATTCATTGGCCCATGTTGTTTGGTCTGGCCCTAAGGTCATTTCTGAAGAGTCTTCCAAATGTCCCAGGTGTCAGGGAATGACATTATCAACAGCAGACCATCTCCATTTAATAACATTCTGCCTCAGATGGAATTTTATAAGTTCTCTCTGGCAAGGCGTTTTCATGTTCCCTAGAGTTAGGGAAGATAATTGTGAAGAAAATAAGTACTCTGGTTTTCTTCTGTAGACAGTGCTTGTTGCTTTAAGGATTTCTGGGGCTCAGTGCCAGAACCTCCTTGGGATATTATTGTCTTATAGTTTAGATCTGCTTATCAGGAAGGGTCTGGGAATCCCTAGGGTCAGTAAGAGGAGAATCAGTTTACATTAAAACCAGACTTCCTTAGTGCCTGTTGGAGTCCTGTGTTCCTGAGCAGCTAGCTGCGCTGTGGAGCACGATACTAACAGCTGTGTTTTTCAGACCTGTTTTCATCACTTGTTCTTTTTGCTGCATGTCTGAATGTTGTTCAGTAATTACAATAGCTGGACCACTGCTATTGGTGGACCACTGGACATGAAGAAATCCAGTTTTAGTTTTCTCTTAGTTTTGTTGCTTTGACCTGCTAGGCCACTGTGAAAGTTTTACAGGACAGTGAACCAGTATTAAAAGTAAAAACAATGAACACTGCTGAAGAATAAAGCTATGTTTGGATTTATTTATTTAGTGGTTTGAAGGTTGTAAGAAAAAAGAAAAAACTATATTTAGTTTTATAGTCAAATAGTTATTAATAAACCAAGACTAAAAAAATAACATAGAAAGACTTTGACTAAATTTATTATAAGAGATTTGCCTTGATTAAAGACATTGATATCTGTAAATTAGTGAAAATATTTGGGTTGAATTTTTCCAGAATGTTCAAACTTTATTCTTATATTCCCTAGGTGGGATTCAGGCTTGGTTAATATTCTCTTCTTGTGACTTTCAAATGCTTAAAAAAATACAATTATTATTCATGATAAAAGTGTTAATCAGAAGTGATTTGCTAGTTAACTGATTGTTCTTCCTTGCAGGGGTCAGTTAACAATAACAAGCACTTCATGTTCACACCTGATCACAGGTGGCCACATTACAAGAGAGAACGTATTTGAAAAGCAGTCTGTCGGTGTATTGTGATAATGTGTGATTTAATGCTGTCATATACTTCATTTTCTTTTTTATTTCCTTGCTTATTTTTAATTTTATTTCTTTGCTTTTTTAAATTGTTGTTGAGACAGAGTCCCACCCTATGCCCCTGAGTAAAGTTCAATGGTGTCATAGCTCACTGCAACCTCAGACTCTGGCTGTTGGCATCCCACTGCCTCAGCCTCTGGAAGCTGCTGGGATTACAGGCGCTCGCTGCAGTGCCCGACTGGGTTTTTCCATTTTTTTAGGAGTTGGGGTCTCACTCTCGGTCAGGCAAGTCTCAAACTCTTGAGCTCAAGCAGTTCTCCCTCCTCAGCTTCCCAAAGTTCTGGGATTACAGGCATGAGCCACTGCACCCAGCTGTAGTATACTTTATATAGAGAGAACTACTACTCTGGTATGTCTCAATTCTGTGGTGATTTTCTTTTCTTTTTTTTTTTAATAGAGTTATATTTATTTATTTATTTTTTGCAGTTTTTGGTTGGGGCCAGGTTTGAACACGCCACCTCTGGTATATGGGGCTGGTGCCCTACTCCCTGAGCCACAGGCACCGCCCTTGTGTTGTTTTTCTTGTGTGCAGAAGGAAGAATAGTTGAAAAGGTACATGTGGCCTTGTAAAAACTGCCAGTATTCTTGAGGCTAGAATTTAGGGTATATGGTAGGTGGAGATTATCAGGAGATGGGAACAAACTTGTGGGCAGGGACCAGATCATGATGAGCTTTGTAGAATCTGTAAGGGAGTTTTAGATGCTTTCTACAAGTGATAGATGGGAAACCTTTGAGGAACTGCAAGCAATGGGAAATATGAGATTATGCTTCAGGCTGGATGTGGTGACATGTGCCTATAGTTCCAGCAACAGGGGAGGACAAAGCAGGAGTATCTCTCGAGGCCAGGAGTTTGAGTCCAGCCTGGGCAACATAGCAAGATGGTGTAAGTACCATCTCTTAAAAAGAAAAGAGTTTTTAAAAAGATAATCCTAGCTGTAGTATGGAAAATAGGATAGAGATAAAAGTAATAGGTAGCAATTTAGGAGGCCATACAGCTGTTATGTGTATGTATGTAGTCCCAAAGAAAAGATGGTGAGAGTCATAGCTTGATGTATTTAAAGGATTTAACAATCGTGCCAATGTTTTTCCTAGAAGTACAGGATCTTTTGTAGAAGAGTAAATAAATTAATTCCATATCCCTTTTCTGTTACTGGAAGGCATTGGCAAAGGCTTTCTTGGATCCATATGCAGGGATCTCATTTGTAAACTGCTGCCAAATCCTTGTGGTCTGTTGTGGATGCATAGATCATTTAGGGCTTAGAGTAGAGGGGTGTGTCAGTTGCTGTGTCCTCCTGACCAGTAACCACAGAGAGTCATATTACTCCCCCTTCCTCTTGTGAGGAAAGCGAGTCGCAGTTTTGAGAAGTTAGCTGTGCTCAGAGCCCGCTGCCTCATCTGCATTATTTATGTTACAGTCAGTCTGGGTAATGATGATGGTCCTCCTCTTCCTCTGCTGCCATCATCATCACTGTTCTCATAGCTGACATTTACTGAGTACTTACTGTTTGCAGAAAGTATATTAAATGTTTTATTTACGTTATCAAATTTAATCTTCATAACATTCCATGAAGGAAATTACTGTTATTATCTTTAGCTTACAGATGAGTTTACAGGCTACGGTTCAAAGGATTCTATGGAACTTGCAAGGTCACAAAGCTTGACAGAGTCAGAAATTGAAACTAATTCTGACTTTAGAATCTGTGCTCTTTTTTCCTTCTCTTTTTTTCTTTTTTTTTTTTTTGAGACAGAGTTTCACTTTGTCACCTTTGGCAGAATCTGAGCTCTTTTTTCTATTTCTTTTTTTTTTTTTTTTCTTGAGACAGAGTTTCACTTTGTCATCATTGGCAGAGTACCATGGTGTCACAGCTCACAGCAACCTCAAACTCTTGGGCTCAAGTGATTCTCTTGTCTCAGCCTCCCAAGTAGCTGGGACTACAGGTGCCTGCCACAGTGCCCGGTTATTTTTGAAAGACGGGGTCTCGCTCTTGTTCAGGCTTGTCTTGAACTCCTGAGCTCAGGCAATGCACCTGCCTTGGCTTCCTAGAGTGCTAGGATTACAGGTGTAACCCACTGTACCAGGCCTAGAGTCTGAGCTTTTTTTTTTTTTTTTGCAGTTTTTGGCCAGAGTCAGGTTTGAACCTGCCACCTCTGGTATATGGGGCTGGCGCCCTACTCCTTGAGCAACAGGTGCCGCCTGAGTCTGAGTTCTTAAATGTTATGTGCATATATGTAGCTATTACTTAATACAATTAAGTAGCAAGTATTATATGATTTCTCTTTTTAGATTTGTTCTTTTCTATAACATCAGCCACCCAGTGAATGTTCTTTTAATCACTGTACTACATACCCTCCATGCCTACTCTATAGCAGGCATAAAACACAAGTATAGAAAACACATGAAGTACAGGAAAAATTTCAGGGACAGGGGTGGGTATGGGTGGCAAAATAGGGAAGCTGTTTAAATTTTTGGCTTTTTTAAAAGCAGAGTATTCATGTATGTCGTCACTGTTTTGCTTGAAGTATGGAGATTTTTGAAACAAATTTTTTTTTTTTTGTAGTTTTTGGCTAGAGCTGGGTTTGAACCTGCCACCTCTGGCATATGGGGCTGGCACCCACTCCTTTGAGCCACAGGCGCTGCCCTGAAACAATTTTTTTTAGTTGAGATATTTTACATACCTTAAAACTCAAATGTACAGTTTGGTAGTTTTTTTGGGGGGGGGGGGCTATTCACAAAGTTGTACAGCCATCCCCACTAATTCCAGAACACTTTTGTCATCCCCAAAGGAAACCTTGTACTGGCTGGGCATGGTGGCTCACGCTAGTAATCCTAGCACTTTGGGAGGCTGAGGTGGGTCATTTGAGCCCAGGAGTTTAAGACCTGCCTGAGCAACATAGTGAGATCCCATCTCCACAAAAAACAAAAAATATTAGCTGGATATGGTGACACACACCTGTAGTTCCAGCTCCTCAGGAGGCTGAGACGGGAGTATCAGTTGAGCCCAGGAGTTTGAGGTTGCAGTGAGCTATGCTAACACCATGGCACTGGAGCATGGACAACACAGCCAGACCCTGTCTCAAAAATAAAACAAGGAAATAAAAAAGAAACCCTAAGCTAGATGTGGTGGCTCATGCCTGTAATCCTAGTACTTGGGCAGCCAAGGCGGGTGGATTGCTTTAGCTCAAGGTTCAAGACCAGCCTGAGCAAGAGAGAGACCCTGTCTCTAAAAATAGATGGGCATTGTGGTAGGCACCTGTAGTCCCAGCTACTTGGGAGACTGAGGCAAGAGAATCACCTAAGCCCAAGAGTTTGAGGTTGCTGTGAGCTATGATGCCATAGCACTCTACTGAGGGTGACAAAGTGAGACTCTATCAAAAAAAAAAAAAAAGAAAAAGAAACCCTATATCCATTAGCAGTCATTCCTCCTTTTCTCCTCCTGAGCAGCTCATTGTTGAAATTTATTAAGTACCAAAACACATCTCAATGCTATGAAAAAGATTTTGCCAAAGTCTATTTACAGCTCTTCTCTGTTCGATACTAGGTAACGCTTGTGTGATGCTTACCGCCTGTGAGATACTCTTAGTGCTTAGGTATATTATTAACTTGTGTAGATTTCACTGAAACACTAAGAGATGTTCCATTATTAAACCCGTTTTACCGGGTTTAATGAGCGGTGGCTCATGCCTCTAATTCCGGGAGGCCAAGGCTAGTGGATTGCCTAAACTCATGAGTTTGAGACCAGCCTGAGCCAGAGTGAGACCTCCTCTCTAAAAACAGCCGGGCATTGTGGCAGGCACCTGTAGTCCCAGCTACTTGGGAGGCTAAGAATTTTGCTTAAGTCCAAGAGTTTGAGGTTGCTGTGAGCTGTGACATCACGGCACTCTACTGAGGGCGACAAAGTGAGACTCTGTCTCAAAAAAGAAAAACCAAAAAACCCCCATTTTACAAATGAGGAAATTAAAGCACAGGAAGTTAAGTAACTTGTTCTAAATCCTGTAATTCTAATAAAGGGATGGAGCTAGGGTAAAGATCCAGGCAGTCTGGCTCTGTAGGCTATGCTCTTAACTGTGACATATATTTTAACCTGATCATATTTCTATTTGAAAACGATATGAAGACCTTGAAAACATTGTATTAAGAGAATAGCCAATCACAAAAGAGTACATATTGGATGATTCTGTTCATGTGACTCATTTAGAATAGGCAAATTGGTAGAGAGAAGTAGATTAATGTTTGCCTTGACTAGAGAGGAGAGGGGTTGTTGGGGGGAGATGGAATGTGACTGCTAATGGGTGTGGAATTTCTTTATGAGGTGTTGAAATGTTCTAAAATTGATAGTGGTAATGGTCACACAACTCTGAATATGCTAAAAATCCATTGTACACTTCAAATGAGTGAATTGTATGTATGTGAATTATGTCCCAATAAACCTATTTTTATAAAATGCTGTGAAGAGGAACAACCAGAATAATGATGTTTCTTAGAATATCTGGGGGGAAAACTTATTTATATACATATATATACATATGTACATGCATACTTTTTTCTTTTTATGTACCCTTTGTTTATTTTGGTAAATATATAACTTTAAAAATTTAGAAAATATAAAATAGGCTCGGTGCCTGTGGCTCAAGTGGCTAAGGCGCCAGCCACATACACCCAAGGTGGCGGGTTCAAATCTAGCCCAGGCTCGCCAAACAACAATGACGGCTACAACCAAAAAAAAAAAAAAAATAGCCAGGCGTTGTGGCGGGTGCCTGTGGGCCCACCCCCTCGGGAGGCTGAGGCAGGAGACTCACTTGAGCCCAGGAGTTGGAGGTTGCTGTGAGCTGTGATACCATGGCACTCTACCCAGGGGGACAGCTTGAGGCTCCTGTCTCCAAAAAAATATATATATATAAAATATATAAATCTAAAGCTTTTATAAGCCTGCAGCTAATCTTATTCCCTATTTTTCCATTCATTCTTTAAAATGTATGTTCAATTACACATCATTTCCAAACACATTCTAAATATAACATTACACAGAAAACTCTGAAAAATTTTTTAATTCTTATTTATTTTATTATAAATTAATATGAGGGTACAGATGTTTAGGTTACATTGTTTTCATTTCTAAGGTAAAGTTCAAGTTGTAGTTGAGCCCTTCACCAGGGGGGCATGCTGAACACCTCACGTCAGGGTCACATAAGGTTTGTTCACCTTATGTAAGATCTCACCAACTGCCCTCCCTCCTTATCCCTTCTCTCTCTCTCTCTCCTCCCTTCCCCCTTGCTACACTATATTTGTGTTTTTTCTTTCATGTGGGCATGTAATTGTTTATATATTTTTGGTTTTGTATTAGTATTGAGTACATTGGATATATACTTTTCCATTCTTGAGATACTTTACTAAGAAGAATGTGTTTCTTTTTTCTTTTCTTTTTTTTTTCACATGAAAAGTCTTTATTAATCCTCTTGTGAAAAATCCATACCATGGCTGCAGATAACATCACTGTAGAGTCTTTACTCCTTTGCCTTTTTGCCAGCACCAACATTAGCCTTTACAGTCCCCCTGACTTTCTTCATTCTGTTCTTGTGTTCCTTTTGCTGCTTTGATGTCTTTTTCTTCTCATAACAGGCCATGCCTTGCTAGTCTATGTTTGGGTTCATTTTTCTTTGCATAATCCAAAGAATTGTAAATCATGCCAAAGCCTGCTATCTTCCCACCACCAAAGTGAGTTCTGAGTCCAAATACGAAGATGACATCGGGTGTGGTCTTGTACATTTTGGCCAGTTTTTCTCTAATTTCTGTCTTTGGTACTGTTGCCTCCCAGGGTGAAGGACATCATCATCATTTGTTTCCTCTGTAGTCTGTTGGTCATGAACTTCCTGGTCTGGATAGTTACTGTGTCGTTCATGATGGCAGGTGATCCTCGGGCAGCCAGGGAGGAAGAGCTCTTTTCTTTTTTTTTTTTTGAGTCTCAAGCTGTGACCCTGTGTAGAGTGCTATGGCGTCATAGCTCACAGCACTCTATGATGCCATGGCACTCTTGGGCTCAAGCAATCCTCTTGCCTCAGTTTTTCTATTTTTAGTAGAGATGGGGTCTCATTCTTGCTCAACTCTCCAATTTCAACTTTTTTTTTTGAGACAGAGTCTCACTGTGTCACCCTTAGTAGACTGCCGTGGCATCACAGCTCACAGCAACCTCAAACTCTTGGGCTTAAGCAATTCTCTTGCCTCAGCCTACTACAGGCACCCGCCACAGTGCCCAGCTATTTTTTGGTTGCAGTTGTCATTGCTGTTCAGCAGGCCCAGGCTGGGCTAGAACCTGCCAGCCTTGGTGTATGTGGCCAGTACCCTACTCACTGAACTACGGGCGCTGCCCCATTTTAACTTCTCCGAGTTCATTTCAGTCCACCTTTTCTCCTACTGGACAGAAGCTTCTGGTGAAAGCTGCCTGTAGACAGCCATCTTGCCCTTCCCCTTACTTTTTTCTTTTATGTAGCATATTCAGGCACTTGCCACTAATCCTAATCCTGTTATATCTGCTACTCTGTAATCTTCAGGTGCTTCCAGTCATTTAAAGAACAAAGCCCAGCTATCCTAACATGGAAAGTAAGATCTGTGAGACCCAAGCACCTCTGAAGGAAAAAGTAGCATGACCATTGGGAATATTAATATGTATTCTGATGTATAATTAAAGTAGTTCAGTGTGTTAAATCATTCCTCCTACAAATATTTATGGAGGGCGTATTATGTATTGGACAGTGTTCTAGGCACTTGATAGACGTGAGTGAATAAGTAGGTTAAAAAGAATCCCTGCTCTCTTGAGCATGCAGTAGGTAGGGACTAGTCCTCCAGGCTTCATAGGAGATGTATTACTTGAGTTGGATCCAAAAGATAATAGTTTGCCTGATAATAAGAGTTATGTGTATGTTTGATGGAAGGGTAGAGAACACAGCAGACTGGCTGATCTAGGCTGAACCCTGTAGGCTTCCATTTGGGCTCCAGGCTAAATAGAATCAGGGGCTCCCTAGCACATGCAGATTACAGGAGTGCCAGAGGACAGGCCAACCCACAATATATGGTTGAAAGCCTCTGCTCATGTCATCTCCACTGACATTCCATTGGTCAAAGCAAGTTACTTGGCCAAGTCCAACCAAAATGTGACAGGAAAATATGTTCTGCCCACCGAGGGAGGCACTATACAAGTACACAGTAAAGGGTAGGGATATATAATTCTATGTATATATAATTAATATGCATTATTATACATGTATAACTATACATGTAAGTATGTTTTGTAAGGATATATAATTTTTACAAGAGAATGAAAATTTCTGAACAGCCATTCCATCTATTGGAGTATATATGATTAGCACTAGAAATAGCTGACAAGACTAGAATGCAAAGGTGAATGGACATGAGTATAGAAATGGCTAAAAGTTGTTAGGGCATGTCAAGATACTGTTAAAGGAGTGGAGATAAACTGTAAATTATGGTGCTCAAATGATTCAGTGATCCTTGCTTTAGTTCAGAGTTGCTAGTATGAATTTTAAGCATTTTAAGTATTTCTTTATCTAAATCATATTTTGCCTATTCCAAGCCCTCCCCCACCTGGCTGTTGGAAACCCTAATTTGGGGCATCACTAGAGCTTCTCCTTCCTTCCCATATTCAGTGGGCCTGGAACGCATAGGGCAAGACTCTGTGAGACCCAACAGAGAGTGGCTGCTGTGAGGGCTGAGTTGAGCAAAGATGCCTGTGGATGCAGGGTGCACAATGTGGTAATTTCTGAGCACTGTGCCGAGCAGAGTGACAGGAACTGCAATAGGGAGACCTTGATGAGCACGGCAGGTGTTCGTTTGAGGCCCCAGAAAGGGCAACTTCAGCAGTGAGAACAGCACCCTATAGAAAGGGTCATGCCTGCTTTATGACTAAGGAAAAAATCAAAGGCTCATTCTACATGGCATCAAACTGTGGTCCCCAACTCTTGAACCTCAGGTTTAGGGCCCTTTAGGAACTGGGCTGCACTGCAGGAGGTGAGTGGCTGAGGAGTGAAGCTTCAACTGAATTTACAGCTCCTCTCCATTGCTTGTACACTGCCTCCTGTCACATCAGTGGTGGCATTAGATTCTCAAAGGAGTGAGAACGATAATGCATGGTTCTTATGAGACTCTAATGCTGATGAACTGAGGTGGGGCTGGGGCAGTGATGCTAGCACTGAGGGGCAGCTGCAAATACAGATTATTATTAGCAGAGAGGTTTGACTGTACAGAGACTAATAAATCAGTTGCTTGCAAACTCATATTAAAACAATCCCTGGACAGCGCCTGTGGCTCAAAAGGGTAGGGTGCTAGTCCCATGTGCCAGAGGTGGTGGGTTCAAACCCAGCCCTGGCCAAAAAAAAAAAAAAAAAAAATTAAAACAATCCCCTCCCCAGTCCATGGAGAAATTGTCTTCCATGAAACTGGTTCCTGTTGCCAAAAAGGTTGGGGACCACTAGCATAAAACCAAACCTAATAGGATCAGGGGGATCATTTAGTTGTTTAACTACTTGTCAAACCAAAATTCAACACTGATTAAAGGAAGAAGAATAATCTAGATCATCTACTAGGGGGACACCATCTAGGGAATCCTCTGTTCACTGGGTTTGCTGAGTCTTGGTATATTATCTGTTTCATCTTGAATAGAAACTACCAGAGGTTGGCAGCACCTGTGGCTCAGTGGGCAGGGTGCTGGCCACATACACCGAGGCTAGAGGGTTCAAACCCAGCCGGGGCCAGCTAAAACAACAATGACAACTGCAACAACAAAAAAAATAACCAGATGTTGTGGTGGCAGGTGCCTGTAGTCCTGGCCACTTGGGAGGGAGGCTAAGGCAAGAGAATGGCTTAAGCCCAAGAGTCTGAGGTTGCTGTGAGCTATGATGCCATGGCACTCTACCCAAGGCAACAGCTTGACACTCTGTCTCAGAAAAAAAGAAAAGAAAAGAAAAGAAACTACCAGAAACTCCATATATATTTTTTCCTTTAAAGTTTAATGGCTCTAGTATTTATAAAAGACAAGTGACATTGTAGTTTTTGTTGTTCATGTAAACCTGCTAGTCCCTGCTTTCTGTGGTGCTTGGATATTGGTACTCCTTTAAGTGAACAAAAATCACACACCCTGGCACAGTGATCAAAATAGCATGGTATTGGCACAAAAATAGAGACATAGATGTATGGAACAGAATAGGAAACTAAGAGATGAAACCAGTCTCTAGTTGCCATCTGATTTTTGATAAACCAAACAAAAGCATACAGTGGGGAAAAGAATCCCTGTTCAACAAATGGTGCTGGGAGAACTGGGTAACCACATGTAGAAGACTGAAACTGGACCCACGCCTTTTGCCACTTACAAAAATCAACTCAAGATGGATAAAAGATTTAAATCTAAGACATGAAACGATAAAAATCTTGGAAGAGGGTGGTGCATATGGCTCAGTGGGTAGGGTGCTGGCCCCATATACCATGGGTGATGGGTTTGAACCCGGCCCCGGCCAAACTGCAATAACAATAAAAAATAGCCAGGCATTGTGGCAGGCTATGGCTACTCAGGAAGCTGAGGCAAGAGAATCACCTAAGCTCAGGAGTTGGAGGTTGCTTTGAGCTGTGACACCATGGCACTCTATGGAGGGCAACAAAGCGAGACTCTATCTCTAAAATAATAATAATAATCTTGGAAGAAAGTATGGATAAAACTCTTGATGATGTTGGACTGGGGAAATATTTTATGACAAAGTCTTCAGCGGCAATTGCAGCAACAACAAAAATAAACAAATGGTACTTAATTAAGCTGAAAAGCTTCTGCACAGCTAAGGACACAACAAGTAAAGCAAAAAGACAACCTTCAGAGTGGGAAAAGATATTTACATGGTATGAGTCTGACAAAGGGTTGATAACAAGACTCTACAAAGAACTCAATCAGCAAAAAAAGACCAAACAGTCCCTTCTACCACTGGGCAAGAGATATGGATAGAATCTTCTTTGAGGAAGATAGATGAATGGCTAACAAACATTTGAAAAAATGCTTATTATCAAAGAAATGCAAATCAGAACCACCCTGAGATATCACCTAACCCCACATCACAAAGTCTCAAAGCTACAGATGCTGGCATGGATGTGGAAAGAAGGGAACACCTACACTGTTGGTGGGATTGCAAAGTAACCTCTTTGGAAGGAAGTGTGGAGAATTCTCAAGGAACTCAAATTAGACTTCTCATTTGATGCTGCAATCCCATTATGAGGCATCTATCCAGAAGAAAAAAAAACATTTTATCATAAGGACATTTGCACTAGATTGTTTATCGCAGCTCATTTACAATTGCCAAAATATAGAAACAACCTAAATGCCCACTAAGTCAGGAATGGATTAACAAGCTGTGGTATATGTATACCATGGAATACTATTCAGGCATTAATTTTTTTTTTTTTTTTTTTGGAGACAAAGCCTCAAGCTGTCACCCTGAGTAAAGTGCGTGGCATCACAGCTCATAGCAACCTCCAACTCCTGGGCTCAAGTGATTCTCCTGCCTCTGCCTCCCAAGCCACAATGCCTGGCTTTTTTTGGATGCAGGCGTCATTTTTGTTTGGCAGGCCCAGTCTGGCAGCTCAGGTGTATGTGGCTGGTGCCTTAGCTGCTTGAGCCACAGGCTCCAAGCCTATTCAGGCATTAAAAAAGATGGAGACTTTACATCTTTTTATTAACCTGGATAGAGCTGAAATACATTCTTTTTTTTTTTTTTTTTGCATAAAAAGTCTATTAATCCTAAAATATGGAACACTTCATGAATTTGCGTGTCATCCTTGCACAGGGGCCATGCTAGTCTTCTCTGTATTGCTACAATTTTAGTATACGTGCTGCTGAAGTAAGCACTGAAGTACATTCTTCTTAACAAAGTATCACAAGAATGGAGAAGCAAGAATCCAATGTACTCAATACTAATATGAAGGCAGCAAATTATCTAATACATACCCTCATAAGAGAAAAACTCAATTCAAGGTGGAGGGGGGTCAAGGGAACAGGGAGAAGGAAAGAGGAAGGGGGTGGGGGTGCTCCCACTTGGCACAGTTTAGGGTATATGGCACACCTCTTGCGGGGCAGGACACAATTATGAGAGGGACTCTACCTAACAAATGCAAACATTGTAACCTAATTCTTTGTACCCTCAAGTTAATCTGAAACAAGAGAAAAGTAAATAAATAAAAATCACACACCCTGGCCAGGTGAGGTGGCTCACGCCTGTAATCCTAGCATTCTGGCTGGGAGGCCAAGGCAGCTGGATTGCTTGAGTTTAGGAGTTGGAGACCAGCCTGCGTAGAGGCCCCCATCTCTACTAAAAATAGGAAAAAAGAGAGAGAGAGAGAGAGAGATCCCACCTCTAAAAATAGTCAAATATTGTGGTGGGCACGTCTAGTCCCAACTACTTGGGAGGCTCAGGTGAGCACAAGAGCACTTGAGCACAAGAGTTTGAGGTTGCTGTGAGCTGTGACGCCTCAGCACCCTAACCTGGGCAACAGAGAGAGACTCTGTCTCAAAAACAAACAAACAAATATACATACTCTGTCTGGGATATTTTTAGCTCCAATGGACAGTTTGTTTCCTCTCAGTTTTTCTTCCTTAGAATTATCAGTTTTATGAATTATTTTACTAATTCTTACTAAAATATCAAATTAGTTTATTTGTTAAAAGAGTTTGGGCTCGGTGCCTGTGGCTTAAGCGGCTAAGGCGCCAGCCACATACACCTAAGGTGGCGGGTTCGAATCCCCAGCCTGG